>NC_090934.1:995836390-996146390 GCF_040938575.1 Ambystoma mexicanum | reverse complement strand
ACCCAAGGCCACAAATTATAAGGTGATCTAGGTGAAGCCCAGGAAAGAGAGAGACGAGAGTGTGGAGAGATACAGGAGAGAGTGGGGAGCAGGTGGGAAGCAAAAGCTAACTGAAACCTATTTCTCAGTTTCTGCAGTGGTAGAAGTGTACCGAAAAAAGTAGTGGAACTGCAGGGAAGAGGGTAGGCGGAAGCATGGTGCAACATGCGGCAAAGTTTTGGGGCCGGGGCATTGCAATAGTCTAAGTGACTAGTAACTAAGGCTCCTATTACAACTTTACACTTGTACACAGAAATGAATGGACACAACATCTTTATAGAATGGTGAATATGGTCATAAAAATTAGAGGAATGGTAAACAGAAAAAAATAAAAGTAGAGGAACACCACTCCCGACCGCTCCGCTTGCTTCAATCACTGAGGTCCTGAAACAAGGCAGATAGCATTCTGACACACTACTCAAATAGCAAGGCGAAAGAGCTGTTAAGTGTCTGTGGCAGGGGCCAGAACCAGGAGATCAAAGCTGAGGAACTATTAAGGACTCTATCATAGTTTCTGCTGGGAGCAAGAAACCACCAAGGAGAAGCTAGAGTCTGGGGACTGGAGCCTAAAGGGGAAACCCTTGGCTGGTGGGTGACACTTTCTTTCTGACCAGGACCATGGCATGGGGGTGAAACCCCAGCTGGAAGGCATCCCTTATTGCCTGGCAATATAGGCAGATCCTCAGGCAGGTGTTTGCTGCATCTACCTTCACTGGCAGGCGGGGGATGATCATATCTGACCAAAGTAGGAACTGTAGAGGAGCTAAAGATGCAAGCTGGGCACTACTTCCCCCGGTACTGTGTAAGAGTAGGGAATCAAAACGTGGGCAATAGTTCTTATTTAGAATTAGGGATTGAGGACTTGGACATTTGGCCCTGTTTAGATTGAGCCTTGCATATATTTGTTTTATGCCGCCATCCTGGCATGATTTATTCAAGCTGCCCTTCTTCAGGTTGACGTTGAGTCTGTAGGCATTGATACAATTCCCAATTATTGTCCAATTAAGGTGCTCAACTTTAACTTGGGCTGAAGCTCAGGTTTTCAGTTGAACCCACATGTCACTGTTTTGTAAAGTTAAATACAAAAGTGAGTCTATTTTCAAGCACACCATTGGCCTTGACATAGCACCTGAGGTTCAAAGCTCACGTCAGTATCTTTTTTGTTCCGTGGAAGATGCCAAGTGACCCCATCTCATGTGTGATGTCTGGAGCCTGTCTTTTGTTTTTATATTGTATGTTGGTAATTGCAGGCCCATAGTGCCTTCAGTGCCTTCTGCTCTCCCGTTGTTCAGCTAATTTAAACCTAGTTTTTTCCTGCCTGATGCTTCAATCACCGTATCCTTGCCCCCTCCTAGTCGGCCACACAATCTACCAACATCGGGTCCATCCAACCAAGAGTGTTGTCTCCTTGCTGTATCCTCTTTTGCAACTTATACCTAGCCGCCCGCACTGCCTGCCACATATACCTTGCCGCTAAACCTATGCCAACTGCCTGCCGCAACAAGCATATGAGATCCAGATCACTTTACAACCTCAACACTGCTTTTCAACTTCTCGTTTTCGTCGCTTCCTCAGAGGTCCACCGAGCTTCCCGACAAACTCACCCAAAACACCCCTGCCTCTACCTCCTCTGCCATTAACACCCATTCAGTCGCCTTCACGGATGCTCATGCGATAACAGCCTCTCCTAGTCTGCTTAATCATCTTCTACACCCAGTGACCGAAGTGAACGCCGGTCGCAGATCGCCCAAACATACTCTCTCCAGCAGGCCACCTATGAACTCTACTGCTGTCAACAGGGTCCACCGCCAGCGAGCAGCATCGGTTGCCCGTCGCATTCCAGTAATGCTGACCAGCGTAAACACAACAATGTTCACCATTACAAACTGATAACTCCTTTCCATGCTGCATCTAATGTTGACACTACTGTTATGATATGATATGATATGATATGATATGGCATTTGTAACGCGCCTATACACAGGTGTTTCAAGGCGCGACGAGGCAGGGAGGGGAGGAAACAAGGGGAGACAGACAACGATCCTACTAGGCCAGGTGTCATTCAGATCGCGCAAGTGCAGGGGTGGGGGAGGGGGAAAAGTGCAAGGGGAAGGGGAGGGGGGAAGTGCAGTACAAGGTAAGTGGCGTAAAGTAATAAATAAATAGGGCCAGCTGGTGGCAAGTGCAAGGTAAGTGCAGAACAAGTGCTGGAAAAGGGGGGGGGGGCTGTAGGGATACAGAGACAGTCCCGCAGTGCAGATGGGTTTCAGGGCATCAGTGCAAGTGGAGAGTGGCTGGGCCCAGGACCGAGGCCGTTAAGAGTGGTCCAGTGGCAGAATCAGTGCAGTTTCAGTGAAGAATATTAGCTGTTCAGCAGGGGAGAGGGAGAGAGAAAGCAGAGGCAAAGAGGAAGGTTTTGAGGTGCTTCCGGAACCGGAGATGGTTCTCCTCAAGTTTCAGGGAGGCAGGAAGGCTGTTCCAGAGGGAGGCCCCTGCCGCGGAGAGAGATCTACCCCCAGCTCGTTGCTTCGAGAAGCGGCTGACCCTGAGGGAGTTGGAGGCAGATGAGCGAAGGGCTCGGGAAGGAAGATATCTGGGAAGAGAGAGTTGAAGGTATTTAGGACCAAGGCCCCAGAAGGCCTTGTGGACAATGCAGAGGGTTTTGAACTTTATCCTCGCAGCCACTGGGAGCCAGTGTAGAGATTTCAGTCCTGGAGAGATACAGTCCCTGGGCTTGAGGCCAAGGACAAGTCTCGCAGTTCTGTTCTGTATGAGTTGCAGAGGGCGGAGAGTGGAGGCAGGCAGATTAAGGTAGAGGCTGTTACAGTAATCCAGCTTCGAGAGAACCAGGGCTCGGGAGACAGTGAACTTCTGGGGGAAGGAGAGGAAGGGAAGAATACCTCTGAGGAGGTGCAGCTGGTAGTGTGACTTCTTAGCGACGTCAGAAATATGAGGAGAGAAGGAGAGTGTGGAGTCGAAGATGACCCAAGGTTTTTTGCATTGCAGGTAAGACCAGGGAGGGGGCCAAGGGAGGCAGGCCAGAGAGCTGCAGGGAAGGAGGGAGTGGGTGTACCGATGAGTAGAATCTCAGTCTTACTGGCATTAAGGCAGAGGTCATTGGCGGCACACCATTCCTGGATAGCAGACAGACAGTCAGAGATGAGGGAAGGAGAGGGGGAGGCTGAGGGTAGCCTGAAAATGAGCTGGGTATCGTCCGCATAGCACTGGAAATTAGGGCAGAGAGCGGCGATGTGGTGGCAAGGAGTGCCAGATACTGGTTGAACAGCCAGGGAGAGAGATTAGATCCCTGGGGGACACCACAGGTGGAGAAAAAGATGTCGGAGAGGAAGGACCCCAGTTGGACCTGGGAGGGTCGATTTGAAAGGAAAGAGGTCAGCCACGCCAGAGCCTGACCAGTGATACCCAGGTTTTCACGGAGACGGTTGAGCAGGATGGCATGGTTGACAGTGTCAAAGGCAGAGGAGAGATCGAGCAGAATGAGAACACACGGAGTGTTGGAATCGAGGTTCAAGAGCAGGTCTTCACGGATGTTCAGGAGAGCAGTTTCCGTGCTTCTGGCAGCTCTGAAACCAGATTGATGGTCATGAAGACTACCAACAGATTCAGCATGGAGGTTAAGCTGGGAGATGGCCAGTTTCTCCAGGAGCTTGCCCAGGAAGGGAGTGATGGAGATAGGGCGATAGTTAGCCGGGCAGGAGGGGTCGGAAGAGGGTTTCTTGAGAAGAGGGTGCACAAGGGAGTGCTTGAGGGGGGAAGGGAAGACTCCAGAGGCGAAGGAGTGGTTGCAAAAGTCAGCCAGGGCAGGAGCCAGGGAGTCGATGTGGTCCTTGATAGTTTTGGAGGAACAGGGGTGAACCTGTTTAGACGAGACTTTCATAGATCGGACTTGTCTGGAAACCTCGTCAGCAGAGAAAAGTGGAAAGGCAGAGAAAGAGGGAGGAGGGGTGACTGCAGAAGGGCCAGAGGAAGAGCCGGGAAGGGAGGGAGGGAGGTGAAAGGAGGAGAGCGAGGACAGGATGTCCTGAGTTTTAGAGATGAAGTGAGAGGCCAATGCAGTGCAGAGGGCCTGGGAGGGGACAGGAGAGGTAGAGACTGCAGCAGGGTTGGCAAGCTCCTTGCAGATTTTAAAGAGTTCGGCGGAGTTGTTAGATGCCGCAGAGATGCGGGCTTGAATAAGGGCTCTCTTCTTGGTGAGAACGGAGAGCCGATACTGCCTTTGGAGCAGGCGGCAGGCCAGTTTGTCAGAGGATGAACATGAAGCACGCCATTTCCTCTCTGCAACCCTGCACTTGCGTTTTAGGGTGGCGAGATCCGAGTCATACCAGGTTGCCTGTGCGTTGCCTTCTCTTATGCCGCCTATTGTCTCTAATTCAATGATATGTCCACTACTGCCTTTGACACAACTGTTGACTGCGTGATGTCATTGCAAGCACTGCCAACTGCCTCTAATGCCTCACAGAAATTAAATGATATGTCCACTACTGCCTTTGACACAACTGTTGACTATGTGATACCATTGTCTGCGCCGCCTACTGCCTCGAATGCCTCACAGAAATGCAATAATATGTCCACTACTGCCATTGACACAACAGTTTACTCTGTGATGCCATTGCCTGCACCGCCTACTGCCTCTAATGCCTCATAGAAATGCAATGATACGTCCACTACTACCCTTTGACAAAATTGTTGAGCAGGTGATGCCATGGGCTGCGCTACCTTCTAACTCGAATGCCTCACAGAAATGCAATGATATGTACACTACTGCCCTTGACACAATTGTTTACTGTGTGATGCCATTTCTTACGCCGCCTACTTACTCCTATGCCTCACAGATTTGCAATGATATGTCCACTATTGCCACTGATACATTTGACTGTGCCCTGAAGCCTCATACACATCTCACCATCGCTCTTGCCAACCTGAACTGCAACGTTATGTCTACCCGCACTGACAATGTGCCCCTCGCTGAACCTAACACCATCGACACCTACCCGCCACATACGCCGGACCCACCTACATCTGAATTCCCTAACCTGACTGCTTACACCACTGTGGCAGCCATCCCGAATACCTTCCACCTCAACCTAGCCTTGATCAATGCTCTCTCTCTGCCTGTGCATGCCTTGGACATCCATGACCTCCTTATATCAAAAAACCTCAATGCCCTAGCTATCACAGAAACCTGGCTTCACATGGCTTCTGGCCGGACACTATCTCTTGCTATCCCAACAGGATACACCATCTTCAGAAGCGATAGACAGGATTCGAGAGGTGGAGGAGTTGCCCTTATTGCAAAGGACCATCTGCTCATTAGACAAACTAACTCTTCTCTTAACAACAATTGTGATATCCTCTAACTCAAATGTACCACTACCCCGACCAGCACAATTTCTGTCCATCTTGTTTACCGTCCACCAGGCCCCACCCTCTCATTTGAGGAGGACTTACCTCCTATCCTAGGCGACAATGTCAAACCCTCCTCACAAGTGCTGCTACTGGGTGATATCAACCTAGGTCTTAATGACCTCTCTGACCTGCCAGCTACCTCACTAGGCAAAGCTCGCAGTACCCTTGGCTTCACTCAGAGCATTCTTGACCCCACACATGTCAAAGGGCAGTGACTTGACTAGTTAGCTGACTTCAACTGCCACATATTCATCAAAGCCAATTCTCCATGTCCCCAGTAGGACCACCATATCATCACCTTCTCACTCCCCATGCGCCCACATTCCAAACCTTCGACCAACCCGCTCCCACCCTCTCTGGCCCGCTGCTCTCGAAAACTCACCAAGGAGAGCCCCTCCCCTCTACTCAGCGTCCTGAACTCAGAACTCCTGCATACCGTTGACCCTCTGCACCCAGCGGGTCTCTACACAAAAACTCTAGCTAGCGCCATGGACTCCATAGCTCCGCTGGTACCTAAAAAAGCTAAACCTATAACCCACTAAAATTTCTGGTTTACTCCCTATCTCGCAACCCTTAGAACTGAAAAAAGACTTGCTGAACACTGCTGGAAAAGTAACCCTGTAGAAGTTTGTAAACTCAAATCCTCCAACCTTTCAAAACAATACACGAAAGCCATCATCCAAGTTAAAGCTAGCACTTTCAACTCCAGGATTGCCAATGCTAAATCTAATTCAAAGGAACGTTTGCCATCCTTAGAGAACTTGAAACCCAGTTCCCCAACCCTCCACCCTAAACAAAGATTCTGCCTGGTGTGATAGCATTCAGGAGGCCAAGCTGCTCAAAATCGACACCCTAAAAAAGAAAATTCTCACCAAACAAGCCAGCCTTTCACTCCTGCACAGGCCCTCCTTGGGCCCTAGCATCAACAAATGAGGATTCCCCTTGTTTAGCTTCAATGAAATCACTACACAAGAAACCCTATGCATCCTACAAAGTCTCAAGCCCTCAAGATGTAAAAGATATGTCTGCCCAGCCCATCTTGTCAAAGATTGCGCCGAAATCCTAGCACCTTTTATCACAGCCTTCATCAACGCCTCCTTCTCCACTGGAGTGGTTCTCTCTTGCCTCAAGGAAGCCTGGGTCCTCCCACTTCTAAAAAAACCCTGACCCATTACCACGGTACACTTCCTCCTCAAAATTCTCGATAGCGCTGCCTATATTCAATTTCAAAACCATCTCGAGCCAAACCAAATCCTCAGAATGCGCCAATCAGGCTTCCAACCAGGGCACGGTATGGAATCAGCGCTCCTGTTTAGAGATGAAGGGAAGATTTCCATGCTTCTACTCTTAGACTTGCCTTCAACCTAGTCGATCGTAGCACACTATGCAGTGGTGTAACACAAAATGTGAGGGCCCCCTGCGAGCGATGCTGAGGGTCCCCCTTGAGAGTCCCCCCCAACTCTGCAACAAATCACAGGTCACGCCACACTGTAGGCGGGCCCAAATTACCATGCATGTGCAATACCCACACAGGTGCTGCTGCAGGGGTATGCCGCACACTGCACTAGCAGAAAGAAAGATGTAACTATGTGTTTTACTGCATTATACAGCACACTTTCTGAGACAAATTAGCTAAAAGGCCAAAGCGTTTGCAGTTGTTTTGCAGGGTAACACCAATCGGAGTCGGCACTGAGTCTTGAGTGTCTTGGAGGAGACACTGTGCTTTTCGTTTTGCTGCTACTGTTTGGAGTCCCTTGTCTAGCTCACTGTCAGCCAGGAGGCGGAGCTATTCCTTCAAAAACCAGGTGCACCCGCGGAGCGGCGCGGAGTCGTCACTGAGTCTTGAGTGTCTTGGAGGAGACACTGTGCTTTTCGTTTTGCTGCTACTGTTTGGAGTCCCTTGTCTAGCTCACTGTCAGCCAGGAGGCGGAGCTATTCCTTCAAAAACCCAGTGCACCCGCGGAGCGGCGCGGAGTCGGCACTGAGTCTTGAGTGTCTTGGAGGAGACACTGTGCTTTTCGTTTTGCTGCTACTGTTTGGAGTCCCTTGTCTAGCTCACTGTCAGCCAGGAAGCGGAACTATTCCTTCAAAAACCCAGTGCACCCGCGGAGTGGCGCGGAGTCGGCACTGAGTCTTGAGTGTCTTGGAGGAGACACTGTGCTTTTCGTTTTGCTGCTACTGTTTGGAGTCCCTTGTCTAGTTCACTGTCAGCCAGGAGGCAGAGCTATTCCTTCAAAAACCCAGTGCACCCGCGGAGCGGCGCGGAGTCGGCACTGAGTCTTGAGTGTCTTTGGTGTATTTAGTCCTTTGGTTCCGTGGACCCCGCTGGTGCGCTGGTGTTTTCTCTCTTTTGTTTTTCCCCGCCTGCATTTTAAGCAAGTGCGGGGCTTTTGTAACTATTCTGATGGAAAACAATGAAACAATGGACATGCCTCAGAACCGGTCAGGCCTACGCCGAGGAGGAGGTAGCTCTACCAAAACCGCGGTAAGAAGAAAAGCTTCGGCATATATAATAAATGCCGATAAAAATGACATAGTCAATACAACATCAGCCTTAAATATTGCCGATTTATTAAATGCTTCTAAAATGCATTCATCGGCAGGCGATAGTACAGAGACTTGTATGCAACAGTGTATGCAGGAGTGTATGCAGAGGCGTATGTATGAGTGTTGTGAGAATGGTGAGTTTGATGAAATTGGTGAGGTGAATGAGTGCTGCGCCTATTGCGAGCCTGAGCATGGTACTGAGATTGAGAATGGTGCTGAACTAGCTAATAACTCTATTAGCGAAGGTGATAATGATTGCTTCATTACTGAAACTAAAACCAAAACTGAAAAGCGAATTGAAACTGAAATTCAAAGCAAACTTTCTAAACCAACTACAACAACTATAACAAACAAATCTCCATTTACTATTGGCTTTGTGTCTGAACCTAGCACTGCCACTAAAGATGGACCCCGAGAATGTAAATACTACTCATGTTCTGAGTTCCCGATTGACGGCAATATAGACGGAAAAAAAATGGTACCAGCAGAGATCTTTCCTCAATTGCGTGACTTAGCTGCAAAAATTGTCCAATGTATAAATGAAGATAATAAGTCGAATACTCTGCCTCAGCCTCGAGAGTTAATGTGTGGTGAGCGGACTCAAGTCGAACTTAGCCCTAAAACAGGCCACACGATTGAAAAAATGTCATTACAAATAAGTGACGATGAACAACCCCAATTTGGCAATTGTAATATATTGGATCAACAACCACTTATCAAAAATCAAGGTACAGCGATCTATGAAAGAAGGGATTTAATTAGCGTGGCTGATACACTTTTGAAAGATTTAGTAAAAATGAACTTGGATTTCCACAATCGGACCAACAATAAACAAAAATGCTCTTCCACATCAAATAAAGGGGGTGATATGACGCGGTTGTTATCTCATGATGATGCATATACGGAAAATTTCGAAAAAAGAAAGAATTTCTCGGTAGATCTTGATTCATCTATGACATCTCGCAGTCCTGCACACAAAAGAAAAAGAGGCAGAAATAGCCTTTCAGGCGACATAGCCTGCTCACAAACAAAATCTCTAAAACAGTCATATACGCTTCATTCACCAATAAGATTTACAGCAATTGAAAACAAAAATCAAACGCATAGGAAAGGACTAAGCGAAACTTCGACCCTCGCAAATGAGAATAGAAATATTTCATCTTCATTATCGACTTCTTCTACGTCTGATACTGATGACTTGTCTTTAATGGAAAGACCTTTTCCAAAAATAAGACGCGAGTATGGGAAAAAGAAGACGTCTTATTCAAAAAAAGAAAAGGGCGTTTCTGAACTAAATATATCTGACATACAAACAATGGTTATGTCCTCTATGAATATTGTACTCTCTCCGTACCTCAAACTATATGAACAAATGGATGGAAACATTAAAGACTTAACCACGCTAATAGCTTTGCTAAACACCAAAGTTGCAAACATGGTAGTTGAACAACAAAGAAGTCAGGACAACCGAAAACAAGAAAAGATTCAAAATGCCAACTTTCTAAAATTAATCTTAGATGCTAATCACAATTCACGTGAGGACAAAAAATTAATAGCTGAAGTTGCCCGAGAAGCGCTGAAGCTTTTTAATAAACCTCACATTTCTGCCTCAAATGATGGTGCTAATAGCAATTCTAGTACAGATCACTGCTGTAATACTCCTATTATGGAGAAATATCATCTGTCAACAGTGCATCCTAATTTGGAGTGCGGAAATATTGAACAGGTATGCAAAAAGAATGACTTTTCACTTCTGGAAAAAGATAAAGAAATTGCAATAGTGCTTGCAGAAAAGGATAAAGGAAAAATCTGGCAAGGATGCCAACCGTTGTCAGAAGAATCATTTACTGCACCCAGGGCTGAGCGTGAGATTTTAGTGGATGGTCTGCAAGAGAAAAGGCTTGATAGACCTAAAAAGGACTTGAATGTTTCACCAGAAGAGCGTGCTTGTACCCTACAAACTAAACAGAGTGAAAATAGAAACATTGAAAGCTTTGAAAATCCTCAGGCGAAAGATTTAATTGAAATAATAGAAATAATTGATGTACAAAATGTCAGCGAAGATCGGTCCAAAACATGTGCTAAAGTTAGCGCAAATGAAGATCTTGGTACTAAAAAGACAATAAATGATAAAACAAAAAAAATGGATAAAGTTGTCTCAAGTGAGATTAAAGATCTACAAGAAAATAATGTAGGAGCGCCTAAGGTTCTTTATGATATATTTGAAAAACACAGCCTAAAACAAGCTCCAAAAGGAGTTCTGCAAAAAAAGAAATCTAAAAATCAAAAAAGAGTGAAAATAACAAATGGGGCTCGAGCCTTCTTAAGAAATTTGAAATCAGTTACTGTTAATGTATCAGCTAACAACTGCGATACTTTGAAAAATATCCCGGAGCCACCCCAAGATCTCGAAATACAAAATGCAACATCTATACCTCCAAATACAGATCACAACACTGGAACGGAGGCTGAAGCAGCCGACATTGAGACTTTAATGAATCTCTCAACGTATGAAGATCCACAGGAAGTCAAAAAAATGGGATGTGATAATGAAAATGAGGAGATTGAACTGGCTCCGTCTAAGACATCGACAGAATCCATCGAACCAACAAAAAAAGGAGAGGAATTAGCGTCTGAGCGACTTTGTGAATGGGTGACTGAACCAAAAAAACTCACCACTGACTCTTATAAAGAAACAGTCAGTCCTTTTAGAACCTTAGATGAAAAAAGGAAAAAACTCACATCTATGTTGTTAAGCCAAGATAACATCACTCTAAAAAAGAATATCGCTTTGAATTACAAACCAGCTGACACAGAAAGAACATTGGTAGAGGACAAATTATTTCCTACAAATAAATGTGTGACGATCAATGCGTCTGCAGATCGTAATTTCCGTAAAGGGAAAGAAGACCTCTCTAAAGTTCAAAGAAAAAATGCCAACACTAATGGCGAGAAAAACAATATCAATAAAATAAAGGCAAAATACTGCCTAAGTCTTGAACGAATTCTGAATATTAAGGATGGACTCACAATGAATAGGAAAAATGTGTTAAGTCTGCTCCATCATGTCCCTGTGTTACGTACCATCGAGTCTAGTGACATTCAGGCTGTGGAATTTAAGGATGATACTGCATTGGACAGAGTGTTCTTATATGTAAATTCTAGACTTGTTTGTGAAACTCTACTGCAAGGTGCTGCAGCTCTACTACCTTGTGGCTTTGACATTGTGGAAGTAGACAGTTCCATCACGACCAAAAAACCAAATGATGTGGTCCTTTTGACAGAATGTCAGCGAAATGAAGTTCCAAATGAAAAGCAATCAAATTCGCAAATAATTGAAGATGAAAGTTGGAAAGCGGACTATAACCAATTCAACCTGCTTTGAAATGAACAGTTCAATAATCAAAAAGCGAAACAATCTGAGTTAATCCGAATTACAGTAAAAAACACTCATCAAATTCCACAAAAAAAAGGAAGCGAAATGAACCAAGTACCGCATAATGAGTGGAACTGGTTAGCAGCAACTTTAGCGAACAATAACCGAAGTTAATGCTTACTGAAGCCGAAAAATGTTAGCCTAGCCATTGGCTCGTGGAATACAAGAGGTTTTACACATTTATATAACTTCAAAAAAAATTGGATGAATGAGATAGATATAATATGCCTGCAAGAAACTTGGTTGGATATCTGCCCAATTGCAGAGGATTATGAAATAGCACTTAACCCTGCTATTAAAGGGATAAAAGGACGTCCAAGCGCAGGCATTCTCACTCTTGTAAAAAAAGCCTCTGGTTGTAGGCTGATGGAATATAACAACATATCATCCTATATTCAAGTTGTTACCATCAAAAGGAACACTAATGGTGACAATAAACATCTGACACTTTTTGTCATCAATTTATATTGGCATCATAGTAAAGCTGGAACATCGTCCTTTGTTGAACAAATTATGGATACAATTGACGAATTAATGATCAAAGATACCAGTGCTGGCCTGATCATATGTGGAGATTTTAATTTGGATTTTATAGAAAGAAGCAAGAATGATCTCTCAAGGAAACAGAATTTGATACAAAAATGGTCCGAAGAACTAACCTTAAGGAGAATCTCCAGGCTGAATGGTAACGTCGAGGGAGACATACCTGCCAAACCAACCTGGCAAAGAAAGGAACAGAACTCCATTTTGGATTACATTTTTGTATCTGAAAATTTATCACTCCGGATTTTAGATTTCGAAGTCCTTAACACACAAGTCAGTGATCATAATATGATCATAGCACATCTTGAAATGCCACAACAATTATCCTCAACAACATGGAATTGGAAAATAATTCCCAATAATAGTGGTAATAGATTAAAACTTAATTCACAACATGTGAATATATTGAAAAAAGATTATGAGAAACAAATTGACTTGTTGGGCGTAGATTATACTCCCCTGTTAGAACAGTATAAGATTTCTAGAAACCCAAATGGTATTCAGTCTCAAAAATACTCACATATTTATAACCCTGAACCAGTCATGAGAAAGAGAGAAATGCGCAAGGCCCTGCGTCAATTAAAAAATGACAGTCATTTGGATGCCCTGAAGAAGATGAAAAAGATCAAACAAAACTATAAGAACTGGTTGATAGCACATCGTGCCTTAACTGAACAACATGATGCTGAACAAATAATGAAGTCTATGAAAGAGAAAAACTCTGCAGATTTCTGGTCAATTATTAATAACCAATCTGGAATACAGACAGCATTGAATAAGAACATGGTCACTGAACAAAAATGGATTGAGCATTTTTCAATCCTGTTCTCAAAAAAGGGTAACACTCCTGACCCTCCATTACCTGTTCTCTCTTCTTGGGATATTCAGTTTGATCAGGTTGAAATTTTGTCAGACATCAAAAAACTTTCCAATTCTCGAGCGCCTGGTCCGGATGGCTTAACAAATGCCATGTTAAAATCTGACCCGGAAGCCTGGGCTGAGTTTTGTAAGGTTCTGTTTGATAAAACCGCTATGGAAGGTATCACCCCAGTGTCATGGAAAAAAGCCATTGTTGTCCCAATATTCAAAAAGGGCAATCGATCAAACCCAACGGATTATAGGCCTATTGCCTTGTTGGACGTATTAGGTAAGGTTTATGCAACACAACTCCAGCATAAACTGATGGATTGGCTAGTATCAACCAATCAAATTGACGCCAGACAAAGTGGATTTGTGAAGGGTGTTGGTTGTTGCCTAAACTTAATACTCATTAACTTAATAAAAATGGACATGATCATGAAAAAATCGAAAGTGTACCTTGCATTCGTTGACCTGTCTCGTGCTTTTGATAGCATAGACAAAGAAACCCTTTGGACAAAATTAAAAAGCTGGAATTGTCCAAATAGCCTGTTACATGCCATCAAGGATTTGCATACCGATACTAAAATCTATATTCGGTTGGAGGCAAGTGGCTTTCTATCGGAACCCATTCGTACCTACTGTGGAGTCAAACAAGGGTGTCCTTTAGCGGCAATAATATTCAATGCTTTCATCTCTGACATTGGTGATGCACTTGGAAAAGCAAAAGGATTTGACCCGAAAATAATCAACACTACTTTAAATGGGATCCTATATGCTGATGACCTTGTCCTAATGGACCTTACACCCATTGGACTACAACGGAAACTACATGTGTTGGAAGAATACGTCCAAGCTAACAGTTTACAGATACATCCGAGTAAATCTGTCATTTTAACATTTCAAAATCTGACTAAAGATACATCCAAGAAATTCAACTGGTGCCTTGACGGCGAAATACTCCAACAGGTAAAACAGGTAAAATACCTGGGTATGTGGTTAAATTCCAACATAAATGATCATACTTGGATTGAGAAAACAAAATCAAAATGTCGTCAATTAAGTGCCCAAGCTATGGCCTTAGACATAAAATATGGCAAGTTCTCACTGGTTCCGACTTTAAAGTTTTACAAACAAAAAGCGGTGCCTGCGATAATCTATGGTGCCGAAACTGCGTTTGGATGCCCTGCAAGTTTGTGGGATAAACTTGAAAACATCTTTTGGGGCAGAATTCTGAAAGTTGGTAGAGGATTGCCGGCAGTTGTAGTAAGATACGAATTGGGGCTGATTTCAATAAATGCAAAAGTTACATGGAATACTCTGTCAATCTTTCGCAAGATAATCCTGCCAAATGGTGCACCGCAGATGAAAATTCTACATAATTTGGCTGACAAACAATCAAATACAATTTTTTCAGCCTGGATAAATCAATGTCATCAAATGCTAACGGATATAAAAAGTGATGTAATCACTTTGATGGAAAACCCAGATGCTGTAAAAAAAAAGTTATGGGAAATCGAAATCGATTGGATCAGCACCTGCACAGACAGAGCCAAATATTCGCTCATGAAAAATGTTCCCCCAGAAGGAAAAGCCTACAATTCAATCTATAAATATCTCGAAAAATGTCCGGACAAACAGAAGAGAATCCTGCTTATGAAATTCAGGCTAAATCAATTTAAGACAAAAGAGGTAATTAGACGATGGACCAAATATGAGAAGCTGAACCCGAACTGCAGATTCTGTGACCATTTTGAAGAGAATATTAAACATCTGGTTTTAACTTGTGAAGCTTTCTCCACGAGAAGAATGACACTGTTTAATACAATTGTGGCAAATAAACCTCTTCATACCATGGAAGAATGGTGGGTGGAATGTTTCACAGAGGCTAATAATAAACTAACATATGCCTTGACATTTCTCCTTAAAAGCATTGAAGATGACCTAGCCAAATCACATGAACAAATGTACGTAAATATTGGCTAATGATCTGTGATGTATTTTGCCTAATTCAGTGTTTATTTCTTTTATTACTTGTATTATTTTAATCGTTTATATTGTTTATATTCCTTACTCTGTGACATTCTCTGTCTTCTCTTGCCTATTGGTCAATTATGATATTTTGTATATATGAATAATTAAATGTGATGTTATTTTCTTTAAAGGTTTTTTATAAAAAAAAAAAATAACACCAATCTAAAAATCCAATGCATGGAAGTCACCAACAGTGCATATGAACATTAATGCTTTAATTAATATAATGCTTTGCTTTTAAAATGCCATGCCACAATGAAATCATGTCCAAATGGCTGCACAATGTAGACCAGTCTAGACACGTAATAACATATTATGGTAAAGCATGCCAGGTCACATTTAGATATAACTAGACTGGTTGCACCAAAATGCCAGTCGAAGCAATAACACTTATCATGATTATTTTATCACAGATGCCCAGAAAAATATACAATGCTGCAGTAAGAAACAGCTAGACTGGCAGCACGCAAATGCCAGTCTAGCCAGGTAATTACACTTTGCAGAACTGCTTTATCAGAGATGCTGAGTTAAATAAAAGTCAAACCAAACTAAGAAATTACTAGACTGGCTGCACCAAAATGCCTCTCTAGCCACTAATACCACATAGCAAGCCTGCTTTGCCTGGTCATGGATGACCATTACGATTTATCACACAATCCCCATCCCACCCCACCCCCATGCCTCCTCACACATTTCCTCTAACTCCACCCACTGCCCCAACCTCTGCCTATAATTACCTCCATGTCCCTTTTCCTTGTCCCAGTGCTTACATATGATGCTCCTTTCCTCATAGGTAAGTGCTGGGATGAGGAAGAGTGGGGCCAGGAGTAATGACGATTACAGGTAACTAAGCCAGGCATTACCTCCATGTCCCTCTACCTCATCCCAGTACTTGTGTATGAGTTAAAGTGCCTCATAGACATGTACTGGGGTGAGGAAGAATAAGGCTATGAGTAATGAAGATTGCTTATAAGTAAACAAGGGATTAAACACAAGTAGTAGTGCAACACCATTGATCTGGTTTGGCTTCAGCCCGGTAATTCCCTTTCACAGGACCCGGAGCCAGTACGTCCCCATTCCCATTTGAGCCCCCATTTGGCTCAATGGGAACGGGGAGGATGGTAGCACCGGTACCGTTCATAACGGTACCGTTGCTACCATCCTGGTCTGCTCGCGGGTGCCGGGCATCCAGAGCAAACTCGTAATGTTGCAGCATGGCAACAACGGCTCCGGTAGCACTACCGGCGCAGCTGTTGCCTTACCGCAACAGTCGCAATGAGGCCCAATGCCTTTATGAAGGCAGAGTGAGTTCAAAAAGAAACTATTTCTTTTTGAAGTCATAGTGCTCCACCACCCCATGACATGGAGGCCTCCAGACTAGAGGCTTCTATGTCATGAGGTGGAGGGAACCCTCCGACTTCAAAAAGAAATAGTTTCTTTTTGTAGTCACTCTGCCTTCATAAAGAAATTATTTCTGTTGCGCTGTAACTGAAATAATGACTTTATGAAGGAAGAGTGACTAAAAAAAAACGTTTTGTTTTGTCCAAGTGGGGCCTCCTCCCAGGACATGGAGTGGTGGGGCCTCCTGCACAACAGGGTGTGTGGGGGCCCCCGTTACGCAAGTGATACTATACCACCATCTCACATCATCAGCCGCCTTCTCCCAGGAAACAGCCTCTTGGATCGCCTCCTTCCTTGAAGGAAGAGTAATGAAAGTCTTTGCTGAGAATGCATGTGCGTCATCTTCCCCGATCAACTGCGGGTTCCCACAAGGGTGATGCGTTTCACCCACGCTTTATAACATATTCACAAAGCCCCTCTTTGACCACCTAGACTCCCTCCGCATTGGCTACACTAATTATGCTGATGATATGGACATTCTCCTTCCTCCCACTGTCGGCCATCTCGACAATGCTGCTACCCTGAGCTCCACTTACACGACTATTCAAGCATGGATGGCTACCCATGGACTCTGTCTCAATGATGAGAAAACAGAACTTCTCATCACTGGCCCCTCTTCTGCACTAAAAAACTGCACTCCAAGTATTCAGCCTTCAACATTGATCGCTCTATGATCCCAGTCTCTTCATCCGTGAACACTTTGGGAGTTTACCTCAATGCGACTCTCTCCCTTACCTGTCACGTTAGCGCCATTTCCTCGGCAGCAGCATACTCTACTAAACGTATTAATGCTGCCAGACCCTTCCTCACCAGTGACAACTGTCTAACAATCGCCTGTGCAGTGGTGGGAGCTAGACTAGATTACTACAATGTCCTATTTGCCGGCACTTCATTCCGCAATCTAAAGAAACTCCAGACTATCCAAAATAATGCCCTACGTGCTGCACTCCACATTTCTAGCTCAGAACACATCTCAGCTGCCTGCAGAGCGGTGCATTGGCTTCCCATCAGACAAAGAATCTCTTTTAAAACACTTTCAATCACCCACAAATGCATCTCCAAATCAGCCTCCCCATACCTGTCGCAAACAATCACCAAATCCCTGCCGACCAAGCATACCATACACCCATAGGCTGGTGCAACCCAAATTCAAACGTTCGAAAGCAGGAGGCTCCAGCTTTCCAGTCATTGCAGCAAAACAGTGGAACTAACTCCTGCATGCTCTTATAGCAGAAGATTCTTTCTGGGCCTTCCGCAAGCCCTCAAAACATGGCTGTTCAACTAACTAACATGCCTATTTTTTGTCTGTAACATCTACCTATGATGTTTTCCTTGACTTCGGGCCCCATGTAACTGGTTCCTTAGTGCCCTGATGTCTGAGGGTTTGTGCACGCAATACAAATGAAATAAATAAATAAATAAATAGTGTAAAGGCAATAAAAGTGAAAGTGACTCCAAGAATGAAACGTGAAAAGCCAGGACTGGCTAATATTGTCATGTATGACATCGGTGCAACTTGGACTCTGTCTTTAATAATTTCCCTCCTTGCTGTGGTCAGGCCTTGGTAGTGGTCCATTCGAGCATCAAGGATGATTGACATCGGCCTGCATTGAGAGAGTGAAGACACTGAAACCAGAAGCCCTTTTCCCCTGCTTAGGCTTGGCTTTCTGTTCAAACCCAAAAAAGACAAGATTCTCACGCTGTCACATTTATGACATGAGTTGCTAATCCAGTTCTTTTTGCAATTTGCATTCAGAGACTTGCAGTTCTATAACTAAAAAGTGGAAATAATTGCACTTTAAGCAAAATCAAAAAGGTGGACAGGGAGCGGTGTCCTAAATGTCCTAACGTGACATGAAATGGGCATGCACTAAAATTGAAGGTCATGTCCTTATAATATAAATTCAGCATTCTGTTAAGCATCATAATGGTATGAGGTTCACCCAGGTTCCTGCCTGTTCATAGTTTGAATTCCCATATGTATATTCATTGAGAAAACTTTAGTTAATGGACAGTTAAGGTGGACAGATTTAGTGCAACAAAACCTTTGAAATTCAGTGGATGTGGGAAGTTATGATCATCTTAACTCAGCATCCCCCGTTCATAACTCCTTGGATCTAATGATGCGTTATTTATATAGCGCTTACACCTAAGTGCTTAACATCGAACACATATTCATACAATGTCACCCACCCAGAGTTGATACTCATTTATCAACCTTGGAAGGATGAAAGGTCGGAGTTCGCCTTGTCAGGATTTAGACCTGTGACCTGCAGATCACAGCAGCAAGCACTCAACCCACTGAGATATCTTGCCACCCTGTAATTCTGTTTGTCATTGTGAATCCCATCTGTTATGTATGTGCTCATGGGCTTTGCAACAGGGTGGGGCACCGAGTTAATATGATCTTCACTTCCCATATCCATTGAATTTCAAGGGTTTTTTTGTGTTAAATCTCATCACCTTAACTGTCCCTTAAAGTTTTTTCACTGAATTTCAAGTTTATTTTAATACCATAGTTTATTCAAGGGCCACTAGCCATGGCCTTTGGCCGTGGCTGCTGGACATATTGCACCAATAGGTTTCTTTGGGCCCACTGACCAGGGCCACCGGCACAAAGACCAATTTCCACCTCCCTACTAGATGTGATCACAACAGATGCCCCCCATTTTTTTTTCCCTCAGTTACCATTCCCCTGACAATTTTCATAGTAATCTTGCTATAATGTTGTGGTAATCTCACACACCTACTGCGATAATGCTCGAAAATTAAAAAGGCCTCTCAGGCAGTACACATGTGCCTCCTTCCTTTTCCCTAGGTCTCCCCACCCACCTCAGTTGATTCTTACCTCCCTGGTTCTCCCATTACTCTCTTTCTCTCTTTGCTTCGTGTGATGCTTTTTCATTTCCGAGCATGTCTTGAGTTATTAATGCGCCTGATACGATTTCAACCTTTTTTTCTCCTTCAAATAGCTTTTTTTGCACTTTTTGTTTTTTCATTCCCCAGATATAACTGCAGTAATCGGTCGCATCCAGCAAAAAAACAATGGAGCCTTCTAATTTCTGAAAAGCCTCTCTGCTGCAAAGCACCCTGGGAGATATAACCATATTTTTGGGAGAACGGGCACCTTGTTCCCCATCAAATATCTTAAAAATTACTGAACAGAATAACCCCAAACCTGTCATGGAAATTAAGTCAACGCTTTGTGCACAAGTTGTTTCTTATTTGGTCCAGTTCCCTCCAGCGGTTTTTGTGCTTAGGCTTGATAGCCTTTGGACTTTCTCTCTATGGGAAAATGAATGGCAGTAGGCAGAAAACAGAAATTTCTTGCTTTCTTTATAACTTTTTCATTTGTTAACAGATCTTTCCCACAATTTCCCATTTGGGGGTGCCTGTGACAACATTTGTGTTTGGAAAATATCAGCCAAATCCATCTTGCAAGTCAAAAGCTATTAGCAATAGAATTGTCGGATTTCCTACGGCTCATGTCACTCACCTTAACTATAGAGCTGTGACTGCTGCACCATAAAATATTTATTTGTTTTTATTGATTTGGTTTTAAAATTAAACCTTTCAATATACAAGTTATACATTTCTTGATTACAGTTAGCATGAATAACATTCCAGTTCAATTTACAATATATGAAATTAATTTTACAATGTATGGTGATTGGACTCGAGTTGCAGGTTGGCATTCAAACAGCTATGCTTGTTTTGTCCAATGTATTTTATTTACAAGGCTGGGAGTTGCATAAGTCCAATCATCATTAGATATAAGACATGTGTACATTTTGATCAGTAAAAGTTATCTATACAATATAATGGTTTAAAACATAACGACATTTTCGGTTCAAATTTATTTTTCAAACGTTATCAAGCAATAGCGAATTTATGAATTTTATCGTTGCTACAATAACTGATATTTGCTTGCTATTAAAAATTAGATCCCATAGATTGTCTTTGGTTAAACCTTTATAAACTTTAAACAATTGTTGGAGATACAATTTCCTGGCTGGCAAAAGACCTGGACAGTCAACTACAATGTGTTTTAGTGTTTCCAGCTGAGATATATCGGTGCAGAGTCTACAGGTTTTTTGAACGAAAGTGGCGCTAGACCTACTTCCCAATGCAGATCTTATTGGCCAGAAATTGAGCCGAAATCTCATGAACAGATTACGATATTTGTAGGCTGTAGATTTAAGTAGATACATTTCTGGTTAATTGTAGGGTTTCTTGTTAAAACTACCAATTGTGAAAGAGTGATATTGCCCACATGGCTGCCAGGTCCTTTGCCAATCATATATCCACAGTTTGATCTCAGCTCTGTTTGGGTAATTCACTAATAGGTCAATTGAAATATCTGTATTAGTCATTGCAGTTGTTATATGACATTTCCATTGTCATAAGAATGTATCATTATCGGCTTACAATGTCATCACTATTAGAGACAAGAGTGACTGTTGAGTTGATGACATTGCACATTTTCTACATAGACTTAACATTTTCGATAATATTGTTATATGCAGAGATAACAGGCCTAATTCAAATCGCACAATACTCATAGGCTGGCTCAGAGGAAGGGTCAATAATTTTTTCCAGAAGTGGCCTTCAAGTCTAGTCCAGAATAGGGCTCCTTTATAAGCCCTAGTTTCAGCGCCATAGGTTAATTTAGGCACTACCTTTTGTTTATGATATATAAGCAATGATTTACAAGAAAACTTGTCATATTTGCTATGGATTATTCACGCTTGTGAGGCTGCAATGATAACGTTCTTTCTTAGTCCTAGGCAGTAAGGCAAGTCCACTAATTTTTTTTTTACGTTCATCCCTAAATAACAATAGTCATTAACTATTTCAATCAGTGTCTCATGAAGTAGCTATCTGAATGTGCATTTTTTTTATAGTATTCTTCGATGCGTTAATGATGATTTTACTATTCTCTAGATTAATAACTAGATGATTCGCTATTGAATAACACTCAAGCGCTCTCAGAAGATTCTGGAGGCCTTTAGGAGTTTTTGCTATAAGGACTAAGTCATATAACAACCATGGAAGAGATGACGTTCCCATTTTTGGAGAATCTGAAACCGTGGCTTCAAAATGTTTCCCAATATATGCTATAAAAAAATTAAATAGGGTTGACACCAGAAATCCCCCCTGCTTCAGGCCCTTTGCAGTTCGATTGGATGATGTGAGCTTGCCATCTTGAGATAGCCGAATTTGGACAAAAGTGCCTAAGTACAATTGCATAATTAATGCTTGTATATATGGTGGACATGCAGCTTCTGTCATTTTATCAACAAGAAGCTCTCTCGGGACTGAATCAAATGCCATCTTAAAATTAACAAAGGCCATGTAAATAGGTTGGTTTGAGGAGTGACTTTGAGCTTTGATTATTGCAATAGATAATACATGTACGGCAGTTCCCAACCCCACCACATATCCTGTTTGATATCTGTCTGCCAAGGTCTTAGATTGTATCCATTGGTTAAAATCTCTAAACAACAGCTGCTCAAATAGTTTGTCTGGTACATCCAATAATGCAATCGGACCATAGTTAATGGGTTGATTTCAATCACCCTTTTTATATATTGGGATCACAATTGATCTTTTCCAGGAGGGTGGTATTCGCCTTTTTCTCAATACCTGACCAAATGTGATGGAAAATATCGCAGCCCAGGCTTACAGTTGCTCTTTTGCTATCAAATTACAGAGCCCATCTGGTCCTGGTGCCCTAGATTTGCTCAGTTTTGAAATTTGATAAAGAATGTCACCTCTGTCAAAGGTGAGCGTTTCCTCCTCAACCCACATGCTTTCTGCACTCTCTTCAGCTGGTTATAAAGCAGCATATAATTAGCCATAATGCTGAGCCCAAATTGCTTCATGTATTGGGTTCAGTTGGTAGGGAAGTTGAGTGTCCTGATTCGCTGTGTTCAACAGTGCCCATATTTGTGCAATTTTCTTTGCAGCTAAACTCGCTAACAAGAGTTCACCATCAGTTTGAAATGTAAAGGCCTGATGATTTATTTAACCAGTTTTTATATCGCATTTTTAACTTTTTGTTATTAAGATTTTTGTTGCGAGGTCATAAGACTGTAAGGCTCTTATGTCTTTCCTTAGCTGCTTCTTTTTAGGGAGGACTATGGGATCGAATATATGTTTATGTTTGTAGCACTTTTTTTGTTTATTGCTGGCTGCTGCTTAAACCAATTCATTAGCGCAACATAATTACCCGCTCAAGTATTTGTGTGTTCAGATCTAGATGGCTGGTTTGAAGATGAATACTCAATTTTGGACGTCTGTCCATCTAAACCTGTTTCGATGACCCGTTAGTGTTAATTGTCCCTGATAATGGATGGTGTGTGTATTAGACATGAATCACAGACCACCCCCTCCTCGTGTCCTTTGTGAAGAAAGGCCAGAATTAGCTCATATATGCTGAACTATACATTCATGCACAATAACAAGTCCCAGACCCTGGTGTCTTTTTTATACAAAACTTCAACTCATTTATTCACATAGACACCTCCTTTTTGGGGAGTGTTTTATCTAAAAAACGTATATCACATCAAAAAACAATACATAATAAATGCATACTATTATTTCATCAATCAAGGGTTAGTATAGCAAGGAATCTTAACAAACAAAAACGATGTTTAAAGATGTCCAGCCAATTCACAAGCATCTATTGTCAGAGAGAACAGAAAACAGAGAGGAACTCAGCACTATGCTCCTATTTCCCTTATAATTTTTCTTATGATCTGTTTCTGGTTGCTGATCAGGCACTCTGGCTTGTTTTAAATTGGTAGCATGTGCTGATCTTAAAGCTTCCTTTGTTTTGGGCAATTTAAATTCCATATGATTTGTATTATCAATCTGTCCACTCCATTGATTTGCCGTAAAGGAACTCAACGATATTTCAATCTCCTGTCTTCTTTGTTTAGAACGTCAGGTAGTTGTGATGGGTTTTTAAGTTCATATAGATCACTAGCAGTGTTACTGTCATTCTCTGTGTTAACAGACTGGGATGCTTCAGTGGACTTAGTGGAGGTAATTTTCGGGGCTGAATTTAATCCTGCTGCCTCATGTATTAATTCATGTAAAGGCTCGTAGTCCATATTAGAATGACCCAATTGCCTGGGGTTTTGAGGGAATATTCTCTTCACCTTTTGTCTTTGAAGATTTTTCTTCTTTTCTCTAGAAGCCACATTAGTTGATCGAAATGACGATTTAAGGGGAGTAGTTAACGATTGAATAAACTTTTCTTGAGCCAAACTGTACTGCCTTTGAGTGCAGTTTCTGATTTTTACTTTTCTTAGTACGTTAAATATTGTAATTTTTGTAGAAATATTTTTGCTTGCAAAAATGTCAAAGGCAGGTTTGGCCAGTAAGAATGGGACTTCTATCACTTCTTCACTCAAATTCAGTATGCCACTCTTAGTGGGTTCCTTTATGCCCATAAGGTTCAAAGGCTAAGAAATGTCATCAGCAGCAAACTTAAACATTCGCTGAGATGTCCGCAAGTGAGGCGGGTTCACATTGTGTATGCACTGACACATTCTTGACATCTCTATGTGAGTTTTAATTGCCTCATGTCTGACTGCAAGAACAGTGATTAAATCGGTCAACATGGTGTTCTGGTTAAGGACCTTGGCTTGATATATCCTTGTCTAGGATGTCAATGCCGTATTCATTACAGTTAGCGTAATCTCTTTCATATTCGAAGAGTCTTGTCTATTATTCATTGGTTCCTTAGTGTAGGATTTACATAGGAAATGTCAGAAGACACAGTTGAATCGAAAGACTCTGCATATTAAATGGAGGAACGAGAAAGACTGGGTGATTGAGGACCCTGCAGGCTGGTCTTTGTGTCTGGAACTATCACGACTTCTGGGATTTCCTGATTGATTGTAACATTCAAGGATGGAAGCTCAGTTGCAGTTTCACTCATGTGTGAGACGTTTATTGGGTTCTGATCACAACCACTCTCTCTCGTACCAGAGACTACATCTAAGTTAGTAGTCAACAAATCAGAATTTTCTCAGCATGAATCTGCACTAGAGTTGTTAAATTGTTACTGTGCATGTCTGCTGGAATGTTTTCAGTTTCGATAACCCATGGATCATCAGCCAAAATTGCAAGTGACGGCTTTTCAGGCAACATGGGTACAAGAGCCGCCATGGCAGTATCTGAAATTTCAGTCAATTCCATTAACATATTCTGCTCTGTGACATGATTAACCAAACATGGAGCGGTATCAGGGGCATCAATGGAAGCAGTGTCATGATAAGCCATTGGAGTTGGGTTGCAGGGCTTACAAAAATCTCTGATGTCAACCGTTAACGATTGGGTGCATTTGGAGGTAGAGGTTGCGGTTCACCGCCTCAAGGGCTCTATGGGTTTCTTTTGCAAATAATAGGAGACTTATGAGACTCAGAGTTTTGTAAGTTAAGTTGGGTGAGCATAGCCATCTTCATGGTATAAAGGTTAGACATTCAGAGTGTAATTGAACAATGGCAACCAGGGTCGTCAAGATGTGAAATCTCAGGTGATTCTAAGATTGCTAAGTATATATTATAAGCATTTATTATAAGCCAACAGATTGCTATAACGTGGCCTTAACCTCCGTCCCTCTGCCCAACTGCGTAACTGCACTCCTCAGCACTCGACAAATGCGCTGGCGCAAATGCATACGCCTGGTTGTTTTTGTAGGCAGATGGAGTAGAGAGGATGGTGTCTGTTCACTCTTTAAAGAAGGATAGTCAATTTATGCCGGTAAATCACCGTAAATCGCCCAATGTGTACTCTATAAAATGGCAGATGTTAGTTCAAGATACTGTCCCAACGTTACTTGTTAATGTTAGCGGTAGAGTCCAGGTCAAACAATTCAGCGAGCGGACCGTTCAGCTAAAGGGCTCCTCCTGCGTAACTGCACTCCTCAGCACTCGACAAATGTGAGCGCGCAAATGGGTGTGCCTGGTTGTTTTTGTAGGCAGTTGCAGTAGAGGGGATGGAGTCTGTTCCTTTTTTTAAAGAAGGAAAGTCAGTTTATGCCGGCAAATCGCCATAAATCGCTCAATGTGTACTCGTTCAGCTACTTGGCTCCTCCTGTTGAACTGCACTCATCGGCACCCAACAAATGCGTGCCTACAATGTGTATAAGTATTTACTGAAAAAACATTGTTAAATAGACATTATGGTTAAGTTGCACTAATAAAAACCTATGAAATTCACTGAAAAACTTTGTTAAAGGGACTTTATGTTTAAGTTGCACTAATAAAAACATATGAAATTCATTGTTAAAGGGACGTTATAGTTGCAAGATAAAATCGAAAAACCAAGGAAATGTGCCTGTATGGTAAGCTATGCAACCATAACTTGTGCCAGCACCATGCACTGCTAAGACTAACACACAGGACATAAAAGATGACATCACAAATGGCCAGGCACCAAAGTTATATCTCTATGTTTTGTACTTAAATTTTGACACTTTGGAAAAAATAAAACTCAGGACAGATTTTCAAAAGCATGCTTTCAAGTCCTTCCTGATTCTCCTAATGCAAGTTTGTTGCAATCCCATCCAGCACTTCGGGCTGTAGCTCCAAGCAGAATGTATGTTTCCCATTCAAACCTATAGCTTTGGCCATGCCATATTCCCCAATAAGCAAATCAGAGTAGACATTGTTCCTTGCTGATGGCCAGGCCCACTGCCCAGGCACCAAAGTTATATCACTATTTTTTGTAC
This sequence comes from Ambystoma mexicanum, assembly GCF_040938575.1. Lineage (NCBI taxonomy): Eukaryota > Metazoa > Chordata > Amphibia > Caudata > Ambystomatidae > Ambystoma > Ambystoma mexicanum. Next base: position 996,120,360 of record NC_090934.1, on the reverse strand, counting down.
TTACATTTTGACACTTTGGAAAAAATAAAACACAGGACAAATTTGCAAAACCATGCTTTCAATTCCCTGCTGATGCTCCTTGCGCAAGTTTTGCTGCAATCCCGTCCTCCACTTCGGGCTGTAGCCGCAAGCACAATTATTTTACCCATTAACACCTATCCCGATTTCAATAACTTTATTGCATAACCGGTCCCTGGTGGTCATGTCCACTTTAACCCCTTTGCCGGGCCGTGGTGGCCATCTCCAGTGGTCATATGACCTGGACAATCTGACCACCGGCCTTGGCCACAGAGTATACCTCAGTCACCAAAGGTGCATCACTATTTTTTATACTTACATTATGACACTTTTCAAAGAATAAAACACCTACACATTTGCGAAACCATGCTTTCGGGTCCTTGCCGAGTTTGCTGCAAATCCGTCCATGTTTTTATTTTTTGAAAAGTATCAACATGTAGGTAAAAATTAGTGACATAACTTAACCCCCACTACACAATTCAATAAAATGTTGCCCAAAGATTCAAGGTTTGGTCTATAATCGTTTTCCAAACCTTTGTGCAGGTTTGTCAAATGGCACCAAAGTTAGAAGCCATCTAGAAATGTTAACACCCCCCAATTTTGCTCCCTCTTGACAACATCTCACCAAATCTTGCAGAAACATTCAATATAAGTGTAACAAATGTTTGCAAACTTGTACACAGATTCATCAAATGGTACCAAATGTATAAGCCATACAAACATTTTGGGACCCCCCTCTAAGTTTTCCCCCTCCGGGGGAAACCGCACCAAGTTGAGTCTACAACGATATTGCAAAATTTCGTGCAGTTTCATTGAATGGCGCCAAAGTTATAAGCCATCGGATCCGACGATGCAGGGTCCACTTTTCTTTTTTTTTCCTTCCAGTCCCCTGCCTCCAATCCTCAGGAAGCGGGAGACACCCCTGCTGCCCCCAAAGGCCATCATTACCGAACATGGGGATCGAGGGAATGATCACCCAATGTGATCGATTTTAATTGACCGAATGGTACTGGCCAAATTTGTTGTGCAAGGGACAGAATCATTGACAGTACTTTACTTGTGTAACCAGAGGACAGGATCCAATATAGCTTTCAACTATGTTTTTGTTATTGGCTTTTTTGTGTTTTAGCTGTGCAGTTTGGGCCAGCGCGATTACTGAAAATGCAGTAGAATCTGAAATTTGAAAGAAAAAGTGCAAAAGAATAGCAAAAGAATTGCAAAGATGATAGGTTTGGTCGTGCAGTTAGGCCAAACAATACTTGACGGGAAAACCAGTGTCTTCTCATAATAGCTTATTAGAATGCTGCTACAATACTGACTCTTAGTACATTTGCATAGACATTGTTTTTTTGTTGGAGTCATTAGGTGGTGTTTGCACCACCTATAAGCCAAAACTATTGCATTACAGTACAGACAGCAAGAAATGGCATAAGAGGAGGTACATAAAATTTGTAGGTGCTGTTTGATTTTTTTGCCCTCCCATTGACTGCCCGTAACCATGATAATCCCTGTGGACATTCCCACCCAGTTCCTGCCCCTCCCTGCCCAAAACACCTCCTCTTGGAAACTCTTTGAGCTTGCTCTAATGAAGTCTTGCCATCAACCTTTGCACCCAAAGTGTCTGCCAGTCATTCTTTTTGAAGCAGTCTTCTGAGATTTGAACCTGTAAACGCGCTACTGGTGTGATAAAAAATGTCTTAACCAGTTCTGCCACTCAATATATAAATACTATAAAAGTGCTTCACTGTTAAAACCATGATTGGCAAAGCCAACAATTTTGGCTTTTGTATAATGTAAGGAACTCTTGTTGGCAACAGTAAAGACAGACAAAAGTGATCACATTTCATGGTTGTTTATTACACTGTTAATGCAGGGTGGAAAAATGCCTAAACTAAACCTAAATCTAAGATGGGAGCAGGCGTCCACCATCAAATGCAAATAAGGCAGTCCTGGTTGTGTTGTGTCAAAATAAAGGGCCTATATATCAAGAAAAACCTATTGCCAATACCTTACGCTAAATACAAAAGAGTGTGGGATAGAATATTCTAATAAAAGAAAAGTGTTACCAAAGAGTAGGTCATCACGTGATTGCCTCGAGTCTCCCTTCCCCATGTTTTTAGCACGGGACAAGGTGGGACTTTGGAGCAGAGCACAGCTGAGCTGGAGCCTTTCCAGCACGAGCTATGAGGGTTTTCGTTGGTTCAAATAAAAGTCTCTTGCCTTTGAGACCTGATGCTCTTAACAAACAAAGGCAAAGTTCTTGTTCAATGAGCACGTTGGGGGATGACCTCACCCCTGGGTCCCCCTTTTCTGGGCGCTGATCCTTCGCAAGTTTTATTTGATAACTTATACAAACACATTGGGTGATGGCTTCACCCCTGGGTGCCCCTCTTCTGGGAACTGACCCCTCACAAGCCGTCTTCTCCAATTTAACAAAACCAGTTCCTTTCTTAGTGAACTTCTAGTGGTAACTTTCCACCTCTGGATCTCCCTCAGCCAGGCTCAGACCCAAAATGACAAGGGGGACACTTCCTTCCCCCTATCTTGCAATACTCCTCACTTTCACAAATCTTAAACAGTTCCTCGGGCTTTGCCCCTGGTTGTCAGCTTCCCTCTACTGGGTTCACTTTTGCAAATTCTTACCAACACTTCCTTATGTGACTTTAGTATACTTCGCTCCTTCTCGTTAGCATCTCTCCGCCAGGTTCACTCTTGCCAATCTTTATGAAACACACATTCTTACTGAACTTTTGGTGGTGACTTTCCACCCCTGGATCTCTCTCGGCCGGGCTTTTGGTGGTGACTTTCCACCCCTGGATCTCTCTCGGCCGGGCTCGGATTACAAATGACAAGGGGGACAGTTCACCTCCCCTTGACTTGTAATGCTTCACACTTTCACAAATCTTTGTGCCATTTTTCAACATGCGGGATCCACTTCCCTTTGCTTTCAACATGCAGTATTCACTTCCCTTAGCTTTCACAGTTCTCTGTCGGTCAAAGACTTTCAACGGATTTTAAGAGACCCCTGTATAACCACTTTGACCCTTCTTCTCCTCTTCTCAAGGCCTTCTGGTTATGGTAGTCTTTTTACTGTTGGGTAATCGGCCAGAGATTCTTGATTGAGCACCCACGTGGTGCCGGACTCCTCGCCTGCTGGTTTTCCCCCTTCCAAATATCAACAGTTCTTTGTTTGTTCAAAGTCCACTTTGCTACTTTTCATTCAACACAGTACAGTTACTTATTGGTTCTCCCCTCGACTCACCGGCTGTTATGAACCGCTTGGATTTCCTTCTTCTTGGAGTCAAGGTTGGTACCATCAAGACAAGCGTCTCCCCTCAGCTTGGCATTCAGTGGAGGAGGGTCTTATGTACTGTGGACAACTGTTGCAACACACATTGGCTATTGTTTGCGGGTTTAGTGTTCACTCTTCAGAGGCTACACGGGCCTTGGTCGGAAAGGACAAGGTCGACTCTCCCCTTGCCACCCTTTCAGTCTGCACCGTCTTTCTCCTCCTCTTGAATTGCTGTGCTGGGTTAGCTCTTACATTGTGCTCTCTGCCTTGCTCATTCTGTGTTGTGGTGCTCCACCTTTTATCCCTATGGGGATGGGAAAGGGCCATCTTGTGTGTATGATTCAGGTCAATTGCCTGACCTTGCCTGAACCTTGTATTGGGACATGTAAGGTAAACGGCTATGTTGTTAGTCTGTTGTCTTTCGTATTGTGCGAAAGTGTTCATGCGGGAAAAGGGGGGCAGAGTTTTAGAATATCCTATGTGGTAGGATGGGGAAAAGGTGTTGGAAGAAGGGGGATATCACATCTCCCTCATCGATGTCCCCCTGCGCAAGGACTCTCCATCCACGTGATCCTCCCTCACTGGTCCACCCCCAGGAATTGGATCCAATAGCGATGGCCATGTCCTGGCCACCTGGATGACAGATCCCCGGGGACCAGCCAGGAAGACACCGTCAGGTTTCTCACATATCCTTCTCCCATGCGAAGTGGATATACCTATTTTTTGGTTAGATTTCCTGTTGTTACGACTGGTCAAAGAACAGGGGGGAGAGATGTCCAGGCTCTCTCACATATTCCACTGATTGGTGTTACTGGGTAAAGGTGAAGTGATTTTATCCGCCTCTCTACAGTAACCTATGAATTGGGTTTCAAAGGCTGTCTTGGGTTTCGTGGGTTGGGAGTTTTCCCAATCCCATACTGGAGAGTTTTGGGAGTTGTGACATTCTTGCCAGGACCTCTGAGGTAGAAAGTATTCAAAGGAGGCTGGAGATTCTTGCAGGAGAGTAGAGAAGATGGGGAAGTCTCACCCCAGGATGACTTCCTCAGGGAGCCCTGGAATTATGGCTGATGTTATTTCACATGTCTTGTCCCGGATTTCGATGTGTACTGGTATTTTAGGATAGATTTCATTATCCCCATGTACACAAGTTACTCTGTCTACGGTGGCCTGGTCTAGGTCTTGTGTTGTAACTAAATCGGCTCGTATAGCGGTCTGTTTGCTACCTGAGTCGATTACAGCTTTTACCTGTTTCCCATTTACTCAAGCCTTTTCATAGGTGAACTCAGTGGGGGTTTGACATAAGCAAATGCTAAAGGTCTCTAGCTCTTCCTCAGCTTCTTCCCAGTCTTCACCCTTCAAGCAGCCTATTTACATAGGTGCATATTTTATATTCTTTGGACAGTGTCTAGCTAGGTTTCCAATCTCTCTACAAGAAAAACAGACCAGAGGAGTTGGTTTACCCTCTTTTGCTTCCTCCCTTCTGCTTTTATCTTTAGGTCTTGGATCAGGTTTCTTGACCTCGACTCTTTCTTGAGGCATCCCTTCCTTGACTCTATATGATCCCCTTTGTTTATTCCGTGGGATGTAGGGGGGTGCCTGGGCTTGTGATCTCTTCAATCTTCCCATAGATGGGCTTGCTGGAAGTATTTAGCTGCATCCGCATAGTTTTGCGCAGTTTCAATAGCCATAGCTAGGGTAGGTCGATTTAATTGAAGGACGGATTTCTGCATAAAAGGGGGCAAGGGATTTGTAAATTGTTCTAAAGTAATCATCTGAGTCAGTTCTTCTAAAGTTGTATTATTTGTCCACAGAGGGACCGTGTTTTTGACCTGTTTGACCATCTCTAAAATAGTTTCTCCTGGGTTCAACCTAATGACTGGTAACATCTGCCGATGAAAATTGCAGGATTGCCCTACCCTCTTCAACAAGCGTTCTTTGATGGATAAGAAGGAGGCTACCTGTGCAAGGTTGAGTAGTTGATGAGAAGTTTGGAGTTCACCTTTTAGCAAGAGTCCCAAATAGCATTTCTTAAGGTTCTCCCCCCACCTAATTTGTTCGGCCAGGCGTTCGAAGTTTAGGAAAACATTGTGGTGGAGTTTGTACCCCGGTCCCTTCCTCCCCTGCGAACACACGCTCCTCACCTGAGCTGCTGGAGTTGTCGGTCTCTTGTAGGCACCGCCGCGTAAGGTAGTCTCTCCCCTTCTTCAGATGGACATGCTTGTCACGGAGGGAAGCCACAGTGACCGCTGGTAAACAGCTGTCCTGTGACTCCCCTTCCGGAATCAAACCAGAACAAGGGAAAAACCCAATCGGGGAAAAAACCCTTGGCGGAGTGTTGACTCTTTCCAATCCGGATGGCAAGACGGACTGCTGGATGGAGGTCTATGTTGAGATGCAATCAACAGATGAGTAACCAAGTAGAATGTCCAAAAGTGTGGATGGGAAGGAGCCGCAGTTTAGAGGGAAGTCGTAACAACCTTGTAAGCGGAGGCGTGGCAATTCATAGGCTGGTACTGGATCCAGGGAGGCACGACCAGGAAGAGGCAGAAGGTGAGTTGGGCACACGGTCCCGGAGCATACAGAGGGAAAAAGTATGAGGAGGATCACCAGAGAGGGAGAGAGAGAGCAGAGAGAGAGAGAAAGGAAGGGGGTGTCCTACAGAATGGAAACCGCCAGGAGAATGGGAACTGCAGTGCACTGCTCAGAGCAGCGGCCGGGAAAAAATAAGGAGAAAAGATGAGCTCCGTAGGAAGCACGAACACTGGAGTACAAGAAAAACCTCTGGCAGATCCGAAGAGAAGTCTGGAGCGAGGAAGCCCAGAACAGGAAGCATCCAAGAGGGTTGCAACGCAGCGTCATGCCGGGGGGCGGAGAATTAAATACTCCCAGCGGCGTTGCGCTGCGTCAATGGAGCCGTATGCAAGAACACAGAGAAGGGACTAAAACACCCTACCTCTGCGTCGCCAGCTCCAACACGGAAGTATCCGCCAATCTTGGCTATGGCCGTGATGGCGGATGACAAGCATTTCCCAAATCCTTGCCTTCGAGATAGGGTTAAAGTATGCTTGCAATTCAGTTAGTCTAGTTGAATTCTCCTGGAGGATTTTTTGGCTTGTATCTGATGGGCTGCCAATTGGGCGATAAAATTGGCTAGATTGGCCATTTCCTCTGGGAGTGTAAGGGTTCCCCTGTGGTGTCTGAATCAGAAAAAAACAACTCTCGATCCCTTCGGATAAGGTCTCAAAATCTTCAGAGTCGTCTGATTCTGAGTCTGTTAAAGGAGTAGACTGGGATAGATCAGGTTTTAACCCGAATGGTCCCATCGCCTATGGAGACTGAATATCATGAAAAAAAAGGCTCAGAGGGAGGAGGACTCAGAGCACCGGGTCTGATGAAAGAAAATACCAGTCGGACTCTTAGAATTATTCGGTCCCAGGGGCGCTGTTGCGCACAACTAAGATGGCCGCCTGATTGGAGCGCTCCGATCCCACGAACATCCTATATATAAATAAATCCTTTTTTGAGCCGCGGAGAGAAGAAACTACTACACCGTCCATTTCCCGTACTCCTGCTGCACAATGTGTGCAAATCCTGCTCAAATCCGCGGAGGCGCGAGGGAGTTCACAGCTTCCTTCGGACTAACGCCTTCTCCAGTGGAACGCGGCCCGCCCCAGGGCTCCGGAAGAATCCTACGCCAGACCGAGGTGCCGTCATCAGCACAAGGCCGCGTGGGGGAGCAGCACCGATCACCGCTGTGCAGCCCCACTGCACGGGCCTGGGGGCGGACCGTGTGGGCAGACATCAGGACCCAGGGTGGACACGAAATGGTCTGTGACTCCGGCCCACCTCCCGGATAACGTCTGGGTCGGCACGCCATCTTTCATGCAGGGCCCCAGCCGACTCATGCCTCGGGCCAGCCGCCGAGCGAGCCCTCGTCTGACATGGCAAGAGCAGGTGAGAGATGTAGAAGCGTGAGGACCCAGAGACAGTGGCTGTGTCATGAAGTAAAGTTTTATAAAATCCTTTCTACACTGGCTGCCACCCAGAGACAGTGCTAACGTGGGAGGTCGCAGAACAACCGAGGACCCGTGTGGCAACGTCATATACGTTACATAAGATTCGGTACACTGGTACCCAACAGGTTTCACAATATAGGTATTGACGTTGTTCTGTACAGGCTATACTAATCCTGTGTGGACGGCTGGCATGACCCGTGTCATCGACCCTTGCTCCGCACGGGTGACTCATGGGCCGCAACGAGAAAAAAAAAGCACGGGCGTGAAAAAAACTGGCCCAATGGACTCCTATGCCAGCTCCCAACCTCAGGGGACGGCGGCCGCCATAAACATGGGGGATGACAATACTGCTGCGATTGAACATGACGACAGAGAAGACCGCCTAATGACCATGGTACAGAACAGCTTCCTGGCAATGAACGTCAAGCTGGACGATATTGTTTCAACTATCAGCTCCCTTAAGGCTAGAGTGGATAAGGAGAGCACTCACGTTACAGAAGCTGAGAACAGAATCAACACAAATGAAGATATGCTAACACAACATGGTCGAGACATAGCACAGCATAAAGGGGAACTGCGTAAGACTCAAGCAAAATGCGATGACCTGGAATCTCGATCTAGAAGAAACAATATCCGTATTGTCGGCATTCCAGAATCCCTCTGTAAGGGTCCGATGGAGCGACAAGTTGAGGTCCTTTTGAAAACTCTTCTGGGCACGGAATCCTTTTCTAACCACTTTCTTGTTGAGAGGGCTCATCGCGCCCTAGCACCGACACCCAAGACTGGGGCGCCACCGCGCACGATTATTGTGCGCCTCCTGAACTATAGGGACAGGGACGCGATCCTAAAACTTTCAAGGGAAAAAGGCTCCCTGCAATATGAATGAAACAGAGTCCACATTTATCTGGATTTTTCGACCAGCGTCCAAATGCAATGCAGATCCTATGAACAAGCCAAAAAGCTTCTGCGATTGCGTCATGTCCCATACGCCCTCATCTTCCCGGCGAAACTACGGATTCAACATGGAGGCATGTCACATTTCTTTGAGACCCCTGCGGAAGCCATAGCGTACATTGAGGCGTCCATCCCCATTCCTCCCAAATAACATCCACGAGATCGGAACAGGCAACCACGACCGGGAGACGAAGTCCCGGACTCAGCCGACTGAAATGGAGTTACGGAAACATACTTACTTAAGCTGTGAAGATGTCTCTCCCGAGAGCAACAGCTCCAATTGATATTGTTTGAAGAGGGTGGGATCGTGAGCCTCCGCTGATGGAGGCCTTGCAACTGCAACGAGCGACCCTCAGGAAAGTTCCACAGGTTATGGGAAAAGGGTTACATCATCGGGTTGGGGTTGATGGTGCGGGCGGGGGTGGGTGTAGGGTACAAAATTTTGCCATGGTTGGCAAGAGTTCTAAAATGCAGAGACTGATTGCAGCGGGTTCAACTGTTAAGGTTGGTGGCGTAAGCGAATCACTTCAGACATTGATAGTAATAGAATACCATGGTACTGGGTGACAGGGGGGTAACTGTTAAACTTCTTTCATGGAATATCCGGGGCCTAAACAACCCGATTAAGGCCAGGAAAATCGCAGCATACATAACCAGACATAACTCCCAGATCGTGTTACTGCAAGAAACTCACGCACTGGGGCAGGTCTGTTCCAATTTTCTCCCTAGATGGGGCGCATTGCGATATTATACTGAATATTCCTCCCAATCCAGAGGGGTTCTGACCCTAATACATCTGAATCTGGGCTTCCGTATCCAGTATGCAAAAACTGACACACAAGGGAGATATGTTGTAATCTGGGGTGAGTTGACGGGACGGAAGATGGTTATAGTTAACACTTATGGCCCCAACATAGAAGTCCCTGAATTCTACAATGCTATATATAATTTGTTGGTTGAAGCCGAGGATGCGGCCGTGATCTGGGGAGGTGATTTTAATACGATACTTGACACGTCCCTCGACAGGTCTACAACTTCCCATAGAACCTTGACCAAAACCGCATTAGCTATACGACAAATAATGCAATCAATGACTATGGTAGACATCTGGCGAGAACTACATCCCCAAGAACAGCGCTTTACTTTCTATTCATCAGTGCATGATTCTGAATCTCGAATTGATTACTAGTTTATCAGCTCAACACTCATGAATATGGTCCAGCACTGCGATATGTACCCCGTACCCGCTCAAATCACTCCCCTGTGTCAATTACTTTGTGTATCGGCGAAGCTGCCCCGAGGGCCAGACGCTGGAAAATGCCCTCTGGTCTACTAAGAGATCCTAACGTTTGTGAATCACTTCGCACTGAAATAGAGGAATTTTTTCAACTAAATGAAGGGTTGGTAGACCAGTGCGCTACACTGTGGGAAACATTTAAAGTATGGGTACGTGGCGCAATTATGACCAAAACTACGGGTCTACTGAAGGCAGTTAGGCAAGAGTTGGACACAATGGAGGCCAAACTTGAGCTCCTGGAGTTCGAATACACCTGTACACATAGTAAAGAGGCCCTTCTGGATATTCACACTACACTGGCAGAATTTAATAAACTTGCTGCGAGGGAGGTACAATACATGGCTGCCCCGGTCTGAGCTCATAGATACGGGGAAAGTAATAAAGCAGGGAGATTCCTAGCCCGGATGCTTAAGGCCGAACACGGCCATCCCCCTATAGCGACAATCCAGACACCTAGTGGTGACATAGACAATGGGGACCAAGAAATTAATGATATGTTTGCCGCATTCTATAAATCACTATATTCCAATAGGGACACCAGAACTAAAGAAGAAATAGTGAAGTATCTGGACGTGATTTATCTCCCAACCCTGACTCCGGAGACATGCATGATATTAGACACCCCCATATCACTTGAGGAAATTACAGAGGCAATGAAAGCATTAACATCAGGTAAAGCCCCCAGCCCCGACGGTCTAGGTGCCGAATTATATAAAGAATTCCATGACATACTAGCCCCTGTCTTACTGAAAGTATGGGAAGAGGCGATGGAGTGCGGCATACTGCCAGACACTATGCGAGAGGCAGTGATAACGGTCCTTCTTAAACCCTGTAGACCCCCTCAGGACATGGGGTCATATAGACCCCTCTCACTCATTAATACCGATGCGAAGATTTTCACAAAGGTTCTAGCTACCAGGCTCCTGCCCTATATGCCTATATTGGTACATCCCGAACAGGCTGGCTTTATACCAACAAGGTCCACTGCTCTTAATCTGCGCAGACTCTTTGGAGTGATGACACAGATAGACCCAGCGGCGGATGAGGTGGCGGCGTCCCTTGATGCCGAGAAAGCTTTTGACTCTGTCTCCTGGGTCTATCTGTTTCAGGTCCCTGAGAGATTTGGGTTGGGAAGATACTTCGTTAGCTGTTTCAGGTTACTGTATACTTGCCCGGGAGCAAAGGTACTAACAAATCAAACCATGTCATCCCTGTTTCACCTGGGTAGGGACACCAGGCAGGGCTGCCCCTTCCCCCCAATCCTTTTCGCACTTACAATAGAAACCATGCATGTAGAGGTCTTCGTATGACAGGGAGACCACAAATCATTTCCTTATATGCAGATGACACCCTACTATATATTAGGAACCCAGAGGTAAATCTAGCGCCAATTATGGCTGAGGTTAAGAGGTCCTCTGAATAATCGGGGTACAGGGTTAATGTTTTTAAGTCAGAACTGTTTCCGCTTACACCTAAAACTAGAGATATGTCAGACACACAGGGATTCAAATGGTCACCAACACTCATCCGCTACTTGGGGATCAGGGTATCCAGAGACGGGAGTACATTGCTCGCAGAAAATCATGGTGAACTCCTACAATCCCTAACAGTCAAACTACAAGTCTGGAACAAGCTCCCTCTATCCCTATATGGGCGAATATCGTTACTTAAGATGATAGTGCTACCCAAACTCCTATACCTTTTTTGCAACATACCGATTTGGCCGGGCAGAACATTCTTCACCAAACTCAATACGCTCGCCACTACATTTGTATGGGGAGGGAAAACTCCCAGGTTCAAGTGGTCCAAAATGACAGAACCCTTTGCAAAAGGTGGGATTGCAGCACCAGACTTTGAACTTTATTACCTAACATCACAGGCACACTTCGCGAGACACTGGTTCGACCCAGAGGACACAGCACCACACATTACCCTGGAAAGATTTGCGACATCCCCCTCAGACCTGGGAGCTGTTATGTTTGACCTTAATCGGAAGGACACGTGCAAATATGATCCTGTAAGCGCCACTGCGCGTGCATGGGCCAGGATGTATAAGAGACTTGCCATTACAACCCCGTATGATCCAGAGGTGCCATTGTGGAACTTCCCGGGCATAAGCGCCACGTTTGATAAGGCACTCCAGGGTATCTGGGACCCACAGAAGCAATTTAGAATGCGAGACATGTTCCCGGAAGGGAGATACTGTGCATTAGATGATTTTGTCGGGGCAGTGGGTGGAGATCACCTTAAGCGATTTCAGTTTCACAGGATGAAATCTGCCGTCGCCGCCAAATGGCCCTGCTTCCCAGAAGAGCCACCCACACACAAATGTATTGCAGCTATGACGGAACCAGGGGGACAAAGGAAAAGTCTGTCTGCATTATACAGCCTTGTTCAGATCCATTCCAAGCCATGCAATAACATTAAAGAGACCTGGGAACGAGATCTGGGTGTGGAGCTGTGTGAAACCGCATGGTTGAGATATTGCCAGTTGACTAAATGTGTATCCATGAACTCAGGGCTAAATCTTATTCAGTTTAAAGTTCTGAACCAGTTCCACTACACCCCAGCCAAGTTAGCTAAGTTTGTGCAGGGCCACACGGGAAAATGCCCTAAATGTGACGCCCCTGACGCAGACTCCTATCACATGTATTGGGCCTGCCCGCTGATAACTAAATTCTGGTCGGAGGTAGCGGAGATTCTGGAAGACATTACGGCAATACCTGCTACACCTTCCCCACGGAAATACCTTTTTGGGGAGATTGGTAAGGCTGCAACTACCACTAGACGATTGTTCAATTTAGCATGTGTGGTTGCGAAACAAAATATACTGAAATGTTGGAAGTCCATAGATCCTCCCAGGCGACTGGACTTCTTGAAAGACCTCTCGATGGTTAATGAACTTGAAGAAAAATGTATTATTACATTGCCATCGAGATGCCGCCCCAAAGACATATGGACGCTGTTCAGACTCTATCTATGAAATATGTTATCTGATGAAGAGGACAATCCATCGTCACCGCTCTAGTATTGTCAAACAAAGTGCAAATGTGTAGTGTATACTGTAAATGTTCATCTATGTTGTTATATCATGCTGTGATTCGCTAGCCGCTGGCCAGTTTGGTCTGGTTGTACCTCTCTCTGAACAAAAATAAAAATGTTTAAAAAAGAATTACTCGGTCCCACAGTTGTATGTTATAATGAGAGAGTGGGAGGGTGTCTAGTAAGACTTGAGTCTTAAAGAACAGATCCTGTTGACTAGATGGAATATGTAAATGAGAGGACAACACCTCTTTAAGGTGGATACACGGTCAGAATCTAGGAAATCAACTATATTTTCCTTTTCCGGTGGTACCATTTTGTCCGTTGAATCACATCCCACTCTGACACCATATGTAAGGAACTCATGATGGCGACAGTAAAGACAGAAACAAGTGATCACAGTTGAAGGGTGTTTATTAAACTGTTAATGCAGGGTGGAAAAATGCCTAAACTAAACCTAAATCTAAGGGGGGAGCAAGTGTCGACTATTAAATGAAAATAAGGCAGTGTTAGTGGCATTGTGTCAAAATAAAGGGCCTATTCTAAGAAAAATCTATTGCCAATTCCTTATGCTAAATACAAAAGAGTGTGGGATAGGATATTCAAATAAAAGAAAAGTGTTCACAAAAAATAGGTCAGGATGTAATTGCCTCGAGGACTCCCTTCCACATGTTTTTAACACAGGACAAGGTGGGACTTTGGACCACAGCACCGCTCGCGCCTTCCCAGCATGAGCTAACAGTTCCATAGGAGCTATCAGGGTTTTCATTGGTTCAAATAAAAGTCTCTTTACTTCGAGGTTTTTGTTCAATGAACACGTTGGATGATGGCTTCACTCCTGGATCGCCCTCTTCTGGAAGTTGAGCCGTCGCAAGTCTTATTCGCCAACTTATACAAACATGTTGGGTGATGGGTTCACCCCTGGCTCCCCCTATTCTGGGCGCTGATGCCGGACAAGTCGTCTTCTCCAATTTAACAAAACCAGTTCCTTTCTTAGTGAACTTCGGGTGGTAACTTTCCACCCCTGGCTCTCCCTCGGCCGGGCTCGGACCCAAAATGACAAAGAGGACACTTCTTCCCCTTGTCTTGCAATACTCCTCGCTTTCAAAAATCTTAAGCAGTTCTTCAGGCTTTGTGCTTTGTTGTTGGCTTCCCTCTACCACGTTCACTTTTGCCAATTCTTACCAACAGTTCCTTATGGGACTTTAGACTTCGCCCCTTCTCGTTAGCATCCCTCCGCCGGGTTCACTCTTGCCAATCTTTACGAAACACAATTTCTTACTGAACTTTGGGTGATGACTTTCCACCCCTGGATCTCCCTCGGCTGGGCTACTATCCCAGATGATAAGGGGGACAGTTCAACTCCCCTTGGCTTGCAATGCTTCTCGTTTTCACAAATCTTTGTGCTATTTTTCAACATGCAGGATTCACTTCCCTTAGCTTTCACAGTTCTCTGTTAGTCAAAGACCTTCGACGGTACGAGGATTTTACGAGACCCCTGTATGACCACTTTGACCCTTCTTCGCCTCTTCTCAAGGCCTTCTGGTTATGGTAGTCTTTTTACCGTTCGGTAATTGCCCAGAGATTCTTGATTGAGCACCCACGTGGTGCTGGACTCCTCTACTGCTGGTTTTCCCCTTCCAAATTTCAACACTTCTTTGTTCAAAGTTCAAATAGCCACTTTGCCACTTTTTTCGTTCAACACAGTTCAGTTTCTTATCGGTTCTCCCCTCGACTCACTGGCTGTGATGAACCGCTTGGCTTTCTTTCTCCTTGGAGTCCAGGTTGGTACCATCGATACAAGCGTCTCCCCTCGGCTTGGCAATCAGCGTAGGAGGGTCTCATGTTCCAGGGACATCTGTTGCAACACACGTTGAGTACTGTTCATGGGCTTAGTGTTCGCACTTTGGAGGCTTCACAGGCTTTGGTCGGAAAGGACAAGGTAGTTTCTCCCCTTGCCACCCTCTCAGTCTTTGCCGTCTTTTTCCACCTCTTGAACTGCAGTGCTGGGTTCGCTCTTACATCGTGCCATCTTCCTTGCTCATACTGTACTGTTCCGCTCCACCTTTTATCCCTGTGGGGAAGGGAAAGGGCCGTAAGGTGTGTGTAATTCAGGTCAATTGACTGACCTTGCCTGACCCTTGTATTGGGACATGTCAGGTAAACAACTCTGGTGTTAGTCCGTTGTCTTTCGTGTTGTGCAAAAGTGTTCATGCTGGAAAGGGGGGGGGGGGCAGTGTTTTAGAATTTCCTACGTGGTAGGATGGGGAAAAGGTGTTGGAAGAAGAGGGTTACCGCGTCTCACCTGTCGGTGTCCCACTCCCACTCCCCAAGGACCCCCATCTAGGTGATCCTTCTTCACTGGTCCACCCCCAGGAACTGGATCCAATAGAGATGGCCATGTCCTGGCCACCTGGATGACAGACCCCAGGGGCTAGCCAGTGAGACACTGTCAGGTTTCTCATAATACGTATTAGGCAT
Organism: Ambystoma mexicanum; assembly: GCF_040938575.1. Classification (NCBI taxonomy): domain Eukaryota; kingdom Metazoa; phylum Chordata; class Amphibia; order Caudata; family Ambystomatidae; genus Ambystoma; species Ambystoma mexicanum. The sequence continues at coordinate 996,105,260 of NC_090934.1, read as the reverse complement.
TTGAAAGGCACTGCTACCAGATGCCCATGTATTCGCACTATGCTGCACCTGCTACCACCAAAGGACAGTTAATACCTCTATTGCAATTCCAGACAGGTGTCTTTAACATGCCTACACAAAAGCCCAAACTGTTACCATTACCAATGCTTGTCTTATAAAGGCGTGGTACCTGCTGCCATAATTGTGATTATGCAGAAGCCTATGGGCAGCTGCCAGAGAACAGAGAACAGGATCAGGCTTGAGAATCTTGGAAAAGACTTACTAGTCTCTTGGAATGGAAACTTCTCCTCATTTATTGGTTGCTACCTCTGATCTTGGTTGCAGTCCTATCAGTTCTTGGGTCAGAAAATGTTCTCTTCTGACTCAAGATTCACTGTGGCTCTTTCAGCACACCACAACATCAATTTCTCATTCCATAAGGTTGTCCCTTTACTCTCCTCTTGGTCAGGATTTGTTGTCACATTTATGGATTTGCTGGCTTGTCAGTGATTCAGATCTCACTTCTTGAAATGGCAGTCCTTCTTAAAATCCTTTCTGCTTTTTCATCTCAGAGTAGGATTTAGGGTTCTTGATATGTGGCTCTTAAGCACTGAGGAGAGCATGGGTAATGTTCACTTTTCTTCTCATGATCCTGATTGGCTAACACTAGGTCTCAGGGCTGATGTGTTCAGTTCTCTTGGGTGAAGGCTGTCTGGTCACAGCAACTGAACCCTCTGACAGAGCGCAAGTGGTACTCACAGTGGCACTTCACCACTTTCACCAGGCTCAGAGCTGCAGTCTTTCTGAATGTGAATGTTTGTCTTCACTACCATCTGAAATCACTTAAAGTGGCCATCTTGGATTGGTGACATCACTTCCAGTAGCAATCTTAGATCTCTGACATCACTTCCTCTACCCATATTGGATCAGCCCTATCTCCAGCTGAAGGCCACAAGAGGCTCCTCTGGGAATATCGATCAAAAAGCAATCACCTCATCCCAGCAACACAAGGGACAATATCATAGAGACCAATCACTGATGGAGTAGGGGATCAGGTGACAAGACTGCGTGTCATCCCTTTTGGTTTTTGGCTTCACTTGCTGTCTGGAACTACACTTCCAGCAGCCATCTTGGATTGGTGCCATCACTTCCAGTGGCTATCTTCGATTGGTAACATCACTCCCTGTCAGAACTAAGAAAGGGAAGGGTATCGACACCCTCGCCCAACCACGGAAGCCGAATGGAACCGACCCTTCCACCTCGGTTGGCACAGGTTCCTGATGTTAAAACCATAGGTGACCACGAGACAGCCAATGGGGGAGGAGGGAGTAGGGAGAGGTTGTGGATGAGTAGGGGGAGATAGGGAAACCGGAAAGAGGGTTAGGGTATCGCTATTGGATGAGTTAGTGAATTTAGCGAAAAACCTTGATACCTTGTGACTCCTACCTAACGACCTGACCTAACCTGCCTCCTGAACCTGCATATAAGAACATCCAAGCCTATTTCCTGATAGTGCCTCCAATACCCTCTAACCCCTACACATATAAACAAAGAACGTGGACATTCATATACATGCAACACTTTGTCACAAAACCTTTGAGACTAATGAACATGGGAGTATAATGAGATAAACAGTAGGGAATATTCACATATGATAACAGACTCAAGGCCTTGTAGGCAAAGCATGGAATTGACAGAAATCAACTAGTACATAGGACCGCATCCCAAATTGTTTCTTCTTTTCCTGAACATAGTAGTTTCACCTATCACATGTTTTATAATCACACATGCATACATTAAATCAAATCACATAGTATTCTACGAATTGTAGTGTTGTGGTGAATCGTGGCTAAACGTTTTCACAAGCATGTGCTGGTAGCCACACATGAAGTCATTAGTGCGCAATCATGGTGAAAATGCGGCACTAAGCCTGGGTGCCTCCAGAGACACCCCCTGCAGAGGTGAGGTCTGCATTCAATAATAAACTCCTTCAGCATCTTTCTGCCTGTTCTGGAGCTCCACACCGCTGAGGCATTGACACCATGCCTCACCAAATGCTCCTCATCGCTGCGTCCGCCCATGCCTAAAATCTTCAATAATCCGGCACGGGTGGAAGGCAGCCTTATCAAGCAGAGGTGCAATGCTATTCACGTGGGTGAAACCCCCTAAGGCTCCTGGGTAGTGTAGTTTGTGGCCCCAGAGTGTCGTGCTGCCAAGGCTTGTCAGCCTTAGCCTGATGGCTGCGGCCACAGGCAGTTCCACCTACCCCCAAATCACATGCCATCACCATTTTTCTGAAACTTCCTGTGGCCATCTTGGATCAATGACATCACCTCCTTCCAGGCCTATCTCCAGCTGAAAGCCACAAGAGGCTCCTCTCGGAACACCAATCAGGAAGAATTTGCCTCATCCCAGCATTACCAGGGACACTATCAGAGAGAACAACCACTGATGGACTAGGCGATCAGCTGGCAACAGCATGTGTCATCCTTTCTGAACTCCTTAGGGATGTCCCAGTTAAGATCCCAGCAGTAATGGGTGAAGATCAGTCATTGACCAGCCTCTTTGTTTCTTAGGCTATGAGCCTTTCCTTTGCCATGTCCTGCTACTTCTCTATAAGTACTGTGATGAATCATAAGGAGTCATCACTGATCCCCAACTTAAGTCTCCTCCCATGTGGCCTGGTGTAGGCAGCCGCTACCTGATCCTGACCCTGCAGGTGGTATTTTGAGGGTGGATCACATGGGAGGAGATGATTGTCAGAGGAGAGTGCTGACTCCAAAAGGAGAGAAGCAGTATACTTCCCTTCATTATGAGGAAGATCCCTTAATTCTGGAGTTTTTTTTATGGCTTTCTGCCATTATTCAAAACCATCTGATTATAAAACTCTGAGAACCACTTTGTATAAACAAAACAATATTCAATCCTCATGTGTATATGGTGAACCTAGAACATATGAAACAGCTGATGTTTATGGTGATTGTAATGTTAATGCAACTGTTCAACCATGTCAATTAAAATCAGTTGAAACTTCCTGGCACTCCAAGTCCGAGAAAGCATGAAGTACTGTGATGAGGAAGAGGAGCAAGGAGTTCATGTGGAGGAAATTTGACCTTCAGAATAACGTGCAGTCTAGTTTTCACAAACCTAATCAGCTGCACAGGACTTTTAAATGACCAGATTACCTGCAGCAAATGGAACAAAGAAGGAGGGAGAAGGAAGGCTGCAGAGTGCCCGGAGCGGGAAACGTGACCGGTGACAGAGGAAATCCCAGAAAGGACCAAAGGGAAAACAAGAGATGCTCTAGCCAGAAGCAGGCTCGCAGCATTTGGGACCAGAGGAGAGGAACTCCGGAAGAAAGCAGACAGTATGCAGAGGGGCTGTGAGAGGAGCCACGGTCCTGCGGAGCTGCGCAGGTATTGGAGGCAAAAGACATTAGAGCCGACGAAGAAACTGAATGAAATTCAGCCCGGAAAGGGCAAGCTGGCCCCTCGCAAGCACATCTCAGCAGCCACATGGTAAACCGGTGAGTCAGCTGAGCATCGTAGGGGCCCCCGGGATGTGCAAATACACTAAAAAGCATTTTGAAGGCAATTTTGAATACCAACCAAATAGAACTGAAAGGAAAAGGTGAACATGGCACAGTTCATCTGACATGAGATGCTAGTTGGGGGAAACCTGGGACCAACATTGCCTATACCAAAAGACATTAAAAAAAGAACCGCAGGGGAAGGAGAGATGAGTTGGGAGAAACCTGGAACCAACATTGCCAAGAGCCAAAAGAGCTTGGGAGAGAAACATAAAGGCAACATTTGTACAAATCTCCAGACATGAGATATCAGTTGGGGGAAGAACAAGCATTAATAAGAGTCAGGAGAGATTGAAAGAAAGTTTGACAGACAGAGTTTTAAAAAAGCTCTCACAAATGGGATGTCAGTGTGGGGGACATTGGCACAAGTAACAACTGAATTCAACAGAATTGTGCTAGTGAAGAGGCACACATATGTGATACCTAAGAAGACAGTGAATGTTGCAGAGAAGACTGATAAGGGTATCAGGTAGTAAAATACTTTTGGAATGAAATACCTAGCAAGAGGATACACCAGGGGATCTATGTGAGCCAAAAGGGGGATATTCCTGGCAGGAGAGTAAATCAGGATATCAATAGTTTTCCGTTGAGAAGTTTCCTGGCCGGAGAGTGTACTGGGAAACACATTGGCCCTCATTATGACCCTGGCGGAAAGGGGTTTACGCCGGCGTAAACCATGGCGCCCCTTTCCGCCTGAGTACGAGTTCCCGTAGCGCCATGGTGATTTTTACGCCTGCTTTTTGCAGGCGGAAAAATCCATGGCGCTACGGGACTTGTTGTTAATTACGCCACCGTAATTTACGGTGGCGTAATTAACACCTTCCCCACTCCCATTATACCCTATGGGGCAAAAATGGGAATGGGGAAGGGTAAATGGGGATTGGGGACTTACCGCCCCGCCAAGGTCGGAATGGGGCGGTAAGTCCGCCAACCACCATGGCGGAGTTGGCAGCTTAGCGCCATGGACCATGGTGCAAATTGCACCATGGTTCTCCGCCAGGGTCGTAATGAGGGCCATTGTGAACTGGTGTGTCAGAAAGTGAATTTTACAGAGAATCCTGATACGGATATCAGGTAGTGAAACCTTTTTGGAAAGAGAGAACACCAGGGGATCTATTTGACCAAAAGGGAGATATTCCTGGTGGGAGCATTAACCAGGATATCAAGAGTTTCAGTTGAGAGGTTTCCTGGCAGGTGAGTGTACCGGGAAAATCTCTTTGAATTGGTATGTTGAAGAAATACTTGGTTATATATATTAAGTTCTTGTTTGTTTCAATTCAACATTTTGTCAACCAGACATTTTGAAAAGACTAGTGTCTTGCCATATTTAAATCATTGTTGTGGAAAAGACATTTGTTTTGCTATCCTGAAAAGTAGTAAAGATCTTCCTTTGCCTTATTCCAACACCGTATCCCAACCAGCGTTGTGGAAAAGACATTTGTTTTGGCATCCTGAAAAGTAGTAAAGACTTTCCTTTGCCATATTCTAACCAGCATGTGGAAAAGACATTTGTTTAACCATTCTGAAAGACCAGGAGAAACTTCCTCTTTGTTATATTCTAACTAATCTTTTAGAAGGAACATTTGCTTTACCATCTTGTGGAGAGTATTATGTAAAAGAGACATTTGTAACACCTTTACGAGACTGGTCCTTAACATAAAAGACAGTGAACAGTTTATCTGAAGTAATCCAGGGGAAGGAAATCAAACCCTGGATACAAGAATTGTTTTGGTTATGTTATATGTTTGAATGTTGCACTTTTCTATTAAGTTGAGCTTTGCAACATTTAACTGCACCTTTTGCTTGTGTATTTTAGTGTGAGGGTCAGATTTAGTTTGGACACAGGGTCAGCCTACTATAGTTTTAGTTTCAAATAAAGGCACATTCAGGTTTGGATAGGGAATGTTAGGCCTTCCTCCAAACCCCTTTCTGTTGATAAAATGGATAATGTTTAGAAGGTAACCACTTTGTGTCTGCCTCTCATTTCTGATCCCTCGCAGTACCCTTAATTGCTTCTTCTCAATTACATCCACGTCATGCACTTCTCGTGCTATCTCTTCCTTTCCCTTCTACTTCTCTCTTCACTCTCCTCCGCTCAGAGCCATCTCAACTCTTTCCCCATCATCTCTTGCTCTCAGCGCCACCTCTCTTCTCACTCCATTACTCTTTTATTCACAAAATTTACTCCAACCCTGACTTCCATTACACATCCTCTTCTCGCATCTAACCTCAGCAGCTCTCTATTCCTCAGATTCAAAGTTGCTTTGCTTCGGCATCTCACTCTCTTTCTATTGCTCTTTGGAATGCACAGTCTGTCTGCAATAAAAACCTCCTTTACCTCTGACTTCTTCCCTTCACATTCTCCTTCTCTTGGCCTTGTTAAGCTTATTGAGACCTGGATCTCTGCCTCTGCAACCCTTGCTGGCATTCCAGACCCTGCCAACACCCTTTCTCACTCTCCCCACCCCACTGGTAGGGGTGGTGTTGTAGAGCTGTTTTCATCATCCAAACTTCCTATCTCACCTACTCCCCTATTTCCTGGTTTTTTCTCTCATTTGAATACACTATCTCCACAATTACTGCCCCCTATGGCATACATATTATATCTCTCTATCAAACACCTGGTCCGGTACGTCAATTCTTCGACCACATCTTCCAACTAACTGACTCTCTCCACGTCGTTGTCATTGGTGACTTCAGCCTCCCCTCTCTCTCTCTCTGCTGCTCTATCCACTTTAACTCTCTTCTACTTAAACACCCACTCTCATCCGTCTGCTCTCGGTCCAGACATTAAAATGGAAACTCCCTTGACCTTATTCTCATCTCCTCTCAACTCTCTGTCTCTAGTATCTCCACTGTGCCTTCTCCCTACAATCACTCTATGGTCTTTTCCTCAATCGCGGTCCTGCTTCTTCCTCACTCTCTCCATCTACTACAGCTATTACTAAGAGCAGGTTTCCCTCCTCCAAACCCCCTAACTACCTCAGAACAGTTTATCTGAAATAATCCAGGGGAAGGAAATCAAACCCTGGATACAAGAATTGTTTTGGTTATGTAATATATTTGAATGTTGCACTTTTCTATTAAGTTGAGCTTTGGAACATTTAACTGCACCTTTTGCTTGTGTATTCTAGTGTGAGGGTGAGATTTAGTTTGGACACAGGGTCAGCCTACTATAGTTTTAGTTTCAAATAAAGGGACATTCAGGTTTGGATAGGGAATGTTAGGCCTTCATCCAAACCCATTTCTGTTGATAAAATGGATAATGTTTAGAAGGTACCCACTTTGTGTCCACCTCTCATTTCTGACCCCTCGCAGTACCCTTAATTGCTTCTTCTCAATTACATCCACGTCATGCACTTCTCGTGCTATCTCTTCCTTTCCCTTCTACTTCTCTCTTCACTCTCCTCTCTGCCTCTGCAACCCTTGATGGCATTCCAGACCGTGCCGACACCTTTGCTCACTCTCCCCACCCCACTGGTAGGGGTGGTGTTGTAGAGCTGTTTTCAGCTCTAACCTAGACCATGCTCTCTCTCCTCCTACACTGAACCCACCTTTCCATGCATTGAAGAAGCCTTCACTAACTTTAACAATGCTTGTTATGCTCCCCTATTCCTCTCACTATGGTCATCCTACACTCACTCCTAAATCCTCCACTCCTAAATCCCCCCTCCACTGCCCTCGATTGCACCTCTCATTCACACAACAATGCAGAAAAAGCTTTGCTCTTGGCAAAGGTCAACACACTCCTCTGATATCCAACTCTATCTCACTGCTATTCAAAACTACTCTCTACTCTGCCAAACATGAATTCTATCTCTCTCTCATTTTGTCTCAATCCTCTCAACCTAGGCACCTCCAAAAATCTCTCAACTCAATTATCTCTCACCTCCAAAACCCACCTCCATCTCCCCTACACTTTTTGTAAATGATCTTGCTCTTTACTTTGCAACTAAAATGTCTACCATTTGCAATATCCTCACTAATTATCTTCTATCCCATACTCCTGCTCTATGCCTTCCTTTGCCCCACCACTCCTACCCTTCTCTCCCGCTACTATGTCTTCCTTTGCCCCCCAACAACCATGATGATATTATTGCCCTACTCTTCAAGGCTAACCCTTCCTGTGCCCCCTGACCCACTGTCCCCGCACATTGTGAAGCGCATAGCTACCAGTGTTGCTCCACATCTTACTTCCCTCTTCAACTCCTCTCTTGACAATGCCACTTTTCCTTCTTCCTCGAAGAGAGCTACTGTCACCCCCTCTCCTTAAGAAACCTGGTCTGGATCCTAACTGTCCTGACAGCTTTTGCCCTGTCTCTCTTCTAGCACACTATTCCAAAATCCTAGCGTCAGTTGTATTCAATCGACCCACTGAGTTCCTTGATACTCACAACCTCTGAGACCCTCTTCAATCCGGCTTCTGACCTCTGCATTCTGCTGAGACAGCTCTCCACAATGTAGGCAACTTCATCTATTCCACTCGGCATGTGAACCTTTCATCTATTCTTATTCTTCTTGACCTCTCTGCTGCCTTCAATACTGTCGACCATTCTGACCTTCTCTCTACATTATCTCTCCTTGGCAATCATCAGAGATAAGGTCCTTGCTTGGTCTGCTTCATACCTTGTCCACAGACACTTTCAGGTGTCCTGGAACAGCCTAACCTCCCCACTCACCATGCTTGCTGTTAGAATTCCCCCATGGGTATGTCCTTGGTTCACTTCTCTTCAATCTCTATACTTCAGCTCTTGGCACCCTGATCTTCTCTTACGGCTTCTCCCATCAACTCTTTGATCTTCTTCTTCTTTCACTCATTATCTGATGAGCTCTTGTCAAAAGCTCAAAATGTCTCTCCGCCATAGAATATTGGATGGTGTCTCACTCACTCATGCTCAACTCCACCAAGACTGACGTTCTCTACTGTCTGGCCAAACAGGCTATCTCTTCTTCTCTTCTCTCCTGACTACCTTCCTTAGTCTGTTTCCGCTGGTAACCTTGTTGTCATCGTCAAGCCATCACACAACTTCTGGATCTTCATCTCCAAATCTGCCACTGCAGCCAGACTCAACCTCCTCAATATCAGAAAATGTTGTCATCGTCTTCCTTTCAATACTGCAAAACACCTAATCTCCTAGATAGTCCTTTCTAGATCTGACTACTGTGCCAATCTACTCTATGGCCTTCCCAACTATGCTTTTTCACCTCTGGACAAAGTCCTCAACTTTGCGGTCCACATATTTTTCAACCTTCCTCGCTTTACCTCTACCTCCTCTGCCCTTTGCCAGATTGGGTGGCTATCTATAAAACAAAGGGCTCAAGTATAAACAGCTGCTCATCTCATTCCCTACTCTGCTTCTTGCTCAGTAATATCATCCTCAGCTCCCCTCCTTGCCTCCGTGCTCCCTCTCGTTTCCCCTGTTTCTCTCTCCTCGCTCCCCTACTCTGGAATGCTCTTCTTCTTACTGTCCCTAGTACACCAACTTTAGTACTGTTTGAAACCAACATCAAGGCTCGTCTTTCTGAAGAACCTGTTTCCTAGCACTGTATGCTACTGCATCGCCCTGTTTTCCTCTCTCACTACCCTTCATGGACATCCCTACAGTACCTTTGCATCACCCCTCCATCCTTAATTCAGCACTTTCTCCACCATCCCATTCCGGTGCCATTCCGTCCTGTAATTCTGCCTTGTTTCTGTTTCCATCTCCACCTGCAACATCTGGTCTTCAGGTCACATTCTCTCACCCCATTGTAAAGGACACATGTCCTCCACTCTGTTATCAGTGGTAAATGATGTACGTGTTTTGATACCAAAAATGCATTGCTTTCCCTGTGATTTTAACAAATAAATAACATAAATACATTAATAACTCCTTGATACTGGCTACTGACCTTCACAGTTATATAGTGCATTTACCATGGAATGTTCATCCACCTCCTGATTTCGGTTTTCATTTAGTGAATTACCCATGTCTCTTGTTTCTTTTCTGTCACTTCTCAACCAGCGTAATGCTGAAATTAGTTATGGCTTCTTAGGTTCCTGCGAGAGAGCAATATGCAGGTCCTCGGGTTGGCTTTTGCAGTTACATAGCGGTGATAGCAGGCGGGACCTCAGATTTGGCATATTTCATTTCTTGATTTCCTTTCACTTATGCTCCTTGTTTGCTGAAGGTTTTGTCTTTTCTCAGACAGCTTTTCTTGATTTAAGGTGAATTCTTCTGTCTTGGTTTTTAGTGTAAGGCTCGACTCTCAGCTGGCTGAATTGTGTGTCGTGTGGTAGATCTTCCTTTAACACATTGAGGTCAATTACTTGTATCTTGTGGTGGTTGGTAGGAATCGGTTTGACAAAAGCCCACCTTTCCCCCAGATTTCGTAAGATTTCATGAGTGACTGGAAAATGACATCAATGGGCTTATCTATGTTACGGGGTACATTGTTGTCTATGGTAGAATCGCCTTCACATATCCCACTTTGAACCCTGGAGGCGACGAAGTAAAAATCAGGCCAGTGAAATAATTCTACTTTGTAGTCGACGTTTTCAAGTGGTATCCTAAGATGTCCCCCCAAAAAAGGTGATACGTCCTAATTTTACAAATGTAGTGATTTTACAAATTAAGTGATTTTGATCTACTTTGTGTTAATTTAATCAGCAGTTTTTTAACAAGATGTTATTATTTTAATAAATGTCTCTTTTGCCTGGACATACTGTTCTTCATTTCCAGTCTGTAACTGTTGTGTCATGCAGTAACTAGAGTTTAGATCTTGCTCTGGACTCGGTTAGCATGGTGTGACAACACAACTTTAAGGAGCTGTATTTTGAATGTCTCTTCAAGCTAATTGAGTCCAGGTCATGTAGAAGTTAACACATAGCTAGAAAAGTAACCCTGCCTGTGATCTGACCAGTGAACTCCCCAAAGCCATTAATGTCCCAGCAGTGCCACCACTGTGCCTGATGCCTTGGTATTAGTGCAATAGTACACTCTATTGCAAACAGTCCCTGCCCTCTGTGCCCACAGATGGATGATTTGGCAGGAAACACACTACCCAGCATCTGATGTGTCCCCAGGTCTGAGTCATAGTACCAGAACACACACCATGTCCAAGTGTCTCCGTTTTTTGCCCCTCTGAGGGTGAGATATAGTATAAAAAGACACATTTATGCAGGGGTCAAGTCCTAAAAATTAAAGTGGGGGGACACATCAGCAAATGCAAAGGGATGTGAGTTCGCCAGAAATTAGCATACCAAGGTGAAATATGCACATTCCATTAAATTGACTTTGCATAACTAACCAAATTGCATTGGACGAACTTTCATAAAATCAACACACACACAAAATTAAGAGAGGAGATTTTCTTCTAATGTGTTTTTTAAAACGTTAAAAGGTGTGCATGTTTTAAAATCCAAGAACCAATACAAATCTTTTCCCTGGGACTTGCAGTACCGAAATGAGACATTTAACCTTCAGTTGTTTGCCATTTTTCATCAGGTTAAATAGTGCAGTGGTGAAGTGTCCGGCTTACAAACCTTGTGACCGTGGTTCGATACCTGTGCTTACCTTCTATGTATAAATTCAAAGAGGACATGCAATGTTTCTCATTTTAGCTGGGGGGGGACTGAGTCCACCCTCTAAAAGAAGTGGGTGGACTCCGTACCCCCGCCCCCGCGTGTACCCTCGACTTGAGCCCTGCATTTATGCCTACACTCTATGTATTGTTGTTGAGTTGTCGAAACCTAAGTGCATTATAACGACTTCTACCTGAATGTACAACCCTGACATTTCTGTTCCATTTCCGCAGGTGATGGTGGCCACCACCGGAAGTGGACGCCCTTGAATCTCCTGGACTGCGATGGATGAAGTGAGGGAGCTCCGGACAGACGGGAACTCTCTCCTGAAAGCTGTGTGGATGGGGCGGCTGCGACTTGCGCGCCTCCTGCTGGAAGGTGGCGCCTACATTAATGAGAGCAACGAGAAGGGGGAAACAGCCCTGATGATAGCTTGCCTAACAACACACCAGGACCAGCAGAGCAGTAGCAAGGGCAAGATGGTGAAGTACCTTCTGGAGAGGCAGGCAGACCCCAACATACAGGACAAAGCGGGCTGCACCGCCCTTATTCATGCCTGCTTGTCAGGGGCTGGCGGGGAGGTAGTGTCACTGCTGCTTGGGAACGGGGCCGACCCAAGTCTGGAAGACCACACTGGAGCATCAGCCCTGGTCCATGCCATAAACATGAATGACCAGGAGGTTCTAGAGCACCTCGTCACTGCATGCAAAGCCAAAGGCAAAGAGGTCATCATTATAACCACTGACAAGTCCACCTCTGGGTCACACACTACCACGCGATACCTTAATGTGCCACCCAGCGCCAGGTTAGAAGAGTCCAGGCCTCGATCTCTGGGCCAAGGCATGGCACCCTCAGACTTTCAGCTGAAATCATCAGATCTCATATCACCAACCAGTGGTAAAGCAGAGGATGCGCTGAACTTCCACACAGTTCACTCCAGCATGTGTTATTCCCCCAAGGTGCCCAGTGATCAACCATCACCTGCCAGGAAAACAGCAAATCCCAGGAGGGCACGCCTACCCCAACTTAAGCGACTGCAGTCAGAGCCTTGGGGTCTCATTGCCCCTTCTGTTCTAGCTGCCAGTCAATGCCACGAGGAGCCAAAGCGTATCGGCTCTGATGAAGGAAGTTCGCAGGGTCTTGGTGAACTGCCCTTCTCAAGGAAGACGTTACTGTCCCGCAGTAACAGTGCCGAGAGCAAGGACGGGGCCACTCTCTTCCCATCCTTGGGTGATCAGGCTAGGAGGGGATCATCCAGCTCTGCCCCAGTGTCCCGGAAGACATCCTATGAACAGGCCCAGTCACCACACCAACCGCTGACAAGACACTGCTCTGTCCCTGTTGACCAAGAGAGCCCAGACAGCACTCCTGCTCAAGGTTTTTTGTTAGTGGATCCTAAGTCTGGTGCCGAGCACTACGAGTCAGACTCCCAATTGTATTGCGGCTCTGGGCAAGCCTTCGTTCCAGACCACATGGGAAAGGCAGCCCCAGAAAGGAAGATGCTTGGCAGTTCTCACTCACGCTTGTCCAGTAGCTCGCGGGATTCCCTGGACAGCTCCAGCAGCGCCTCCCCTGGGGCAGCACGCCACAGGCCGCCAGGCCTCCTGGAAAGAAGGGGCTCAGGGACCCTACTGTTGGATCACATCTCTCACACAAGACCAGGCCACTTGCCTCCCCTGAACATCAACCCCGGTCCACCCATCCCGGACATTGGGAGTAAAAGCACGTCTTCCTTGCCATTTACCGGAGGGATGAAGTCACCAGCTTCCTTCACAACCCTCTCGGCACTCAGGCTGGACCACAGGTCCAAGAAGAAGCTTCTCCGAAGGCACTCCATGCAGGCTGAGCAAATGAAACACCTCTTAGCCTCAGAGGAAATATTACTTCTGTAGGTGTTTGTGTACAATGGTCAAATATCTCTGGGCTTTGTCACAAAGCAAGTCTCACCAAGGTTGCCAAACGTACTTTACCAGCGGCAAGATAGGTCAAAGTAGACTGCGGACCAGCCGAGGATTCAGGAAGAGGTCTCCATGGCATCTTCCTACCTACTGCACTTCCCAGCGTAGTAGGCATGCCCATAGTGCAGTTGGGTATAGTGTACAGCACGGTAAGGGCAAGCTGACCCGGGCATTTCCTGACGCAAAGAACCAGCCTGCCCAACGGAGGACAGCTGTTGGGAACGAAGTAGAGCTCTGCAGAGCCAGAGACACAACACGGCATCAAGAACATGCGTAGCGACAGACACAGTGTCACCGTGCTTGTAGGATGGCATTGCAGGCTGACAGTGACAGCACTACATGCAATATAGCAAAGGGCTGCAAGAACAGATAATGGAATCCAGCAGTGCACAGCCAGTAGACATAGCAAAGCATTGCATGGAGAACCTTCCAGGCTGCAGAAGTGGTACTATATGGAACTGTGAGCCGCATTGCAAGGACAGTCCACTACATAATATGGGGTAAACTGCTGGACACACAAGGAGTTGTTTGGCCACAGAAACATCACAGGAAGGCAAAGAGGTCAGAAATGGCAGACATAGAAAAGAAGTGCTCTGGGCAAGAAGGCCGTCCTGCAGAGCACCTGGAACATTGCTGTCAGGTCACAAAAACAACATTGCAGGGTAACAAGCACAGCACTCCATGACTTACGGGTATGCATTGCGGGATCGTAGAACGAACACTGTAAAACTGAAAACACAGAACTCTATGGTGTCTACAACATCACTGTAAGCTACCAAAGTAGCCCTGCAGAGTCTCAAGAGCACCACCGCACCAGGGCCACAAAAAAGCCCCTTTACGCCTCTAGTATAAGCACTGTCAGGCCGAAAGAGTAACCCTTATACAGATCAAGAGGGGAGCACTGCACTAGTGGACCTCAAGGACAGCACCGTAGAGCTCTGGGAAGGCTTTTCTGGTTACAGAGATTGACAATGTAAGATACACTTAATAAGAAAAGACATGCTCAAGGTATGGAGTGTAGGGTCATGTTCACACCAAAGTAACGCCACATGGAAACCATTTAGCAGCTTCACAGCACATGCACTGTGGCCCCTGTTCTGATCATGGCTCTGTTTTCATGTGGACGAGGAAAGGCAAGTAGTACTGATTCTGGGAACAGCATCTGATGGAGTCTACGGCACTTCACAAGCTAATGGATTGTACCATCTCAGCATAATATTTTCAATGAGTCGAATAAAAGGTATCAAAACTTGGATTGTTTGGGAATCCATTAAGGGACATTGATGTATTAGCCATCCTGGGTGTGGGTTTGGTGTCTGTGAATGGGTTGCTTTGATCCCGCCTCTCAAGCCTGTGTTCATGGGAAGGACCCCTAAAACTTTTCTGCCACTTCCAAAAGTCCCGATGAAGGTTTGAAGAAGGCTGGAGACGCCCTTTAATCAGCAGCCAGTGGCTGTTTCTTTTGAACACAGCATCCAATTGGAAATGAGACAAATGGATGAAGATGATGAAAATGACAAGAATTAGTTTTATTACATTTTGCAATATAACGTATATTTTTACAATGTACATTACATTTCTTATTGTTTCCCTTTAAAAGCAATTTTTCCCGTTTACAAGAACACCCATCTGGACATTTTGTGCATTTGTTTATTTTCGGTGTTCGAGTATCATGGAAGAAGTCAGATCCTGGTGTCTTTGAAGGTGGGTGAAAATAACAAACAGTGGGATCCTTGAGGTAAAACTGGGGGTAAAAAGTGAAGTTTAAGTTCCAACCGATTGTAAATGACCCTTATTACTCTCATCGGATGAATGCTCATATGAGCACACGCCTTCATGGAAAGCTTCTTTACTCAGGGTCTTCCGGTGGGTCGGTTCTCACGCATGCGCGTTGCCATGGATCCCATTATGCACAATGGAACTTTGCGCAGACTGCTCATTGAGGACGACCAAGTCTCTATCATTTCACTGAGCTGGTTAGTCAACCCTCCACACCTTGAACCAGTAAATGCTGGGAGTTTAGTAACGCTGGCTTGCGGTGACCAGAACTTCACAAACATAGAGTGAGGAGTTTGGTAATTTGCCAGTGGCATTTAAGAGTGTGCAGAGTGATATTCTGAGCTATAAAAAATAATTTTGTTTTTATTACTTTTTGCCCTGTTGTATGTAAGAATAGTGGAGTAAAGCTAAGATTTGACTTTCATCTACATAGCATTGTTCTTTCATAGAGTACACATGAAGCATTGTTGATTTTCGAATGGTTTGGTCTCAATAAATAGGCATCTTCAATTATTCCAACTCCTGATTTTTCAAAATTCCCCATTAGCTCCTTACAAGGCCTGCGATACATGGTATGGTCCTACCTAGGCTTGCTCTGCTTGACGGCGTAATGGGTGGCGTCCACTGGAGTTTTCAGCGACATCCGCAGGGATGAAATTGAGTTGTTTCTTTTATGTCAACCGAATGGTGGGATTGGCTCAAATGTCCCATGAATGATACCCGGGCAGAATTTGTCGAAACTTCGAACTGAAAACCTCTTGTGCAATATTTTGCTGATAGGGAGTCAGCGAAATACACAAATGAACAGTGGACCATGTTGCTTCCCTGTGCTTTATTGCAGGAGATGCCCCAATCTAGGCGAGTTCAAAAGGGGAGATTGTTGCAGAGTGGGGAATGCCCCGTTTTACGGTTTAATAGGAGTGAATGTCTATTTTGCTTACTGGTAATACTCACTACTCCCCCACTTTCTCCTCCTCCCAAAAACTTCCTGAAGGGGTTGTATCATCAGCTCTGCCAAGCAACCTCCAGTGCAATCTTTCTGAAAAGGGCCCACTAACTAGCCCCTAAGAACTTGGGAGGTACCATAATTGAACCATGTGCCGCCCACTCCACCTGTATACACCTCAGCTCCTTAGTCAATGAAAGCTAAGAGTCTTAACCTCTAAGGGGCTCTGTGGCAGGGCAATAAGTGACGGGACAAGGAAGTGAGAGGTGGAGTGATGAAGATTACCAGCCGGTAACACACCCTCTGCTTTCATCATCCCATTACTTACTTAAATGGGTAAATACGCCAAGCAGTGTGATGGTGCTTTGACCACAATCCCACTAATCTACATTAACACCAGCAGTCATGCAGTACCCAAGTAATGTATCGGAACAATCAAAAGATTAGTGTAAAGCAGCCTCAAGCAGTCCCCTGCACTCTGGGCACACATGGCAACTCCTCCATACCCACATTCAGCAGATAAAGTAAGTTAAAATTGATGGGGAAGTTCACCCTAGAAATATAAATCAGGGATGCAGCCTGAGCACCTCCCCAGGATAATACACGACTCTGTTAGAACATCCCTGAAACCCCTAAACGTGCTCCCTGAGCAGAAAGGTAAGCCAGGGAAACACGGACCTGACTCAACTAGTTATTGTTCCCACTGACAGCTTCTTGCACCTTACCAGCAAGACCAGAATGTACAAGAAGACTGCTACACTTATAAAAAAGAATTTGGGGATGGGAGGATAGCTTAGGGGTGAACGCAGAGCAACACAGGTATGAATCCCAGTCCTGCGCTTAGAGACTGGTCCCCAGTATTAAGTGTGTCCTAAAAGATTAATTAATTAATTCATTCAGTCTCATTACCAGTTCAGTGTTGCAGTAAATAGTTGGTGTAATTCTGTTACTGACACTTGTTTGGTGGTAACTGGATCATCACCAATTTTAGCTCACCACCGAACTCTGAAATGGCAGATGTAGTGGAGGATTCCCCTCCAGCATACTGCTGGAGGCGAGTCCTTCACTTTACCTCCAAAAATTAGATTTACCATGACGGAATCACTGCTCACTGTAAATCCACAAAAATCCCCTAAAATGGGGATCAAACGCCATACCACCATTTGTAATCCATCCGTAAACCTGGCAGACTGATTCACAGTAACGGTGAACCAGATAATTCTGCAGAAAAATCACAGAAAATCAAAGAATTACCAGCAAACACGAGGCCGATTGTACTTTTCAAATAGAGTTTGACTGCTCCCTTCACATCAAGCATATGAAGGCTGTCTTCCTCAAGGGAGAAAGGTTTAGTTCAAAAAGGAACAACACAATATCGTGGATACAGTGAACAGATGATACCTACCTCAGCAATACAAAACAAAAACATCGCTTGGGAACGACATGATGTGAAGCATTCCTATTGAAAGGGGCTTCAGCCCTGGGAGATTCCAGCTCATCAAACCCCTGGCTGAGGTAATTGTAGCCAGGAAAATAACCATCAATTATAGTAATTTCAGTTAGGAATACTTCAGTGGCTGAAAGAGGATTGAGGGGGGCTCTGATGGTGAACAAGTCTGAGGGGGACAGGTGGTGGGGGAAGTAGGAGCCATTCAACTAGATACCGGACTAAGTAAAGAAAGCCCCCTGTGTAGTCTAATAGAAATTGTTGATATGGTTGTTTAATAGTTCAACCTTTTAATATATACAACAATTAGTTTCAAATTCCATCATACAACATTTATAAACTTAAAAATGAAAGTTAAAAATGTTAGTAAACACTTATTTGTTAAATAGAGGTTATTAAATTGTGCTAAAATCATTATTTACTTTTAACACATTGTGATTCACTAGATCTATTATATTATTAATGCCAAAGTAGGTGATTCTAAGCATTTCATTACTGCTAAGGTAACAGGTGCAAATTGACCACTACATATTGAGCACCATAATTCTTCAGGAGAATATAAGTGTTAGAGATAGAGTTTTCTTAAATCAGGCAGAGCTGGACATTGTACCAAAATGTGTATTAACGTTTCTAAGATTAGACAGTTTTTACAATATCTATAAGTCCTATCGATAAAAGGTGCCTTTGCTCTTATGCTAAGTAGGTCTCTAGTCGGCCATTGGTTCAATCTTATCCTTAGGAACGTGTTTCTATATTTAGGGTTTGGGAATTTGGGAATTTGATCAGATAAAATTCGGTCTGATTCAAGGGTTTCAAAGCAAGGCTACCTTCTTTAAAACATTGGTAACTTAGACAACACTGCCATGTCGTCTGCCAATCATACCTCATTAATTTGATTTTAGCTCGATTTGGATCACTGATCAACAAATCAGGTGATATGTCGGCAGATTCCATACCGTCAAGTTGTGAGCTCATCCAAGGTTTAAGTAGGTTATCTATATCAGGGGTAACCAGAAGCAACACACTAGAAAGCAAGGTCTTCGAGGGACCAGCAACCAACCACTTTTTATATAACGTTACTAATTTCCAAACCACAATAATGTGAAGTGATAATAGTCCCATCTAATACCTTATAAACCCCATGGGATGGCTTGAAGGGAGGGATAGAACTTTTCTCCAAAATTGTCCTTCTAGTCTGGTCCAAATGTTTATTCCCAAATAAGCTCTGCTCTCAGTACCACATGTTACTATGGGAACTACTTTCTGTTTATAGTAAATTACTAGCGGCTTACAGGAGAACTTTCTGAACTCTTTATGAATCATCCTGGCTTACGATATTGCTGTTTGCATTTTTGTCTTTAGCTCTAGATGGTAAGGTAGATCAGAAGCAGTATTATTCATATTCAGCCCTAGATAGCAATATTCTTTGACTATATCAACAGGGCTATTATACAGCTTCCATACAAAATTCCGTCTTTGTTTGAGTTTAGCTTGTCTGCAAATTAAGATCTTACTTTTATCAAGGTTAATCGATCGCTGATTCTTTGGGGCATCAATTTCTAGGGCAGTTAATAATTTTTACAGCCCATTCAGGATTTTAGACATTAGAACCAAGTCATCGGCAAATAATAGCCATGGGCAAGGATTAAGACCTAGTCTAGGAAGATCTGAAATAACTTTCTTCAGTGACTTACCAATATCATGTATAAAAACATGAAATAAGGTTGCTGCCAAAATACAGACTGCTTAAGACCCTTGTGCATTTTAACTGGGCGTGAGAGTTGTCCCTCTTGGGTTAATCTGATCTGGATTGAGGTGCCAGAATAAAATGGATAAATTAATGTTAGTAAATGTTGAGGAGAGTCTGCTTTTTCCAGTTTCTGAATAAGAAGTTCTCTTAAAACAGAGTCGAAGGAAGTTTTCAAATTGATAAAGGCCATATAGATTGGTTTTATTGTGAGCTGCCTTTGACACTTTATCAACGATAGAACAAAGAGATGTATTGATGTGCTAAACCTCGGAGGAACCCTGTTTGGAAATTATCTGTAAGGTGATTTTCATTCACCCATTACGGAAAGTCTTTCAACAATAAGCGTGCAAAGATTTTCCCAGGTATGTGGAGCAAGGCTATGGGCCGATAGTTTTGTGGAAGCTCACAGTAACCTTTTTTAAAAATAGGAATAATAATAGATTTTTTCCAAGTTGGAGGTAACTGTTGGGATTGTGATATAATATTGAAGAGGTTGAATAGGATAGCTGCCCAGGCTTCATGATGAGCCTTTAACACTAAGTATGCAAGGCCATCCAGGCAGGGGGCTCTCAAACCACTGAGTTTTGCTATCTGGTACAAGACATCCTCTCTATCAAAAATAATTGTCTCTCCATTATTCCATGTTTTAGGGCGCGACTCATAGTGTTGTTTGCATGTACCATAAAGTTGCTCATATTAGTTGACCCAACGTGACTCCTGAACTGCATTCACTTGGAAAGGCAGTTGATTATTTTGATAAGTACTATTCAAAGTTTCCCAGATGTGTCCACTAGTCTTTGAAGTTGATGAATCTTTCTTATATTTGAGGGCGAATCATAATGAGCAGTTGCTCTAATATCTGCTCATAGTTGTCTTTTTTATAGGTCAGATCCGGTCAAACACAGGTTTATGCATATAGCATGGTTTTAATGTGTTGATTGGCTATATCAGAGTCAAGTTTACATTCTAGGTACAGATGCATGTATTAAACCTTGCTAACGTTTCATCAGTCCATCTGAATCTATTCCTGCCTCCTGTTAGTATCAGCTTGGTTTGATAATATTGTACATTGTCATTTATTATCTGCCATTTCCAGGTGCATAATAGTAAGTTATGATCACTATCATGTTGTTCAATCACCTCAAAGTTTCTAATATCTTTTCACATACTTCTTTGCATAAAAATATAATCTATTGTGTGGATGTCGAAGTACCGTGCTTTCAAGTTGCTCTATGTGGGATGTCACCTTTCATTGATCCATTCAACATTGAAATGTGCCTATCTATCATCAACTTCCCAGAATCAGTTAAAACTACCTTTTTTTATCGGTTATGCATTTTATATTCAGTTCTCCTGTAATCACTATACCAAAAATGGCAGGCTCGTTATTTATCAGATCTAACATCTGTATAAAATCTGCATAAAAAGGCTGTTCTGATATCCCTGCATGATTCCAGTATAGATTAAGCAATGCCATATCGCCTTTAACTGTTTCATTTTAACCAACTGTGTAAATGTATTAGGGGAGGCCCAAGGTTCTAGTGTAAATCCTATGCTTGTTCTCACAGCCACTAACAGCCCTGCCGTTGGGTGGCCCAACCCCCCCCCCCCTTTTCTAGCTGGTTGTAAAATTAAGGCAGATCCTTCCCACACTAGAGGGTTTACAAACCAGGTTTCTTGGAGCATGATAATATTGTATGTTTTATGGGTATTGCTTTTGTTAAATAGCAAATGCTTGAACCCTCACATGTTCCAGCTTGCTAGTTTATAAACTTTGGGTGAGCTGTTATCTTTCAGCTGGATTGACTTTATTTGCATGGTCTCTTACTATAGTAAAGTTTTCCCAAGATTTTGGGTGATTGAAAATCACCTGCCTATTTTCTTTAAACGCACCGTGTGTGCAGGATATTTTTGACATAGAGCTGTCTCCTTCAGTTACCGGTTGGTGATCATTCTCTTGCAATTCACGGGTGGGTTCGAGAATGATTTATTGGCTGCTTCGGGGATATTTCGTTCTGCCTAGAATCTTGATTTAATGTGAAGCCCAACTGATACAATTGGGGTCTGGCTTGCCAAAATGAGTTTTGGGCTTCTCCTGATTGAATCCCAGCCTAGCTATACCAAAATAATTTTCTTGTATGAAGACTACTTTTGTTATAACACAAGATTTGACATCTTCCGAGGCATCGGCATCATTTAGGACATTCAGGAGGCTTGTTATGTTCATTACATATTGAGGAGCAGGTGCTGGGTTACATTGTAGTATTAAACTATGACACTTTTTTTTTTTTATATATCAGCTGCAGGGTTTAATATTCTGGTTGAATTATCGCTTCCTTTCTCTTCTCCTAATGTGGAAGACCAGTCTTTATCAACATAGTTCTGTGATGATGTGACGCGTGCAAGTTATATGAGTGCAACTTTCTCAATTCTATTTGAGGTTCTATATGAGGCACTGTTGCTTCATACTTTTCCTCTAAAGCCTTTCTTCTTTGTTAGTCTGTCTAGTGTTAAGGAAGGCATCTTGATTCGCCAGGTGCTAAGTGTACTCATGATGCTATCAATGATGTTAGATTGGTTTGTCGCTATATTTTGATCATCATCTTGCAATTGAGTGTTAATTGGTTCTTCATGGGTTGGGGGTTGCTGATTTAATATTTCCACCGCCTGAATCAGATCATCTAGTGGTTCGTGGTTTTCCATGACTTGCTCTAGATTATCGGATTCGGGGTTCGGCTGACTTCATCTTCACCTCTCATGGATTTAGTTACCTTCCTTGATCTTTTCACTATATGTATTTTAGAATAAAATGTCTGTTTTTCTGGACTTGTGAGAATTTGTATACTTCTTCTTGAACCATGTTGAATCCCTTTTGAGGGCATTTTTAGGTTCTTAGTTTTTCTTTTGGGTTGGATCGTCTTTATCTTTCTTTTCCCTCTGAAAATTTCAAAGGGGGGTACCTCACTCTGCGAGATCAGTTCACAAGAATCTTCAATAGTAGGTTGTATTGCTACACTCAACTGTTCTCCTACCGGTTTCATGTGTGTATCTTCATTTATGAGTATACATGGCATACTTTGATTAGCAGGCTGCGATTTCGTTCTAGGGCTTGGCGGAATCATTTTACCATTACACTGATTGTTTTGATGTGTCTGGTGGGCTTGATGGTTTATTATTTGTTTGTCACTCAATCAGTCATTCGGGCTATTTAAGAGGTCAGTTTGAGCTGCTAATTTGTTGTATAATGCCTTATATAATTTGGCCAGGGACATAAAAGCAGTATTCATTGCTCCCAGCGTTACTTCCACAACAGCAGCAGATTCCTGATTACAAGGTCCCAATCTACGTAGGTTGGGTTTACATAAGAGAATGACGAACAGGAAGAGGATTCTAAAGAGTTTAGTGAGTCTCTACATAGTATGGGTGATTGGGACAAATCGTGTCGATAGGGCAGAGGTAGTACACCAAATGGGTTTGTGACCTGTGTATCTGGTACTAGAATAGGATTCTTCACCAGGACTTCTAAAGTCTCGATCCCTACCTCTGCTACATCTCCTAAAACCAAAGCATTTATGTCTCTAGTTGGTTTACACAGCGCTGATGTAGGATCAATACTGCATCATTAATGCTGTGCCCTTCTATTTCAGGTGCATGGATTTGGGCCCCAATGGTGTGTAGCACAGGCACTGGAGGAGGTATCTCCAGATCGGCTCCACCCAAATTAACATTAGCTGACTGCACGTGATTAGAAGTATTTGCTATGGGAGGCACAGCGTTGATCTCATGATCTAAGGATATGACCACTGCCGTCATACGCGTATCTGAAATATTAGTGAAGTCTATTAGTGGCCCTTTATCATCAGGGTAAATTTGGACTGATAATGCAATCCCAATTTTCTCAGTTGGTGATGCTGTATCTGTAATTGCCTTTTCATTAGTGCTACAGATGGTCTTATGTCAGATGTTAAGGATTTGGTTCAGTTCCAACTCTTGGAAGCCGACTGGACCGAGACCCCACCCTCTTTTTCTTTCAAGTTATTTACGAATGCATTCGCTGGTAAAGAGGGATTGGGTTTAAGGGGCATTGCCGATTTTAGCGTATAAGAATAGCTCATGCCAACAGACGCAGGTTATTTACTTAAAATTGAGCTTATAAACACAGATAAATAATTGTTTACCGGCACTGGTTGACGATTGGTTTTTGAGTAGTGCTCTGGGATTCAGCACCCACCAGCCCAAATGCGGAACTGCACTCCACAATGCACTCATCAAATGCATGCACGCAAATGCGAGCAAGATGTTGTTTTTGTAGGCAGTTGGTTGTGAGGGGGCGGGGCTTGCACATGTTTTCAAACAAAAGACCATTAAATTAAGTCTGTGGGCCTCATTACGACCCAGGCGCTAAGTGGTTAACGGCGCCGTAAGAGGCTGCTGCGCCGTTAACCACTTAGCGCCTTACTACGAGGTCCCTTTGCGGGACCCGACCTGAACGGCTGGTCTGGACCAGCCGTTAAAAGTAGTGACCCGCAAAGGGACCTTGCAGGCAATTATGGTACCGCAATTTGCGGTACCGTAATTGCCACCTTCCCCATTCCCATTGAGTCCTATGGGGCAAAAATGGGAATGGGGAAGGGCCATGGTGACATGGGGAAATACCGCCCGCCAACCTTGGAATGGGGCAGTATTTCCCCATTTCACCATGGCGGACTTGTTACAACACCGGCACCAACCATGGTGCTAATAGCGCCATGGTTTAGCGCCGGTGTTGTAATGAGGGCCCGTAAAATGTCTACAGAGTACAGGGGTAGACTCAGAGTTCCTCCTGCGTCACTTCACTCCACAACGCACTCGTCAAGTGAGCATCAAAATGTAATGATTGGAAAGCTTTGAATTAATTGGAACTACTGACTTTACGCTCAGAATGTCATCATTTCTGGCCCTATCTGTGGCACTATAGTATTGGAGTAGCCATATACACACCAGTCTTGATCCTGCTACCAATGGGTGTAGTCCAACCTGAACTGCTAGGCTACTTAACCTATGCACTGGAATTGCAGCACATTCTGACATGTTTCAGACTTGTTGGGTGTCATCAGTGAGGTGTGGTTTATTTTCTAAGGCTTAGCAAGCAAGTGACACAAAAAAAACCCCAAGGGGGAAAAAAAGTTCACATGGAAGAGTACTATATTAATTTGAGTACCCAATAATGGAAATAGAGGCGAAGAAGTGAAGGGAGCCCAATCATGATAAATTCACATTTTCTTTTTTAGTTTATTACCATTATAAAATTGCATAATATACAAACATCAAAACAACAATAAAATAGATGAATTAATTTTAATATAAAATACTTGTCAAATCTAATGCCTTAAAACTTTCAATCGCAATTTGATTACCACAATTCATAACCTCGTATTACTCAAGGTAAAGCATCACTGTCTCATTTTCAAATTTCATTCGAATAGTAGAGATGCTGTAGAAAAAATGAATGGCTGACAATAGAAAAAAGTGCCAAATGCAACCAAGTGCTAAGTGCCAAATTGTTAACAATGGAATAAAGTGCTAAATGCAAAAAAGTGCTAGGTGCCTACTGTGCATACATGATCTTCATACTGTGCATACATGATCTTCAAATACCGTAACAGTTTCGGCGAAATCAACCTGTCTGGCTCAATTAAACGAGCCAGTAGTCGCCTTCTTCAGGGCGCACTAAATATTGCAAATATAAACCTGGAACATACTAATGCTTGAATTTTTTCCACTCAGTAGTTCTCATAGGTAAAACTTTGTACAATTCAAGGGGGCTTGATTGTAGATCTGAAGGTCTGTTCGAGACGTTAGCCCTTAATGAAACACATTAGAACAGACAGAAAAGAAAAAACAAAGAAACTTTAAGTTTTAAGATACAGAATATAATGAGTGAGCCTCCTAATATTCAACGCCTCCAACCATAATAATGAAACCTGGGGATATATATATATTCACCTAAGTTGGTCCAAATATGGTGCCGAAAATTGTATTTTTTTCGATCTGCCACCCGAACAGGACTGAAGATGAAAGTAAATTTACATCTAAAAAGACAAAAATATGAAGCTTAGTGAGATATCACAAGATTATCTCAAACTTCAAATGCTAAACCCCAGTATCCCCTGTCTCCACAGGGAGTAGATCACTATATGTCCCCTTCTATTACCAACCTTAAAATGTTGAATGTTTCAAACTCGGATCAAAACAGCATTGGACTAAATTGTAGATAAAGATAGAAGTACTTATAAACACAGCCGCGGATGTTACACCGGACGGCGTGCATTCCAGTAGGTTGCTTTTCGAGACGAGAGAGAAGGCTCGTTCCGGGTGAGAACTTTGTTATTTCTTCATACACTCGCTGACTTTTTCTTTCGTGAGCCGAACTTAGTCCTCCTTGCAGTTTCGATGGGACATAGGGCATACATGTAGTTCTATTAATGTCCCTAGTTCCGCGTGTATTAATATACTTAGCCGCGGAGGCTATATCGGACGGCGCGAATCTACGCCGGCCGTTTTAAAATCAAGAGAGAAAGCTGCTCTAGGTTAGAACTTCGACATTACTATACTGGTTGGAAATGGACGCACGAGAGGTCAGGAATTGTCGGTTGCAGTATGACAAATAAGGACAGGCCTGTGTAAGTGGCTTTTGCCTGACTCAAGCAGCAGTCCATCTCCTCCGATGAATTTGAAACTAATCCTAAACATTCTAATTCTATTATTCTAGTTCCTTAGAGGCTCGGAGGCTACTCATTTGTCAGAATCTATTTAATTCCGATGCAGCTTGCTTTTTATTCCAAAATGCTCTTGTAGTCGATGTACTTAATGATTTGCAATTATTAAAATGCAAATTTGTTCTATACATTTCCTTTAGGGTCCTTCACCCACGGTCCTGCAACTGTTGGCCTCTCCTCCCGGCTTGACCCTACACCGCCTAAGATCCACAGATTTGGAATATTTTCTATCTTTATCTACAATTTAGTCCAATGCTGTTTTGATCCGAGTTTGAAACATTCAACATTTTAAGGTTGGTAATAGAAGGGGAAATATAGTGATCTACTCCCTGTGGAGACAGGGGATACTGGGGTTTAGCATTTGAAGTTTGAGATAATCTTGTGATATCTCACTAAGCTTCATATTTTTGTCTTTTTAGATGTAAATTTACTTTCATCTTCAGTCCTGTTCGGGTGGCAGATCGAAAAAAATACAATTTTCGGCACCATATTTGGACCAACTTAGGTGAATATATATATATCCCCAGGTTTCATTATTATGGTTGGAGGCGTTGAATATTAGGAGGCTCACTCATTATATTCTGTATCTTAAAACTTAAAGTTTCTTTGTTTTTTCTTTTCTGTCTGTTCTAATGTGTTTCATTAAGGGCTAACGTCTCTAACAGACCTTCAGATCTACAATCAAGCCCTCTTGAATTGTACAAAGTTTTACCTATGAGAACTACTGAGTGGAAAAAATTCAAGCATTAGTATGTTCCAGGTTTATATTTGCAATATTTAGTGCGCCCTGAAGAAGGCGACTACTGGCTCGTTTAATTGAGCCAGATAGGTTGATTTCGCCGAAACTGTTACGGTATTTGAAGATCATGTATGCACAGTATGAAGATCATGTATGCACAGTAGGCACCTAGCACTTTTTTCCATTTAGCACTTTATTCCATTGTTAACAATTTGGCACTTAGCACTTGGTTGCATTTGGCACTTTTTTCTATTGTCAACCATTCATTTTTTCTACAGCATCTCTACTATTCGAATGAAATTTGAAAATGAGACAGTGATGCTTTACCTTGAGTAATACGAGGTTATGAATTGTGGTAATCAAATTGCGATTGAATGTTTTAAGGTATTAGATTTGACAAGTATTTTATATTAAAATTAATTCATCTATTTTATTGTTGTTTTGATGTTTGTATATTATGCAATTTTATAATGGTAATAAACTAAAAAAGAAAATGTGAATTTATCATGATTGGGCTCCCTTCACTTCTTCGCCTCTATTTCCATTATTGGGTACTCAAATTAATATAGTACTCTTCCATGTGAACTTTTTTTCCCCCTTGGGGTTTTTTTTGTGTTACATTGTTGTTCCCCAGTTCCATGGTTCAGGGGTTACCCATCCGTTGTGATGTGTTAGCAAGCAAGTGACCCATCTCTGGTTATACCCCATCCAATGTAACGACACTCACAAAAGACTCTGACACGTGATTCATGAAATGCTTTGCATTAATCCTTGCAAATGGTATTGCTCTAGACAGCTCTCATTTAATATTTGTGTGGCATGTGTACGCCATTGCAGAAGGGGACCAGAAATATGATAATCAGCCTTATTCCTTCCACAAATGGGAGCAGCCATGACTAACTACTAACTCATGCCTCCTCTGCAGATAATTAAGAGCAAGAACAGACATTTCAGCTGAGGTGCAGGTTTATTCCTTCGGTGCGGCCAGGAATCACCCTTCAGTTTTCCATAGAATCCAGACAACCCCACGGAAGCCGAAACGTCTTAACGGCTTCCCTCATAACCTTGAGTGTAGCTGGGTAAAGGCCACTACCAAAACTGTTAACATCGATGGACTTGGGCAGAGTAACCTTCCCAAGAACGGAATTCCTTCTCAATGCATCAAGCCTTGAAGGACTCCCAATGGTGATTATAGGCACTAAGGGTATAGCGTTTACAAGAAGCTTGCATAAAGGTTTCCAGATCTTTGGACAATCAAAACCTGCTGCAGAGTCTTTTGGTTGCGGTTGCGAGAGGACTCTACAGCTTTTGCTCCTGAACCCTGTGAGGACCTGCTTCTTGTCCTTTTTTTGTTTCACCTGCTTTCACCTGGTGCCTTTAAAATACCCAGAAGACCGCGGAGCGGCCGCGGAGTCTGCTGCAGAGTCTTTTGGTCTTTAGGCTCTGCAGGCTCCGCGGCGCCCTCCCAGAAAAATCCGCCCACCGAGTCACTCGAAGACATTCAAAACCTTGCAAGTGACCTGCCTCTCGCCGCTGACAGCTGCGCTGTCCCCTCGTGTGTCCGTATCGGCTGGCCCGGAGCTGAACGACCCCTCTGAACGATTCCCCTCTGACTCTCCTCTGACACCGGAGCCTGCCTGTGCCTGGCGTACTCGTGCTCCATCCACCTAACACCGAACAGGGTCCTCTGCCTCGTGTGCCTTCGCAGCCCCGCCCCGGCCACTCAACGCGCTGACTCCCGACACCCGCAGCTGTACAGCAGCCCCCTCAACGCCCTATACCAGACCTGTCAGGACTCCGACTCCAACATCTGATTATCTTCGCTGATCAGGAGACCGAAAGGGTTCGTCCCTTGGATCCCGAAAACTTAGCTCTAACCGCCCCACAGGAACAAAACGATCGCACAACCCCGTACCATTGACCGATCAGGAAACCGAAAGGGTCCCCCCATTGGATCCTGAAAACGCAACTTGATCCTCTACAGAAAAGCGGAACGAAGATAAACCTGCGCAGCCTCACTGATCAGGAGACCGAAAGGGTTCGACCCTTGGATCCTGAAAGCGCAACTTGACCCTCTACAGAAAAGCAGAACGAAGACAAACCTGCGCAGCCCCGCTGATCAGGAGACCGAAAGGGTTCGACCCTTGGATCCTGACCTCATCAAATAGACAACAGTAGCAAGCCGCAACCAGGGGGCCAGTATTCTAAGAAACCAAATAGGAACCCCCCAAAACCTAAACTTTGCAATCTACAAACTGGAAACAATGACAATAATTCGCACCAACAAACAACACCCAACTCAACGTCCAAAAACAAGACAAACAGCCAAGACCGCGAGCGCTAACACAACGGATGAAAATTTACTGCAGCTAACACTGGAGCAATCCTTCAAGAAAGTGACATTGTATAAAGAAATTCCAAAGTCCCTGACACAGAATTCAAACTCTAAACAGAACTCAGAAGACTTCAAAGAAAGAAACCTTGAATCTGCTAATCCCATTGTGATATCCCCTCGACTATTAGCGGAATCACACAGCACAGTTGAAAATCAGCAACTTACCTCAACCGAGATGAAGAGTCCGGACATTAAAACTCAAGCTCAGAATCCAATCACAACAACTGGACAAACCACCATGTCCGTATCATCATCACCGGCTCTTCAACTCGAACCTGAACAGCAACTGATCGATCCTCCAATTGCTCTGAACACAACCCACCAGTCCACAAAACAAGACCCTCCAAACAACAGGACACAAGACACCCTGACAAATCTTATAATCAGCAATAAACAACCCATGGAACTTACAAACAAACAGTTGCAGACACCGACAAAACAGGATCTAACACCGGACAAACAAATCCGAAATCAACAATCCATGGAACTGAAGAAACCGCACGAAATAGTCAGCAATCCTCAGGAAATTGCTAACAACCAAGAACCAAAACGCACAGCTCAACATATCGGCTTCAAGCCTACCTCAAACTGCCAACAAATTCAACGAACACAAGACCAAATTACAAAACCAGCAGTCCCAACACCAGAACAACAGAAGCAAAAAGAAAAAGCAAGATTAGCACGACTTGCGTGGCTTAAAACCCACAACTCCGTCAAATCCACCACCCCAGTGGAACCAACAACATCAAAAACAAGAAACAGACCGGAAAAATTATCACTGGACATCACCGAAATTGAGTCAATCATGACTACCGCAGAAAAAGGAAAAGAAGTATTTGGAGACTTAACGGAAGCAAACCCAATGCAACTAACATCAACACCATGTATCCCCCAGGGCAACCAAAACAAGCTGATGAAAAAAGAACGTCAACCAGAATTGGATGAACGTAAAACTGCCCCATCCCGATTCAACTATGACACAGATGAATCTTACTATACTCCAGATCCAGTAATCAAGAATCAAAAATCAAAAGACCCCCAACAGAAAAACGACAACTACGAACAAGCCGAAGAAGACCCACACCCAAGAATCCCAACAACAATGCTAGATTTGCAAAACATGCTCATCGCAACACTTTCCCAGTCGATGATCCCCTTCTTGAAATTACATGAAGATATGAAAGATGCAATAAAAGATCAGGCGACCCTTCTAGCGCTAATTCACTCAAAACAGATACACATCGAACACTTTGTCTCGACAGTGGAATCAAGACTCACAATAGAAGCAGAGGATACACACCGGTGGCAACAAAGACTAGCCGAGATTGCGAGAGGAGACCGACAAGAGAAAACAAAACTTACAGGAGAACTAGTACAGATGCTCAAAGAACACCATCACCAGCAAGCAACCAGACCAAACGATCAACGACTACAAACCCCGCCGTCTCTAAAAGCGTCACAATGTCCAATTCAGACACAACAACTATCTGAAACCACCTCGGACCTCGCCCAACAAGTACCAAAAGAACCGAGTCAAAATATTATTAACAAAAAAACAAAAACCATCACCCCAAGTAACATAACAAAGAACCCAAATGAAAACTTTCAGATTTTCGAAAAAGAAAAAATAACAAATGAAACAAAACCCACCCAACAGAAAAATAACAAAAAACGACAAACGGGCTCTCGAGCATTTCTACGAAATATAAACCAGAACGCCCAAACTGTTCAACAACCAAAGAAGAAAATATCAGCTGCCAACACACAAAGCATTCAAGTTCATCTAGCCCAGACCAAACCCAAATTAGCGGGACCTATCCTGCCACACTCGCCGATCGATGAGGAACTGCTCAACATGACCACCCACGAAGAACAACCATCAGAAAACAATCAACAGGCTTTGCAATCAATAATCCAGACGAGTTACATAATAATCGATGAATATACCACAATCCTTGATCAACATGCGAAACAAAATCAAGACAATTCTACTGAACTCTCCCTAGAAGAAATTTCGATGCTATCAATGGAAGACATCTCAATATCCACAACCAGAGACGAATCTTACGACCCCATCTCGTCGATCTCGATAACAACAACACCACAAGACTCCAGTCAACAAACCCAGATGCGACCAACATTTGTTAATCCACTACGACAAAATGAAATATATGAAATCCACATTGAAAATGCAAATAAAAACCTGGAACCGGTAATCCTAAATAGAACAAATCTACTACGCCTCTTTGGCGTAATACCTTGCTTGAAAAAACTCACAACAAAAGACCTTGATCTGATAACCTTTAAAGACGATCGAAACTTGGATAAAATCGTCATAGAGCTTTCGGACCCCAATAACCAAGAACTCATCATATCAACACGAAGACAATTGCACAATTTGGGCTTCTCATGCTGGGCCTCAACATCCACAAGAATGCCAAGCAAACCAAAATATAAAACAACAGCAAGATACGAAAGAAAAAACAACGACCAAAGGAAACAAAAACAGGCAACTGACGACAGAAACTCAAATCGTGCCTCAGAAGAAGCATACCTAAACAGAAATAACAAACCTAACAGAACAAGCTTTGAAACTCCTTCATCAGACATTGAATCTATAGAAGACTCAATAAGAAGCCAACAACCAGACAAAGATGCCCATGCAATTAGAAGAATCTATGACTTCGAAACCACCTTCTCAGAAACAGAATCTACAGAATACTCAATGAACTCTAACTCATAACAATTAACGAACAATGGATTTACGTGGTCACTGTGCTCATGGAACACCAGAGGAAATCTCCATCTATTTACGGACTCAGCTGCTGAGCTAGAGCAATACCAATTCATATGCCTCCAAGAAACCTGGCTCAGCGACCCACCAGCATGTGATGGTTTTATCACACTCCTAAACCCAGCTATCGTACAAAAACAAGGAAGACCCGCTTCAGGCTTACTCACCCTAATCAAGATAAACCCTCACAGCACAGTAATACTCTCCGAAAACATAAACCCCTGGATTCAACTGACCACAATAATATATACAAAAAACCAGCAAAAACGAGAAGAGAAAGACAACTCAACAATCCTAATCCTAAATCTCTATTGGAACCCATTAGCAATATCAACAGATATGTTCCTAGATGGAGTTTTCATCTCAGTCGATGAGGCCACAACTAAACATCCGTCATCGGAAGTAATAATATGTGGCGATCTGAACATCAAACTATACGATAAGAACGGTGGCCTCTTAAAGCACTCAGACCTATCGGCAAACGCAAAGAGATGGATGAAAGAAACCACGATACGCAACCTACTCCTTCTGAGTCAAGGGAACACTTCGAAACCCTATACACCAACATGGAGCAGAGGTTCATCCCATGCGATCATCGATTATATATTCCTATCTGAAAAACTTCACCGATCAGTTACAAACGTGCAGACGATACTAACAGATAGGAGCGACCATAATCAACTTACCGCCCACTCTGAAGCGGCACTGGAAAAAATAGAGACGGGGCTACCATCTCCTCTATTAGAACTAAACGGAACAACAACAAGACTGAGAATCCCACAAGCATCCTTAGCCTCATTACCGGAAAAATTCCTACAGACAAGTCTGACAAATGCTCTAAAAATTGACTACGAATGGATCCTAATTCCGTTCCGACAAACCAGTAAAAATCGCCCGCAGAAAGACCATCGAAATTTCTACAACCAAGAAATTGCCGAAAGGAAAAAAGCCTTAAATCGGACAATAAGACAGATAAAGAAAACCCCAGCGCTCGATATCCCAAACCAGATCAAAACTCTGAAAAACAACCATCGAAACTGGACTAAATCACAAAAAAGCCTCATTCAGCAGGCAGATGCAGAGAACATATTGAAAATCCACAAATCCCACAATACAAAAGAACTCTGGAACTTACTCAATGACAATCAACAAAAACAGCAGAAGCTTACAGCTAACGTAACCCAAGAAAAATGGATAACGCACTTCACTACCATCTATGCATCACGAGAAACGGTTCAACAGAACACACAACCCATAACAGACCCAACATGGAAAGTACACGCAGAATTTGAAGATTACATCCTCCTGATCAACAAACTCAACACTTCCAGAGCCCCAGGCCCTGATGGTCTATCCAATGCCATAATCAAAGAAGATCCTAACGCTTGGGCAACCCTCCTGTGTCACATCACAAAACTGATCAACAAACTGCACAGAATACCAAACTCCTGGAGAACAGCAGTAATCGTACCAATCCACAAACAAGGCCCTAGAGAAGACCCCCAAAACTTCCGACCGATCGCTTTGCTCGATCCGCTAGGAAAATTATTTGCAGCAGTACTTCTAAACCAACTCACCGCGTGGGCCATAAAAAACAATAAATTCTCGACCAGACAAACAGGATTCACGGCCAATGTTGGAACAAACCTCAACCTGATATTACTACAAGCAATCAAACATGAAGCCATCAACTCCAACTCGACAATCTACGCAGCATTTATTGACCTAAAAATGGCTTTTGACGCAATCTCACGCGAAAAACTATGGTCGAAACTTAGAACATGGAACTGTCCATCTGATATCCTAGAACCAATTATCCTGCTATATTCAAAAACCACGATAAAAGTCAGACTATCGAGACAAGGAGCTACAACATCTGCCATACCAACAGAAAACGGACTTAAACAAGGCTGTCCTCTTGCAGCGACACTCTACAACTTGTTCACTGCCGATATCGAAGAACATCTAAAATCACATAAAACCAATCCCCCCAAAATCAACTCGATCCCAGTCCCAATCATGGCATACGCTGATGACATTGTGCTACTAGACAAAACACCGACTGGGCTACAAACGACACTAGCAGATCTAAGCCATTACATGAAAAAAAACGAACTAACGATCAACACGGAAAAAACAAAGACAATGACCCTCACCAAACCATCAAAAAAAAGAACAAACCAATATATCTTCACGATCGACAACTCAGAAATAGAAAATGTTACATCGTTCAAATACCTAGGGATCACAATAAACCAGTCAAAATCAGAAGAGCAGTGGATAGACAAAATCGAACAAACATCTCAAACTCTATCAAGACAAGGCTGCCTCCTTCACAGAAAATACGGCAAGTTCTCCTTTAAGCCAATTATCTCCTACTACAGACACAAGTATATTCCGATTCTCACCTACGGTACCGAAGCAATGTTGAACGCTCAGAGAGTCAACTGGACAAAATATGAAGCGACTTTTTGGCGCAAAGTCCTTCGACTCCCGCAAACATTTCCAATGCCAAGAATACGCTACGAACTGGCAACTCAATCAATCGAATCAGTCGTACAATGGAAAAGACTAGACATTTTTCGGAAAATATTGACAGATGGGAAAACTCCAGCAATTCAAATACTTCGACACAAAGAAAACACCTTCAACACGACAATATTGGAAAAATGGAAAGATACAATGAGAAAAGAAATGGATAGTGAAAATATCACAGAAGAACTACTCACACTTCGTCCACAACACGCAAAAACAAAACTGCTGCACAACGACTGGATAAAGACCATTCAACAAAAAAATACCTACAAACAGAACCTACAATGCACAAAAGATAATAGGAGAATCCACGAACCACCGGCGTACCTGCAAACCTTCCCAGACCAAACCATTCGAGCAACATTCCTAAAAATTCGCCTAAACATTCTTCCTACAAAAGCATACCTATACACAAAAAGACAGATCAAGCCCGAAGACAACTACTGCAGGTTCTGTAAAGACCAAAAAATCGAGGAAACCATTTTTCACCTCGTAATGGAATGCAACGAACTCGCCACACAACGCAAAGAATTCGGTGCATTCTTTCAACTCTCATCGACACAAATGTGTACGCAAGAAAGATGGACCGCTCTCCTAAGCGGCCACAACAACAAGTACACCTACACAATTGCTCTCTTCCTATCTTCTATACTCGAACTAAACAAACAAAAGTTAAAAACCGATTCTAAATCAAGTAAATGATGAAAAAGTTTTCAAATAAACTGCGGCATCCAAATAAAAAAAAAAAAAAAAAAAAAAAAAAACCTCTGGGTAACAACCCATTCAGCTCTCTAGCAGAAAGATGAAATTGTTTACAAGTTTGGAGTGAAGGTTGTAGGGATGGACAGAAGGACTCTGTAATGAAGGACCACCAGGAAAGGAGCCCAAACCTATGCAGTCACCAAGGACACATTTCAGGTTGAATGGTGAGACCAGTAACTGAGAGTGTAGTCGCCCCACTCCAAAACTTAGAAACATGTGATCTCCAGTACCATTAGTTATGTGGAAATAGGCATCGTCCAAGTATGATGTGGCCGAGTCTACACAATGATCTTTTGGAAGAGTCATCATTTTGAAATTCATGGTCTTTATGAACTGGTTGAGCCAATGTAGGTTTACAATAAATCCCAAATCTCCTGAAACCATGCACATTATGAAGACATGGCATAAAATCCCAAAGCCTATACCTCAGGGACATAGGAATAATTCATCCAAGGGAAGATCTCAATGGGGATCGCCAGTCCCTCGAAGAAGAACATGGAATTAGTGATGCCAGATAGATACTGGTTCTGAGCATGAGCTGTTATAGCAACACTAGCAATGATTCGCCTTCACAATGACGCAACATCAGGTTACAGTGGTGCATGGTATTTCAAGAGAGTGCTTGAACTACACAGAGTCTCTCTTCCCAGAGTTGTAATGCTCCTGTACACCTTGCAAAGAGCGGAAGCAGTGTTCCCAGAGGTGCTGCAGACTTATATGATACTCTTTAAACAGCAGACTGACCTTTGTCAAAGACGCTATGAATAACAATCATTGGCAATGGCAACCGTTTGGGCTTCTGTGTAGGAATGGGAAAGGCACTTGCCAGGCTCTGCCGTAGTGGTATTAACTGGCCATTGATGGGAGCAGGTGCAAAATGGTGCAAAATGGTTAGAGCACCTGGGCATCTAATAGCAGTGCATGGCAAATGCCTAATACTTATACGCAAGCCATAAATGTTGGCTTTGCCAATGCTTGTTTTTACAGGACTTCATTGAAGGACAAGCATAGTGCTTATAAATCAAGTGGCTGAGGGCAGGCCTAGTTAAGACATTTCTATTACACCAGTAGTAGGTTTACAGCTCCAAGGAACAACAATAACTCTAGGAAGACAGCTTTGAAAAGAAAAACACTGGTAGGCAATTTGAGTGCAAAGTTTGATGGTAAGGCTTAATCAAAGGGAGCTCAAAGAGTTCCCATGAGTAGGTGTTTTGGGCGCGGAGGAGCTGAAGCTGGGTGGGAATGGCCATGAGCATTAGCATGGCATGAGCAGTCAGTGGGTGGACAATATATGCCATTTCTCCCTCTCTGTTCTCTAATGCAATACTTTCATCTTATATTTGAAGCAAGCACCACCTAATAACCCAAACTAAAAAGGAGGACACAGTCCCCATGGCAATAACTGTGACCAAGCTGTCTGCTCATATAAGTCTCCATTTGTAATAGTACCCGGGGGTTGCTAGGTCTCGAAAAGATCTGGGGCTACGCTAATGTCGGTACTGTCAGAACTCAGGGCTAGCTAGCCTTTTGAATGTAGCCCCTGAGCTTCTATCCGGGACTACAATCAAAAGACCCATGACTATAGCCCCCTCAGCACCCCCAGCCCCTAGTATCGCCTCTGAATAGTACAACAGGTGTATGAGTGTTTGATCTGCTGGAAGAGGCCACCATTTCTCTCGGATTTTGATTTTGATAGTATCGAGGATTTGACTTTGACAGTGACTATGACAGAAGCGGCCTGAGGACATTTTAGGGTGTGGGTATGATGCTAGAGGCTGTTCAGTGCCATGGCCAAGAGTTCAGCAGACTACACAGAGTCACCGTTTTCTGGTCCAAGGAAAAGCGAAGGGATTGGGCTGAACTGGAATACATGGAGCAAAGGAACACAAGTAACTCTGGCTTCCTAGGACCTGGGTCCATTAGTCCTCTCTCTGAGAATCTTACCCAGGATCTTGGTGATACGTGGAGCTGTCAGGTTGCAGTCTTCTCTCCCTCTGCTCCATCATTTCATCTCTGCACCACCTCCACCCCACTCTACCTACCTTCTTCTCTCTCTCTCCCTCTCTCTCTACCTCCTCTGTCTCTCCCTTGCTCATCTCCTTATCACTAGTGTCACCTTGTCCTCTCCTGTAACCTCCTCGCTGCACTGCCACGCACTATCCTTTTCTCCACGTCTCCAACTTCCACCTAAACCAGCAGGTATACTGATGACTTCGTAATTGTCCAAATGTCTTCATCTGGGACCTTGTTAACTGGTAGTCATCTGGATGGGTAACTTGTGGAAGAAAACAACCCCCCCCCCCCCAGCTGTCTAGACTTGCTGTGTCCGGTGATAGCACAGGTCAGCAGTATCAAAGCAGGGGGCCGGCCACCAGCTTGTGTTGCTTTGTTTGGCATCGGTGGCCATATCCACTTAATTGAAGCGCACACTCGTGATCAGCGATGGTGGGTGAGTAACTTCTTCCTCGTGCTGTTTTTTTTGTGTGACCTTCCGTGTTGTTGGCTTGTTGGCCATTGAACGCGGACGCACAATAAACAAAGGCTGCCTCTACTCAAACCGAGAGGGCCTCATCATGAGTTGGGTGGTATCCCAGCGGTATTCCTTCCTGGATACTGCCCGTGTTTATGGCGCTACCGTCAAACCCCAGCTGCTATTAGCGACGGATCACAGGTTTGGCGGCATGGGAATTTGACGCATTTTTTGTGTAAACAGCAATTTTTGCCACGATTTTAACACATGGAACCCCCTAGGGTCATTGCAACACTTGAGGGCTTTCCTTTTCTAGCAGGGTCTAAGTTTTTAGGGTAGCGGGTACATACTTAAGCTAGTGATGGACTGGTGAACCTGGGAATCCTTCATATATCTCCTCTGGGGCGTACATCACAAACCGGGTGCTGGCACCTGGCCCCCAGGACCTCCTCAGTCCCTCCACCTAGCCTCCAGCATGGGACTTCATCAAACCAGCCAGAAATACATGCTGTTAGACCTGCAATTTGTGGGTCAGAAATTGGTCACAATGCTTCCAGCTATTGGAAACATTACCTTTCTTTCTTTGATTAGGACTGCTCATCGGCTACCAGGTGTCCACCCTAACTACAGAGCTACAGCCGTTTGGCCCCCAAATCTGTAATAGGCAAGTCTCGAAGTTAAGAGTCTTGATAGGCAAGTCTGATCCTAATACCTTCCCATCTGATGAGCTTTTTCATCAGGATCACCCGTGGCCTTTCGTAACTCATTACAGTGAAAATAAGGCACATTTCTGAAGGATGGGCCAGCTCTATGTTGTGACTTCAAGATGCTAGGTTATCATCAACATTATTCCAAATTTGAGTTTGCCAGCGTTCTTCCCAGGGCAGGAGCCATCATCACTCCATGGCTCAAGAATATCACCAAGAGTGAAGCCCTTTGGGAAGGCACAGAAACTCCTCTTAGAGCCTGAGCCATGGCCCTAGTGTTTCAGCCAGAGTGAGATCTCTGACTAAATTATATTCTCTCCTTGGTTCAAGAGGTGTCAGTGGACTTACGCCTTGTGCTGGATCTCCGGCGGATCGACGTGGCTTATAAGGATAATCCATTTAAACATTGAGTTCATTCTTGACATCATTCCTTTGACAACCCCAGGAGATGGCTGATACTTCATAACTAAAAGGCTTCATGCTTTAATGTTATTTTTCCTCTCCATCGGTGCTTTCCTAAGGTATGTGGGCAAAGGCCACCATTTCCAGTTCTGCCACCTTTCTTTTGGACTCAAGGAACCATGCAAGGCCTTACACTTATTACACTGAATATGCAAAAATCCTCAGATAAAGGAGTTCATTACTAAAATATCTGGAACAATTTCCTTGCCAAGCCAGGAGGTATATTTACTTGAAATTTACATGTAACCTTCTGCCTACGTTGGAAATTGTTGGAGCAAGGCTGGGTCTGCTACGTTCCGCCAGAACATGTAGAGGCTGCAAGGACAGGTCTAGAATCGAGAAACTGAAACACCTTGTTATTTATTGTCCTGTTTTTAATATGGCACGAACTAAGCACTTTAAGGATACATTGTAAATGTATTTCCTGGATGGGAATGAGAGTTTATGGCTTAGACGCTTAGAAGGTACAAATATTGAATTCATTTTTAAATTGTGTAGATTTTTAAAGGAAATATTTGATACATTAACTGCCCCCCCCACCCAGTCTCACCACAAAATGGTACATCAGGTTGAGTTGAAGAGTCAGGGTTGGAATAGATCACGTTGAATACGGTTGGGGGTAGGGCTCGGAGATTGGAGCATAGTGTTTAATTGTAGTGGTGGGTTGAATCTGATCTAAATAATGTACTTGATTTAGAGTTCTCTTACGTTTTTTAAGTATGATGATGTATTTTGTATATTCTATGTGTGAAAAGTTTGTATAAACCATAACACAATTAAAAAAGAACACAAATAATATGCAAGGTTGCAGCTTCGTTGGTGAGGATTGCACATGACAGGGTTCTCGGAATATACATATATTAAGACTTATTCATTTCCCAACATTGCTTTAAGCACTTCTGGGCACCAGAAGGGTGGCTTGCAACCTCTTCCAGAGACACTCGTGTGTCTTCAGATTGCCCAATGGATCTCATACCCCAAACAGATGTAGGATTTTATTGGGACATCTTTCAAGACTGATCTGACCTCTGAGCATCTCCAAGAGGTTTGGTCTGTCAATAGGACATGTGACAAGGTCACATGTCTGATTGTGGTGGAAAAGCCTTAGCACATTCTTCCAGAGTTTACACAACACCACAACTTACATATTCATGACCAGATTTGTTCCATGAGCTCTTTCAACTAACTCTGTCTGAATCTCAAATACCCTGAATGAACTCAAGACTACTTTGCAACTGGGGGAGCATTCAACTTAATCCTCTCACTGGGTATTGGGCACAATGAATTGGGACACTATTCAGCCGCTTGCCCTTTTCTTCAGGTCCACTTTGGGACTCCGGATCCTCAGAACTGGAGGACCTGTGTATACAAAAGCACACTCTGCATCTACAGGTCTCCATGCACTTCCATCTTCTGGGCAATCACACATTTCATGGTGAAGTCGCAGATGGTCACACTGTGCAAGTCAGCAGATGAGTGAGGAGTCCACAGATGTCAACATTCACTTGCTTCCATTTTGCTGCACTGACTGCAGCAGTGGTGGGGGTTCACCAGATCCAGTCACCTGACATGCCAGACATCCCTGCATTTCCTTTTCTATAAAGGCATTAATCCCTGGGAATCAGGTCCTCTACAGGATGTGGACTATGTTTCTTCACAATACGCTGGTTTATTTTATTTTTAAATTTGTTTATTGGCATTTTTCCAGCGATATCAATGACATGACTTTCAAATGTGCCTTGCACATATGCAATTGCAATGCATTTCAACTTAACTTAAACATTATAACAAACAACAATAACTGTCTCCTTACTTTGTTCGTGTGTTTCAGTATCTCTTGTCCCGGGGGGGGGGGGGGACCGAGTGGTGGTCTGGTTGCACAAGGGGAGTTTGGGGGGTACCCTCCAGGGGCCAACAATATCTTCGGTAAGTTCTCCCAGGTTGTCCTCGTCCGTCCTGCGGTTGTGTTTGTCTGAGGCCTTTGATTCATGGGGGCATGTCATCCGAGGGGAGAAACATATGTCTGGTGAGTTCTTTTCGTGCCTCGAGCGCCCTGCTAGAATCATTGGTGGACCTGGCGACGCACTCCTCCCAAGCTTTGGTCTCAACTAACACCCATCGTTCCGTTTCACTGTGCCATATTTTGTATTGTGGCCCCGCAGGCTTTTTCCAAGACATGGCAATAGTCCGTTTTGCCAGTATGCACGTTATATCCATGAGTGTAACTGTGTGCTTGAACTTGGCTAATCTGGGGTAAGTTCCCAATAAGCACTCCTCAGGTGTCCATTTATATTTGGTCATGCCTGCTTTCTCACACGTCTGTTTTGCCTTGTCCCACAGTGTCCTTGTTTTGGGGTTATTCCCACAGCATATGGATCAGATCGGCCTTCTCCCTCATGCACCAGGTACAGTTTGATTGTGCTTGCTTGTTAAATTTGGCTATTCGGTTTAGGGTAGGTAAGTTCGGTGCAGCACATTCATCTGTATCTGTCGGAATCTGTGATTTCTTGACACCACTTTGGGGGATATGAGCACCCTGTTCCACTCCCCCTCTGTCATTTCTCTGCCTATATCTATTTCCCATTTATTTTTCATTTCCATGCTCCGGGGGTTAGGTATATCGCTCAGGTGTCCGTATATTTGGGATATTGGTCTGCTGCCCTCCCCCATATTGTATAGTAGCGTTAAGAATGGTTCAGTGTCCGGTTCTTCAGGCCATGTGTCCCATTT
Source organism: Ambystoma mexicanum (assembly GCF_040938575.1). Taxonomy (NCBI): domain Eukaryota; kingdom Metazoa; phylum Chordata; class Amphibia; order Caudata; family Ambystomatidae; genus Ambystoma; species Ambystoma mexicanum. The sequence goes on along the minus strand of NC_090934.1, from coordinate 996,063,896 downwards.
GTGTCGTGCTGTGGTGCAAACTCTTTGATACCAGAGGAACTGACTTGTGTGAATGACTTCTTTTTCTTATAGCGAGGCAAACTCTTTAAAGGTGCCCTCCTCGTAGAGGTCTCCCCAGGTGTAGACCCCTTCCCTTTCCCATAGTCTGATTTGTTTCAGGTCTGTGACCATTGTGCATAGGTCTGCGATCAGTGGTACTTTTGGCGCGTAAGAGTTCTGTTTGTGGGTAAGCGTTTTCGTTCTGCGCCAGATTTCCCTCCCCAGGGAAGGGACTAAGGTGGGTGCTTTTCCCAGCAGTTGTGAGGGTACCCAGACCAGTTCCTTCAAATGGAACGGGAGGGCCATGGCTTGCAGCAAGGGTGTTTCAGCTGTGGGCTCATTGGCAAACCATTTGGACACAAAGCTGAGCTGGGCTGCTAAGTAGTATTTTTCCAGATTTGGGAGTTGGATTCCGCCCTGGCTGTATGGTAGAACTAATGTTGATAACGCTATCTGTGTCTGTTTTTCCCCCATATGAACTCTTTTATTAGTGTCTCAAGCAGTCGGAAAAAGGGTTTGTTGATGTAGTAATGTACATTCTGGAACCCATATAGGAACTGTGGTAAAACAATCATTTTGACTATCGAGGCCCTTCCCATCATCGATAGAGGGAGTTTCGTCCAAAAGTTCATTGATTTACGCAGAGCTGGGAGTGCTGCCTTTGTGTTGTGTTCATGCATCAGTGCAAGGGCTTGCATTATTTGGACTCCGAGGTATCGGAATGAGGTGGTCTACCATCTTATCCCCACCGCCGGGAGTGCCTCTATGTCCTCATGCTTCAGGGCCGCTAGGGGGAACAGGCAGGATTTCGACTTGCTGAATTGGATCCCAGATACCCTGGAGTAATTATCCAAGACATCGAGCATGGTGGGCACATTGAGGTGTGGGTTTCTGACGTATATAAGGACGTCATTTGTGTAGAGTGAGATGACGTGGTCTACCCCTCCCAGCCTTATACCGGCGTTGAACAATTGCTTCCCAAAGTAAATGGCTTTGGGCTCCAGTCCCAATATGTATAGCATTGGGGATAGCGGGCAGCCCTGTCTGGTCCCTCTTTGTATGTCCCAGGCCTCTGACACGTGTTTCCCAGATATCACCCTTGCTCTTGGTCTGGTGTATAGTAATGTGATCCATCTAATAAACCTTGGCCCGAAGCCGAATTCCGTGAGTATGGCCAATAGCCACTCCCAATAGATGGAATTAAACGCATTTATGGCATCCACGGATAGTAGTGCGTATGAGTCCTTGTCCTCATCAGTTTGTGCTATAATGTGTTGTAGCCTGCGCAGGTTCATGGATGTGTTACGGCCCGGTATAAAGCCACTCTGATCGGTGTGTATTATGTCTCCTATTATTCTGGACAGTCGCTTGGCTAATATTGTGGTTAAGATTTTCACATCATAGTTTAGCATTGCCAGTGGGCGGTAGGAATCGCACAGGTCCGCCGGTTTGCTGGGCTTAAGGATCGGGACTACAAGCGTTTCTCTCATGTTCTCGGGCAGTATCCCCCTCTCGTATGCCTCTTGGTATACTTTATGTAGCAGGGGTGTCAGGGAGGGCTCGTATACTTTATAAATCTCTGAAGACAGTCCGTCAGTGCCAGGTGCCTTGCACATGGCCAGGGACCTAATGGCTTCGGTTATGTCTTCAGGCGTGATTTCTGCTTCTGGCATATTGGCTTGTTCAGAGGACATTCTAGGGAGCCCTATCTCGTCCAGTGTGTCCACTATCTGTTCTTGGGGGACCTGGTCTTCATGAGAGTATAGGTGTGCATAGTAGCGTTTAAAAGTGTCATTTATGTTCTGCTGTGTGTGGTGCATGTTCCATTCTTCGTCTCGCAGTGATGTGGTAGAGTGTCTAGGGCGTTCCCTTTGGCAGAGCCAGGCCAGTAACCTGCCCGGTCTGTCCCCCTCTATGTGTGCTCTGTTTGTTTTGGCTGTGTAGTCAAACTTTTCTAGCCTGTTCCATGCGGTTGCATTCTCCTCTCTAAGTTTCTGGAGTTCAGCGTCTCCCTGTCGGGTGCTTGTGGGGGTGCCCTCCAGCCTTTCAATCTCCTTCTCCACCTGATCTAATTCTTTTCTCGGTAGTTTCCTGATTCCCCCGGCCTTTGAAATGATTTCCCCCCTTATCACTGTTTTTAGGGCGTCCCATACCGTGCTACTGTGCTCTACACTGCCCGTGTTAACTTCTATATAGCTGTCGATAGAGTCTTGTAGTTCTTCTCTAAAGGCTGGGTCTTTCAGGGCTTCTACCGGCATTCTCCACATGGGGATCGGGGGTCTGGGGCAATAGTGGTTCAATGTCACTAAGAGTGGGGAGTGGTCAGAGATGGTTCTTCCTAAGTATTGCGCACCTTCCACTTGGGGTAAGTGTTCCCTGCCTATAAGAATCTAATCTAATCTCGTGTGTAGATTATGCAGGGACGAGTAGTATGAGTAGCCTCTTGTTGCTGGATGTGTTTCTCGCCATGCATCTGCCAGGTCCAGCCTGTCTATCATTGCGGTCAGAAGATACGGGAGGGAGAGCCCTACCCAAACTCAGGACTATGGGCCATTAACAAATGTGTACAAAGAGTGGGGGTGTCCTGACTGAAGAAGTCTAAGCCGACTGCCGCTTATTGATTGCAGTCTAGGCTTAAAGACAATGCGTTATCCTTGGGTGTCACAATTTGTGTATTTACCAAGGATAGCAGTACATGAGAAAACCATAATAATCCACTTGTGCTAGATCATTAGTCTGCAAAAGAACAGCTTTTATTAAGTGGCTGTCCTTGTTCATTTACATATTTTTGTAAAGAAATTGTAAGTACAGAATATATGGGTGTACAGTTTTTTCACCAAAGTCACACATAGAAAATGCAAACAAATATAGAAAAAATAGAAAAAAGAAGACAGGTCTAACTAAGCCAGGCTAAAGGGTGACTACTTTTTGGTCACCCTTTAGCCTGGCTTAGTTAGACCTACCAAGGATTTTTACTTTCGAGGATAACTTTCTACAATTAGAAAAACAAAATGTATTAGCAGCAACAGAATGTCTTTATACTTCTGTCAGCATGCACATGTATGACTTTGTCTTATCTTTTGCTACATGTCTTATTTTTTCTATTTTTTCTATATTTGTTTGCATTTTCTATGTGTGACTTTGGTGAAAAAATGTACACCCATATATTCTGTACTTACAATTTCTTTACAAAAATATGTAAAAGAACAAGGACAGCCACTTAATAAAAGCTGTTCTTTTGCAGACTAATGATCTAGCACAAGTGGATTATTATGGTTTTCTCATGTACTGCTATCCTTGGTAAATACACAAATTGTGACACCCAAGGATAACGCATTGTCTTTAAACCTAGACTGCAATCAATAAGCGGCAGTCGGCTTAGACTTCTTCAGTCAGGACACCCCCACTCTTTGTACACATTTATCATTGTGGTCAGGGCTGTTATTGCTGCTGATGGGCCTTTCGATTGGGGAATGGACCTGTCCAGTATTGGGTCACATACGCAATTGAGATCACCCCCCCAGATGAACAGGCCGCTTCTGTGTTGTGTAATTTTGGGGTACAGTGAGTTCAGGTGGGTTGGTATGTTGCTATTGGGGAAATAGGAGTTCATGATGCATATTTCTGTCTGCTCAATGTGTCCCCATAGCATTACGAATCTGCCTTCCGGATCTATCTCTGATTTGGCCAAGCGGAAAGGAAGCTGCGGGTAGATCCAAGTGTAAACTCCTTTAGCATATTTGGAGTAGACAGTGCCAAATCCCTGTCCACCCCGATGGGTTTGGAGTTTATCCATAGAGTCTGCCGTGCAGTGGGTCTCCTGTAGCAGTGCTATCATCACCCCTTTTCTGTGCAGGTAGGCCTTGATTCTGTTTCTGCAGAGGTACGTCCCCAGGCCCCTCACATTCCATGTCAATATTTTAATTGCCGTTGTGGTCATGGTGGTTCGAAAGGGATATTGCGTTTGTCCTGCTTCCCCCTCTTAAGTATTCGTGGTCGTGGTACTAGTGTTAGAGACCCTGTCCTTGTGTGGGTTAGGGCACAGGCTCCCCCCTCCTTCAGTTCGACTTCTCCCCTCCCCCTTTTGTCATCTGGAGACTTACCAACAATAGTAATATTCATTCTAGTGAATGAGAAATGCAAACTGTGCAACGTTGAACTGCCCCCAGCAGTTGCTTCCAACTTGCAGCGCTCAGGGGCTCCTGAGCCTTCTGGGCCTTTCCAGGCCTCCCGGTGCGGGTGTTGTGTTGGCGGTTGGCCTACGGGTGTGTCGACATCATCTGCGCTTGTGTGGGTCGGTGCACTCCTGCCCGATGTTGCTTCCATAATACTGTAGTTCTTAGTGCGGTACCTTGGTTTTTTCCTTTCTGTTATGCGTGCATCGGTCCTTTCCTGTTACTTCGAGTGTTCAATGGCCTGTGATCTCTTTCACTGTTCCTTCCTCGCCATCTGCGAGGTTATTATGTTCGAGCCACATATTCGCCGTAGCTGGGGTTTCTAGAAAGATGGCTTTTCCTTTATGCATCACCTTGAGGCGCGACGGGTACATTAGCATGTACTTGAGGTTAAGTTCTCGTAATCTTGCTTTCACCGGGAAAAATGAATTCCTTGCCCGTTGCACGACAGGAGTATAGCCTGGGTACATGACTATTTTGGCATCTTGTCTCTTGATTTCCCCTCCATCTCCCGAGAATCGCAATATTGTCTCTCTGTCGCGGAAATTTAGGACTTCGGCAATCGTTGGGTGCGGGTGCGAGCCCGGAGGAGGTCTTTTTTGCAGAGAACTGTGGGCTTGTTCTATCGAGAATCCCTGGGACAGATTTCTGGCCCCGATTTCCTGCTGTAGCATTGTCTCTATGAATTCCGATGGATCCGGGCCCTCCATTCCCTCCGGGACCACTAGAATTCAGATGTTGTTGTGGTGGGCTTGCCCTTCCGCATCTTCTGACCTTGCCTCTAGCCTTGCTACCTTCAGTTCAAGGTCCTGGAACCTGGACTTAAGGTCTGTTGTGCTTTCTACGTTGTCCTGTAGGGTAGCCTCCGCTGTGGTCACTCTTTCAGTGAGATTGCGGGCATCCTGTCTTATCAACTGTATGTCCGATTTGACTTCATCTATTTTGGTTTCGATAGAGGTGCGTAGTGCTGCTATGGCCTGCAGCACTTGCATGTTCGTGGGGTCTCCTTCTTGGGTCGTTTGTTCCTCTGTTGCCCCTGCATCTTGCTGCTGCTTGGGCCTGACCGTTGTGAAGGAGTCCATTGTTGCGTTTTTTGATTTGCCCTTGGGTGGTGACATCTCTTGCCTCTGGGTATTCGGTTCTCCACCTCGTGTTGGGGGTACTCGCCCGTTCGCTGGTTGTGAGTTCAGTGGTTATCGTTACGTGAGAGTGTGGTCATTGTGTTGCTGTCCGCCGAGTAGTGTGACTTCTCCTCATTGCTTTGTATGCCTGCGGCGGTGGTATTTCGGACTGTCGACAGCCCCTTCTGTTTGTGTGGCTGAGACGTCGTGGCGTCAGCCCCCTGCTGGTTCAGTCCTTACTTCTGTGGGTCTGGGGCACTTTGATCAGTGGGTCTTCTCCTCCTAGGGGCCCAGAGCACCGCAAGAAGGTCTGGTTACCGCTGTGTCCTGCCTTTCGTGGTGCCGCTTTCCCTCTGCTCTAGGTTGGTGGGTATGTAGCTTGACCCTTCCTGCTCATGGGCCGTCGCAGTGCCGTATTCCCCTGCGATCCGATGGTTTCTTTCGCTGGACCCGGTAACAACTTGGTTCCAGTTGGCTGGTCAGCTGTCCCTCTGCCTTATTGTTTGGGCGGCTGATTTGTATTGCAGTATTGGCTCTGTGCCTGAGCCTCAGTCTCTGGTGGGGCGTGTGAGTCCCCTATGTCCCGGTCCGACCTGCTTTGAGGCAGTTGTTGTTGGGCCTCTCACCCACCCCGTCACAACCGGGGTGGCCTGCAATCTCTCCACCTCGGAGTCCGTTGCGTTGTTCGTTTGTGTGCTGCCTGAGTTCCGGTGTAGCCCGGGCCGTGCCCCTCCTCCTCGTCATCGAGGCTCCGATGGAGCCGCGTTTCACCAGCGCGTCCCGCTCCCAGGCACAGCATGGGCCTCTCCCCTCTTCTTTATCGGAGCTCCCTTCGCAGCGGTGGTGCCCCCGCTGCAGTATTTTGCCCGGGGTGTGGGACTCGTGTGGCCGCCGCCTCCAGTTCGCTGTTCTATACCGGCGCTGGGGGTTCAGTTGCGCGTCCAAGCACCACTCAGGGTGTCCGCTGTGTCCAATGTGGGGACTATTGCTTACCACCGTCCTCTCCTTAGCATGCAGTGGGTTCCCCTACTTATGTGCTTTTCTCCTTCGCGGCTCGCTTATCAGTTGCGGACGCCGCCATCTTGCTTGCCGTAGGAGCTCTGCTTCACTCGCTTCGTTAGCACGCAATGCAGGTCCATTTTTTCCCTGGAGGCAGCGTCGGGAGTTGGAAAGAGGTTCCCCTTCCCGATGCTGCAAAGTTAATAGCAGTTTGTTATATTTTGCCGAAGTTAGACGGTCCGTAACAGGATCGCGGGCAGGAGCGCTGGCGATTTCCATCTTCACGCCATGCGCGCCGGCCACACCCCTTCACAATACCCTGGTGTCCCAGTTGTGCAAATTGCACTGCTCTCATCCACAGAGATTGGGGTATCACCAGCTAATACACTCTGAGAAGAAGGTTTTGAGGTGATATTGGTAGTACTACAGACGAGTGGTGTATCAGCCACTTTTATTCCCTAAAAATCTGCAAATACTCCCCAAAAATAAAAATAGGAAGTAAAAATAAAAAAATTAGGAAACTGACACATAGAACCTTGTGCCCTTGCTTTCAGCCACACTCCATGGACATGTTTGGGCCAGTAGTGCACGTCGTTGCACAGGATGAAACTACTATTAGAACTGCCTGAACGGAAGAAGTAAACATGCATCTTTTAATGTGCCGGAATATCTAGGTGCAAAAAAATACTTATTTCAAAAACATTTCTTTTTTCCAGTTAAAACATATTTTTCCACGCTTAGAAAATACTCTCATTTGGGAAATGGACTTATATTTTTAATGCCTAAAAAATAATTTTACCCCCAAATTAAAAAAATAGAAAGTAAAATACTCCCTTTTCCTTATCTGAAGCACTGATTCCACGACAAGGCTTCTTTGAGTTCTTAAAATGCTGACTGGTATTGTGCCTTCCAGTCTGAGTCAGTGATATTCTTTTTTTTTATTGATACAGCTGAAATTAATCAACTTTTCAATTCACTTTTTCATTACAAAATATGTCAATTCATTCATTTTCCATTATTATTACAAAAAAATAAATACAATTAAAAAAGAAAATTATCTTAAAAGTTTTCTTTCATCTATTTACAAACCTAGCATATAATGGTTACAGGCACTCATCATAAGACATCAACGAAACAGAGGAACAGAAAAACACCAAAACAAGACGTTTTCTCTTCTATACATAATCAAAATCAGCATCACTCACTTTGATTCAAGTTTTAAAGACATCAGAAAATTGATTGTTGCTATCTGTAACATTTTGTTAGAGGAGCCTGCAATGTGCGCCCAACATGTTTGTTCTTCCAGCATTCCCAAATGTCTATGAAAGTTCCTAAAGTGTGTTTGTTTGTTTGTTTATTAATTTGATAATGCGCTCCAAGCCCTTGGGCAGCCAGGCACAGCAGTACAAGAAGTCTCAAAGCTTAGTTACAGTGCCAGTCGCAGGTTGGTACATGCATGTGAGTACAGTATATAATACAGTGGAATTAACAGTACAGACATTTATCATTCGTGGATGCAGGTTGACATTTGTCATACAAATGGAATTAACAGTACAGACATTTGTCATTCGTGGATGCAGGTGAACACAGTGTGAGTACAATAAATGATACAGTGAAGATATTTGCCATTAGTAATTCATAAAGGTATAGTTGATCAGATAAATGCCTGGTAAATCGCAGTAATAGCATTAGGTACAGCGTTGTCAAGTGGAGTGGTTAAGGGTCATTAGCGCTAAGCCATTTGAGAACATTAATTCTAAATCTTTCGTAGGGTAGGGGACTTCGTAGGTCTATTGGGAGTGTATTCCAAGATTGTGCAGCTTTGACTGGGAAGCTTGTTCCTCCAGCCGTAGTTAGTTTAAATCTAGGGATTTCGAGCAGGAATGTGTTGGCAGATCTCAGTGGACGGGTTGTGGGTTTCCTAGAGATTTATAATTATTCTGATAGGTAGGGAGGTGCTAGATTGTTTAGGCATTTGGAGGTAATGGATATGGTTTTGAGGAGTATTCTGTCCTTTATTTTTAGCCAGTGAGCCTCTTTCTGGAATTATGAAATGTGCTCTCTGTAAGGGATGTTCAACGCTGCTCTGAGGGCGTTATTTTGCAATCTTTGGAGTTTGTCAGTGACATACTTATTGGCTCCTGAGTACAAGGTATTGCAATAGTCTAGTCTAGACATGATAAGAGCATTGGCCAGAGTGATACAGCTATTGTTGGAGAGGAATGGTCTGGCAACGCAAATTAGTTTGCAAGTGTAAGCTGTTGTGTAGGAGAGGGAGTTGACTTGCTTCTTCAATGTGAGAAAGAGTCCAAATAGAATCCTAGAGTTTTAATCTCAGGCATAACCTTGATGATATTGTTGTCAATGTTGAAGGAAGTGTAGTTTGGGGTTAATTTGTTTAGGTCGAGTCAGATCCGAGAAGAAGAATTTCAGTTTTATCATCATTCAGGCAGAGGCCATGGGTCGCCATCCATGCCTGAATGAGGATGTATATCTTATTCACCAAGGCCAAGTCCACTTCATAGTTGCCCGAAAGGGGAATGAGGATCTGGGTGTCATCTGCATAGTTAGTGTAGGTGACGCCCAGTCTGTCCAACTTGTCGAATAATGGCTTGGTTAAAATGTTATACATGGTAGGTTAGACACAAGATCCTTACGGGACTCCACATGTTATTTGGATGGGATCAGCGCAAGTGGAGGTCGAAAAGACTCTCATAGTCCGGTTGGCTAGAAAGGATTGGACCCAGGCTATGGCTTCTCCTGAGAAATTGGCAGCGAGCCTAAGGTGACTGCATAAGACTGGGTGGTCCACCAAGTCAAAGGATGCAGACAAGTCCAATAGCAGTAGCAGAGCTGTTTTGCCGCTATCCTTTAACTCCTCAATTTTTGTCTTAAGGTCTAACAAGGCTGTTTTGGTACCATGGAGAGGGCGGAACCCTGATTGCCTGTAGCCTAACAGGTGATTAGCTTCCAAGTAGTCTTGAATTTGTAAGTAGGCTACTCTGCCAATGATTTTGAGAATGAAGGGTATGGTGGTGATGGGTCTATAGTTAGTGGGGATGGCAAGGTCGAGAGTTTGTTTTTTAAGTAAGGGGAGGACCCAGGATTCTTTTAGATTAGTAGGTACTGAGTTACATTTAAAGGAGGAGTTTATGAGCTTCGAAATAAACGGGGCTAGGTCTCTGGCCGCATCCTTTATTATTTACGCTGGGAAACTGTCGCCCTTGCAGCTATAGGGTTTCAGGGAGAGAATGACCTTTTCAGTATCGAGGATAGAAATTGTTTTGAAACTGAAGGGCGGAATGGTATCGTGCTCAATGGGTGGTGGCGTTTGTTGATCGGAGAGGGGCAAAGAGTTTTTCTTTTTGGTTATTTTGAGTTGGAGGGTGGAGAGTTTATATATTGTAATTTATTTATTAATGTATTATAGCTTAACATAAGCTTTTCACATATCATAAATCAATAAAAAAAATTGCGATAGTAAAATGCTGTGATATTTCATCAAGCATATTCATAGCAAAAAAGAAAAAAACAACATTAAATATCAAAAGTAACATAAATATCAAAAATATCAAAATATCAAAAATTAACCAGAAAAAGAATAATCATATTACAGTAAAAGTAAATATCATAAATCATCTTATATCAATAGATCAAAGATGAAGAATTAACAATGTCCTCCTATTAATGTTTTGATAAGCCATGATATTGACTTTGTTCTCCTATATACAGTACTTTTACTTCAGTTTCATTTTAAAGCTGTGAAGTTCTTACAGACAGACAGCACGTAAAAATGCTTAGAAATGCAGTATAAAATTATTTTTGGTCCCAACAGTGGATTGGGGAAGGAAACCTCTATATAGATATGTCCAATAGTTTCTCAGCTGTCAGCCAGACATTGTACAGAGCAATATAGAGTTTCATTCCTGTTGCATTTATCGCCCTCAGCCAGAAGTCTTCACTGCTAATGTGGTCCATCCGGTGAACAAAGTCCCCATAGCATATTGTGTAGGTTTTTTGAACCGAAGGGCATCTCGTTAGGACGTGCTTACCAGTTTCAATGGCCGACCTATTCATGAAGAGCCGGCATGAGCGTTCTGATTTGGTCAGATTGCTCGTGATCCCGCTGATAGCCAGTACCGGTAATTGATCAATCCTCAGAAGAAGGATAAAACGTCTCAACCGTGGTGAAGGACACAGAGATAAATAGGATAATGGCTTCTTAAATTAATATCTCATATGTTGGACAAATTTATAACGTTTCAAACCTTCTAAATGAGCAAAATTGTCAATCCAGTCATCTAATTCAGATTTTTTTACCAGAGCGCGTATTGTCTTGGCTAGATCCCTATTAGTTCTATTAATCCAGCCAATCTTTTCCAGGTAGTGGATCATCTGTTTTTTCATGAAGGGGAATGTAGCAGATTTATTGATTTCATCATACATTGCCTTCAGTAGAGAATTTTCTGCTTGCGGAGAGATTTTTAAATAAAGTTCATCCCTTTTTCTGAATACTTGGGCTTTCAGCGAGATCAGGCCCAGTTCCAATTGAAGAATAGCCATTGGTATACAGTTCGGGAGACTGAGTATTTTCTTCCAGAATTTCCCCTCAAGTATCTGGAGCCATCCCAAATCCATCAGCTGCAAGGCTTCTAGGCCATAGGTGGTCATGGGGGTTAGAACCTGGTGGTACAGTTGTCGTGCTGCCCAGACAGTATACCTGCAGTGAGACATGGAGAAACAATGTATCAGGGCACTAATTTGGCAAGCTCGGGAAATTCGAGCTTGCTTACATATAGTGTAGTGTCCCTTGGGCTCAATCTCAATACCAAGATATCTATAATATGGTGTATATAATATTATAGACCCATGTATTTTGATGCTCACTCGGGCTATCTTCTTGCAGCTAAAAAACATCATCTGGGTTTTATCCATGTTGATTGTAAGGATGTTTTGATTGGCATAGGACCATAGTGCCTCTACTGAGTTTCGGAGCCCACTAATTGTATGATCCATGATGGCTAAATCGTCAGCATAGGCAAGAACCGAGCAGTGGGCCTGACCTATCTTAGGTGGGCAGTTATGCACTGCAGATAAGGCTTTAGGTATGTCATAAACAAAAAGATTGTATGAAGTCGGGCCTTCACACATCCTTGCTTTACGCCACGTGTTTGATCAATCTTGTGGGTCATATTGCCCTTAGCATCCAATTTCAAAGAGACTGTGTTGTTACAGTGTAGTAAACGAAGATAATATAATATGCCTTTAGGGCATCCCAAGATGTCAAGTTTAGTCCACATCAGATCTCTAGGTACTAAGTCAAAGGCTGCCTTAAAATCAATGAATACTATATATAGTGGTGGATTCCCAGGAGATCTAGCCTTATTCCGGAGGATATCCATTACCATCAAGTTATGTATTGTAGAATATCCACCCCTAAAGCCGCATTTGAATTGATCTAAGATCTGTTCTCTTTCCATCCATTTTTGTAGCTAGTGTAATAAGTATGTCGCGAACAGTTTGCCCATACAGTCCAACATGGACAATAGTCGATAGTTGGAAGGGTCTGTCCGGTCTCCCCTCTTATAAATAGGAACCACGGTTGCTGTCTGCCAAGATTCCGGGATATACCCGTCCTTCAGAGTCTTATCAAATAGTATTTTTAGGATCTCTGCCCAATATTCCGGACTGCTTTTTAGTATAACATTGGCAAGTCCATTGGGCCCTGGCGCTCTCGATGATTTGAGCTTTTTTATCATGGTAATCAGTGGTTCCACAGCTACCTTGAAAGGGGGAGTGGGACGATCCAAGGTTATCCTCTCCGGGGTCAGACCTGATGGGTAATGGTTGCGACTTCTCAGAAATTCCTCCCATTGGCCTATACCGATAGGGTTATTGAGGGAGCTGCTCGTGTTGCCCCTCGCCTGCCTCAACAGGTCCAATGTGGAACGAGAATTCCCAGTGCAAAGTAACTGGACTGTCTTTTGCCATTTAACTAATTTGGCTGCATAACGTTTATGCCTAAGCCAGAGTCTAAAGGCATTTTTTAGTTTCTTACTTGAGATCTGATATCTGACCCAAGTGATGGAATATTTGCGTAACTTCTTGAGCTCAGCTCTTAACAACCTTTTGGCATCTCTGATTTCAACATCAAATGTGTTAGTTAGTTTGGCATCTGGGGTCAGCATGCTTGTCTTGTCTTTATTCGATAAGGCGTTTTGTATGTTAGTACACCATGGGCCTCATTACACGTTGTGCGGTAATGGAATACCGTTACCGGTAATGATTTACCGGTACCGTTAATTCCCTAAGCAAATCACGACCCGGACCCACCGCTATCTGCGCACCTGTTAATTACGGTGCCACTAATAGCGGCAAGGCCGCGGGCGCACGACCCACATGCCGGAATTAGCGCCATGGCGCTAACACCAGGCCATCACAAGCCATGCGGACATGGTATTAGCGGCATGTAAAACACCCAAAAACCCCTTACCGGCATGGCGCTAATAACGGCATCGAAAAGCACCCGTTAAGAGACCTGAGCAGTGTACCCATCAACTACAGGTGGACACAATCAGCACAGGTTCATGCTATGGGGACAGGCAGCACAAAAGAGCACACCACACCCCTACCCACACCCCTTCCCACACCAAGATGGTCCCAATAGCAGCAGCATGACATGACAGCCTTGACTACATGATAGCAGTGCAGCACCTACAACAACAGCCAGCACCAGAGGTGAGCCGTAACAGGCACCCATTACCCACACCATACAGGCGAAGACAGCCATCCACTGAGGAGGTGGCTCCTAACCCCTGTACGGAACCCACAGAACCATCAGGAAGAGGACAACAATATAGTACATCCTTCCAATGACAGTGCCCCGCTGCCTAAGCGGCCTGGGTGTGGCACTCCTGTACGGCCGTGTCAAAGTGGCAAAGACAACCATGGCATGTGTAGAGCATCACAAAATGTGCATATGATGGAATGTGCCTATGCCACTTGAAATTGACATGCAACCACCAGAAGAGTATGATGTGGCTGGGGATGAGTGCGGGTGGAATGCCCCAGCAGGACATGAAACAGGCAGTGCCAAGGAGGCACACGATGTGCATCAGCATCTGATTCTGTAATCTCATCATGCACCAAGGTGAAATAGCATGGACGTAGATGGGAATTGTTGCCCTGGTGCATGTTTCGAGGCCCACAAAGGACCCTGTCCACAATGAATGACACATACACAATAATGGAGACCACGCTTGGGTTTCAAACTCTGAACAGTGTATATTGAACATATCGTGGTACTAAAGTGCATAACCCAAACTCCCAAAATACACCCTTACCCCCCCCTCAACACACCCAAACACACCCTTACCCCCCTCCCCCCTCAACACACTCAAATACACCCTTACCCCCCCTCAACACACCCAAACACACCCTTACCCCCCTCCCCCCTCAACACACCCAAATACACCCTTACCCCCCCTCAACACACCCAAACACACCCTTACCCCTCACCCCTCAACACACCCAAATACACCTTTACCCCCCCCTCAACACACCCAAACACACCCTTACCCCCCTCCCCCCTCAACACTCCCATGTGAGTCTCATGACGTGAATGTGTCCATTGCCACATGTGGCACACGAATCCTGGTGGCCCTATTTGCCAGTGCCTGCATCGTCATCTGGTGGCTGTGAAGCCGTGCACCGCAGGTTCCGCATAGACCGGCGCAGGGGACTAGTCTGGCGTGAACTCCCAGACGAGGAGGGGCCTGGTTCTTCCTGGGCCGGGAGTGGGCACCGACGCTCAATAGCGTCTGCTATGCGGTTCATGGCCTGCCGCAGTTGGGCCATTTCACTGCAGATTCGGCTGGTGCATGCCTCCATGCCCTCCCTTGTCTGCTGTGCAAGTGTAGCAATGTCCTCCCTCAGGCGGGCTGTCTCTGCCACATGTTGACCTACTAGGCCACTCATCTCGGTCTGCCTCTGGTAGATGGACGAGAGGTCATGTCGCATGGTGGGTGCTGGTGGGATGGCTGATGCACCTGGTCCCATTGCACTTGCATCAGGAGAGGATATCTGGGGGCTCCATATCCCTTCAGGGGTGGGTGAATCTCCATGACTACCCGGACCTGAGGAGTACCTCGGGCTTGCCAGTAAGGGGCTTGTTGGTCTGGGGCTCTGGCTATCAGCATCAATGGCAGGTGTGTCCTCCTCATCTGAAGGTGGGGCCGTGGCTGCTGCTTCACCCGTTGAGCTGGTGGCAGCAGAGTGCATCCCCTCAATGCTGCCCTCACCTACTGGGAGACACACTTCCGTGGGTGCCACGACGGGAGCAGCCATGGCCTGTGGATGCCTGCAACTGGTGTTCCGGCTGCTTTTGTCCCTGTGGTCATGGACACTCGTCCTGGCTGCCCTTGTGGATGTGGCGGTGTCCCCTGTGGCATCCCTCCTTGCTTTTTTGCTGGATGTGAGAGCAGGTGTGGAAGTGCGTGCCTCCTCAGTGTCAGTGTGTGAACCTGCAAGGGTGAGAAAAGTTGACAACCATCAGTAATGGGTCGACCTGCCTTGAGCAAAATGAATACCTCATGCCGTTCTATGCATTCCGGGCTCTTTAGTGTGGATGCAGGTAATGGGGATGTTGGGTGGGTCATGCATGAATGGGTCTGTGTTGTACGGGCATGTGGTGATGCATGCATGTCTGTTTGTGGCTGGAGCCACGGCATTCATATGGACACATGATTGGGGGGAACATCACACTTCACTGTGCATTGTTTGATGCATACACTCACCTCCATCGGACGAAACGGCCACGCCATGCTCCATTTGTCCAACTCCCTCAATGCATTCCACCCCGATGGTTGATGCACATGTCTCCTCCCACTCAGTGAGCTTGATTGGCGATTCACTGCCTCCTCCTGTGCCCGTAGCCATGTTGCGGTTCACGGATAGAATGTTCCGCACACGGAGCCGGAGGTCATCCCACCTCTTTCGGCAGTCTTTGACTGTGCGGGTTGTGGTGCCTACCGCGCTGACCTTGTGGGCTACCTCTTCCCAGATGGCCTTCTTCTTCACAATGGTCTCCCGACGCATGTCGTTGTTGAAGACAACATGAGCATTGTCTGCTAGTGTCTGCGTTAGCATGAGGAGCTCCTCCTTGCAAAATTTCTCCTTGCGTTGCCGCTCAGACGATTTCTTAACGGCCTTTGGCATCTTCACGGTGTCCTTGGTGTTTTTCCCAACGTGGTTCCTGGTAAGGTGTCCTGGATAAGGAGGATGGCAATGGATTGTGTTTTTAAAGATGGCCGCCGTGCTCTTTCCCGTTCCGGTGCGATGACGCTATTTCCGGTTCCGCAATATTACGGAAACGCTATTAGCGGTGACCGCTAATGGAGGTCACCGCTATTTGCGGAAACCGCTATTTGCATGTGGCGGCAGGTCGGAAGTGCTAACAGCGCTTTCGAGGATGCCGTTAAGGGACTTTTTGGGGAGTTTAGCGGCATGGCGGTAGGCTCATTACCGGCATGGCGGTAGGCTCGTGCCCGCGATCTCGTAATGGCATGCAATTTGCGACCTCTTGCGAGGGCGGACACGCTAATTACGCCATGCCGGTAATTGCTGATTTTTACCGCCTACCGTGTAATGAGGCCCCATATCTTGTCCTTTGGGACAGTGTCTACTGGTTGTAGAGGGGATTCCACTTCCAGAAGGATGGAGAAAAGTTCCTTCGTATTAGATTTGGCTTTGGTAATTCTGTCGTTGAATAGATTTCTTTTTGTGTTAATAATTTCTTTCTTAAAGTGTTTGGATAAATGGGCTAATTTGGCTTTGTTATTGTCAGTAGGCGAGTTGCGCCAGATAGGTTGAAGCTTTATTTTCTGCTTTCTTATCTCATTGAGTTGGGCTGTGAACCAGGCATTCAGGTGTGCCTCTTGTTTGCCTTTGCAAAGTTTAGTTGGTGCGATGGTGTCTAGTGCCATGGTCATAGCTTTGTTGAAAGTGTTCACTAGGGTGTCAGGGTCGGTGTTATTCTCCAGATCCTTGATAGCAGGAAGAAGAAGCGGGATACGTTTTTCAGCCGTAATATCTTTTTTGCTTCTAGTCGGGAGTGGGGGTATCATACTGATAGTTTTGGTGCTAAGAAGATCAAGTGTGGCTGTGAAATTAATTAAGTAGTGGTCCGTCCACGGTTGTGGGATAATGTCGGTAATGGCAATATTGCAGTTAAGATCGAAAACCCAGTCGAGAGTTCTACCTCTGATGTGGGTAGGTGAGAGGATTTTTTGGGTGAGGCCGTGGTCATTAAGAAAGGCTGTTATAGAGTGGGCATGCTTGTTATCTGGGTCATTAAAGCCGATGTTAAAGTCGCCCATCAGCAAGGTTTGGGAATGCTTTTTCATATTGTTTGCTATGAGGTTAGTAAGGTCATCTTCAAATGTTCCTAGTGGTCCTGGGGGCCTGTAGATCAGGTGGATGGTTAACATACGGTTATTAGATAACAGCAATTTTGCTGTGAGTATTTCACAGGATGAACAAGGTGAGGTGGTGAGCCTAATAGGTCAGGAGGTTTTAGAGATGATGGCTAGGCCACCGCCTTTAGCCTTAGATCTATCAGTTCTGAGGATTTGGTAGCTATCAGGTACAGCTAGCATCAGGGTAGGTCCTGCCGCCTCATGGAGTTATAGCAAGTAGGTCCAAGTTACCGTTGCTAAGAATATCAGAGATTTCAGTGGCATGGGCTACCATAGATCTGGCATTGATGAGTGACCCGGTTAATGTCATGGTACTCTGAAGGTTAAGATTATGTAATGATTTGACTCAGTGTCTATTTTGACTCGGGTGCTTCTTAGTGTGGGGTTGAGCAGGCACCAGGATTGGGATCTCTAGTTTGGTTACCTGTTCAAGCGTCATGGGTGGAGAAGAGTCCAGTAATATTATTCCTATTGTTTCTTTTGGTCTCGTAGATGCAAGGTAGCCTTGCTCTAAGTCTCGTGTTTCTGTCTATAGGTGGTCTTGTATTTAAGGTAGCAAAGGCCTTAATGGTGGGGAGACCAGCCGTAAGTAGGATGCTCTGGGTATTAGTGTTTTTACTCATGGTAGGCAGAGTAATGGTAGGCAATGAGTACTGTGCTAGTGCGAACAGTTAGTTATAATTGGCCATGAGAGTCCATAGGGACACCGCCTAGGTTAAAAAGGTCTATGCAATCTGAGAGTGCAATAGGATCAGCTAGTATCAGTAGTCGCAGTAAAGACTAAAAATATGCTGTGCCAGGCAGGTGGGTACAGTTGTAACCGTAGGGTTTGTCTGACTTCAGGGTTCACATTGGCGGCTAAAAATGCAATGTGCAAAACAAATAGGTACACATAGGCAGCAGGGTTCACCTAGATTCAAATTCACAGTGGCGACTAGAGGTGCAGTGTGCAAAACAAGTAGGCAATAGTGTCACCTAGGTTCAAATTCACAGGGGCGGCTAAAAATGCAGTGTGCAAAACAAGTAGGTACAAATAGGCAGCAGGGGTCACCTAGATTCAAGATTCACAGTGGCGGCTAAAAATACAGTGTGCAAAACAAGTAGGTACAAGTAGGCAACAGGGGTCACCTAGATTCAAGATTCACAGTGGCGGCTAAAAATGCAGTGTGCAAAACAAGTAGGCAATAGGGTTCACCTAGCTTCAAGATTCACAGTGGCAGCTATAAATGCAGTGTGCAAAACTGTATTACTCTCAGCGATGTTAATTCAGGACAATTTACAATCAAATGTTCAACAGTTTCTCCTATACCACCCTTCTGACAGAATCTACAGATATTTTCTTGTTGTGTTATGAGTTTCCGTTTGTAAAGAAAAGCTCTTGTAGGCCATAAATTAAAACGAAACCGCAGGATTGCATGTCTATAAAACACCATTGGTATTTGTTCAAGATATTTTTCGGGTATACTCATATGTTTCGGTGAGAATATTTCAGGGGAGATAGTCTGATAAATCGCATGATTATCAATCCACTCCATTCTATAAAATTGCCTTTTTGCTTTGTCTGGGTTGGCTACTAACAATTCAATAGATATATCCGCATGCATCAGGACCTGAAATATTGCTAACAACCACCTTTGTATAAATCGATGAGAGCTGGAAACAATATACTCCGACAGTGTTTTCAATATGCTCGGCCTATATGTCGATATTATACATATCCAAAATAATGCACATGTTTTCCAACAGTAGGTTGCATATAACGAAACAAAACCCAATTCATACCGTATGCAGGAAATGGGAATACAGTGTGGTAATTGCTGTATTTGTTGCCAAAGGTGTTTTCCCATATAACACAAGTTTTGGACGATATTGGGATGTCTGCTTCAAGCCCATATAGAATGGTTGGTATTACTTTTGCTTTCCAGTATATTAGGGCTGGGAGCACAGTAAATTTACCATAGCGGTGCAACATAATTTTTGCCTGAGACACCGCAGTCAGAATTTTGTGTTCAATTGATCTATGTTGGATGTTTGCTTTTTCCAACCCCTCAAAACACATTCCCAGGTACATGTAATCAGGTACAATTTCTAGTGGCATATTATTAGTAGACCATTTGTTCAGTCTGCCTCCACAGTTTGGTGGTTTATATACAACTATTTGAGTTTCCACTGTATTAATACTCAATTCATTGGAGCTAATGTATTGTTCAAAGGCTGTCAATAATGTTTGTAGTCCCACTGGCGTCTTTGCTATGAGTACCAAATCGTCTGCATACATGAGTGCTTTGATCCAATACCCCTTCATTTTTGGCGAATCAGAGTTTATTGTCTCAACACGTCTTTCACATCCTGTATGAAATAGTTAAACATTGTAGAAGCCAATAGACAGCCCTGCTTAAGGCCCCGGGATGTCAGTATTTCTGCTGACAAGAAACCTTGTAAATTCAACCTTATACGAATAGAAGTGTTAGTATGAAATTCGTATATCAGATCATATAAAGAAGATGGACATTGGTCACGTAGTAATTTTAACATTAGCAGAACACTCCAGACTGAATCAAACGCGGCCCGCAGATCCACGAATGCAAATAATACTTGTTGCTTTATTTGATGACATTGATATTTTAGCGCATTAATGCATAGTAAATTAATGCCTGTACCTGGGCCTTTCACAAATCCTGTTTGTAGGGGATCACGTAGTTGACATTTTAGCGTCCAAGGATTGAAATCTCTCAATACACACTTTGCAAAATAAATTCCCGGTATATCAAGAAGGCTATAGGCCTATAATTTGTTGGATTTAGAGTAGTCACCCTTCTTCAATACTGAGACGATGACAGAAGACTTCCAAGAGCTTGGTAGCGATTTATGTTCAAGGATTTGTTGAAACACGAAAATCTCGGCCCAAATATGGGCATTATCTTTGAGCATTTTATTAAGGAGCCCATCAGGGCCTGCGCTCTAGAATTCTTGCCTACTTAATGTAGTCGCAGATGGTATCTGGGGAGCACTCTAGTTCCCATTGCTTAATCGTTTGCATCTTATAATAAAATACATCGAATGCTGGATCTGCGTATAGGTCCCTAAAATTTGTAGACCATTGTTGCTCCGATAAACCATTTGCCTGAGCTTCTATTTGGTGGGATCGACTGCACTCATTCAATAGAATCCCTGTGGCAGCAGAATTTTTTGTTGCTATGGTTTTGAAGAAAACTTCACTATCGTAGTTAAATATTCTAGCTTTATGAGCTCGAATCCAGTTGGTGTATCTACATTAGGCTGATCTTAGCCTCTCTAACATCAAAGGTGAAACTGCTTTCACAATGTTCTTGCGTTCTCTCCGATATGCAGCTTTCCTTTCTCGCACTTCAGGATTATATCTATGAATGTGTTTCACTGTTTGATTATTTTTTATTACAATGGTATCTTTAAACCACTCTAGAATGCGAGTATATGGGTCATTTGCATGAGCTTTTATACAATTATTAAGCGCCTGCAATTTTGGTATTGACCGAATGAATCTTGTTCTCACATTATTGATTGCCAGAGATTGTTGAAGATATATCTGTTGATCTTTCCCATTCACTTGGTCCCACATAAATCGAGTTGTTAATAAATTGTGGTCACTTGCAGGCAACGTTGTTATGTTTAGAGAAATTATTCTTGAAAAATGTCTGGTGTGAATGAATATATGACAAATTATGCTCAAACTATTATTTCTATTCCATGTCGGTTGAGCTGGATCATCACCTTTAACTGCACCATTGACCATGGTAAAGGATCTCTCTGACATAAACGCAAACCACCTTCGAGACTCCTTAGGTTGCTGGCCTTTTTTTTGTGCTATTATAATCTATATTAAAGTCACCTACCACAAAGGTGGAAATTACGTCCTTTGCTAATGCAATCATTTCTAGCATACTTGATAATTTCAGATAGAATATATCGTCTGATATACCATACGGGTTCCGATATATATTTATCAGTCTGATTGTTCCTGCTGGAAGGATCAATTTCACTAGTTGTAAGAAGCTACTGTAATATAGCCAAGGTTCTAGACTGAATCCAGATGTTAAACGGACCGCAACAAGTAGACCCGAGGATGGTCTGCCTTTAAGTCCTCTAATTGCAGGGACTAGAGAAACAGCATAGTTATCCCATACAGGTGGAACGAGTAACCAAGTTTCTTGAAATGCTAAAACATCGAAACTGACAGTAAAACATTTTATGGAGGACTCAAGATGAGGATGACCTCTTGTATTCCAACATCCCAAAGTAATTGATGCCGTCTCCTGCTCTTTACTTAGTTATGTTCTAGGAAATGCTGAGGAGTTGGACTGTAATCTTACTCTATGGTCCGGTTTGTCTAGAGGTCTGGTGGATGAATATAAGGCATTTGTGTTTTGATTATGTATTCGCACTGGATCTTGTGCTAACAAAAATCCCATTTCAACGAGCTGCATTTTTGCCTTCCATAACACATTGAAAACCATTCCTGATGGTATCCAAAGTCTTACTACTGTGAGATTCTTTCCAGCAATAAATTCAATTAATTCAATATCTCTAGATGTAATCAACTCCAACTCTACAACATCAGCAAAAATATTCAATACACTTTCTCGATTTAAATCAAACACATTGAATTGTCCTCCATGGCATTTCATTATTAAGGAGTGATAGTTAGAACTGCTCTTAGTCTGACTAGACTGTCTGGCAAGATGCTGGGGAGGTTGAATTTGATTATTCATAGATCTCAAGGGATCAGTAGATGTTAACAGAGCTTGTTTATACGGGTATGGTGAGGGTCGGGCAAATGGATATGACTGATCCCTACCTTGCTGTTGAGGTGGATATTGCAAGTTTGCAGCCTCATGTAAACTTTGAGTATGGTAATTATACCCCTGTTGTGGAGTATTGCTTGTCCCCACATCATTTGTTAGTTTTAGTGGCCGGGCTCTCTCTGCTATGATATGATATGATATGATATTTTATTTGTATTGCGCTCGTACACAAGTGTTTCAGAGCGCGACTAGGCAAGGGAGGGGACCGCACCTTGTGTCTGCAGCGCCCTTTTACCTGGTGCCCCATATGTACCTTGAGAGCTCTGTCTCACTTTGTCTAGCATAGATGAATGAGGCCCCGCAATTGGTGTTATTTCTCTGTCTCTGGTAGACGTTTTTGAGGCTTTATCTTTCTCTCCTAGGTATGCGTCAATCATTTTTTTCATCTATTCCATCGAATTGATGGGTGGTGGGATTTGAACACTCACTGGTATCGAGTCTGGAGCCTTTTTTGCTTCTTCACTTTTAGGGCGCTCTTATTACTATATTCAATTGCCTGAAATAGTTCATTTAAGGGGGAGTGTTGCATAGGGGCGCTGCTTACTTTTGGAGTTGCAACACTTAAGAGCCCGCTAGAGGGCAACTGATGGCTCATAGCACTTGTGTTACCTTATAGCGACTCCAAATCCACCCTCCTTGCAATATTGGATTCAAGGCACTTTTGTTTCTTTTTCCCTTTAGTAGCTGCCGCTAGTGTGTTGAAAAATGACATTTTATTTTTTGGCATTTTCATTGATGGCATATTCTTTGACTTCTTTATCAAAGTCTGTTTTGGAGCTTCTTTTGTCATATGTTGGAATTTAGGTTTTCTTTTTTCTTTCGCCGAAGCACAATGTAAATCGGCTATTCCAGCTTCCAGATCGTCATGATTGTCGATGCTCACCCATGACGTCTCTGCTGCAGCTGTATATGCATCAACAACTGGTTTTTTGACAGGATGAATAATCTCTGGAATCATGGGTAAGCATCCTCCTTTAGAGGCACTTGTCGGGGCGATTTGTATCTGTTGTTGTGTTTGTTGCATCCAAAGATAGATAGCATTGATTTGGTCAGCCTGTGTTGTAAGTTTATGATCTAATTTCCCTATTAACTTGAATAAAGTTATTATTGTGATTTTTTTGCAGATAGAGATACTCCTAGCATAACTGATTGTGGAATGCCTGTTGGTGGGGAGCCACCATTGAACACTGGATTCCTAGGAAGTTGCCTCGGGGTAGGGTGAATATATATTGAAGACTCCCCTAACCCAGACCTCTCTGTAACGTGTGAATCAGCCTGAGGCGACTGATTACTACATATGGTAGTGGGCGATTCACATTGGCTAGCATACAGTGATATGTTGCCTGCTTCAAGGCTGTCAATTACTGAGCTATTCAAATTTTGATGTGTGGAGCTCACAGAACTGACAAACCTGCACATTTAGGTGCCTCAGTCATATTCGCGTCTGGATGCAGTATAGTAGTGTCAGACAGTGATCGTGGCATTGGTGATACAGCTTCTGCCGCGGCACTCTTGGCCATGCCTCTACCTACGCCACGGGGTGTAAAGAAGGAAGCGGTTTTAACCGCATCATTTATAGTATGCCCCCTCCATTGAAACTGCTTTTGAAATTTGCTAGGCATGATTGCCGTTGTTATTTTGGAAGGGGCAGCTGGTGTTAGGGTAATTGCGGTGTGCGACACACACAACTACGTGGAATCCGTCACCATTATGGGATTAGGAAAGTATGCCGTGTTTATGGGCATACACGTTGTTAAAGTGTAGGGCTTCTTATATATAAGCCGCCACCAATTTAGTGGTGACTTGCAGAAATAACAAGACCTCTTGATTTCAGACTCGAGACCAGACTTCTCTGCAAGCCACACGCAAAAACTGAAGCGACTAGACTGTGTTCACAAAAATGAAAACGCAGCTAGTAGCTAACAGATTAAAATAATAATAAAACACATAAACAAAATCAAACCTAAACACAAAACAAAGAATCATGGACGTAATCTCCTATCTCACCGAACTACCGGACACGCCGGACAAAGCGAACTAAGCGGTACTTCAGCAAGGTACTTCGCTTGCAAGGTGCGCGCGTGCTGGTGCGCGAGCAAGCCCAACTTCTAGTGGAAAAAGAAAGTTCAGCCCCTCCAAGGGCATGGCAAACAAGTTTAGCACAAAATGCTTTCTACAAAAAAAACCAGAAAAGCTAGATAAATTGCTAGATAAATTGCGTTGTTTGTTGCATAACCAGTTCTCTTGTCAGGTCATGTTGAATGTCTTAAGCGCGTTCTAACCTGGGAAACAGAGTCCACACTAACAAACAGCACACTGCAGAAGCATTCCAACATTTCCAGCGGGACCCAGCGGGCTAAGAGGTACTTCAGCAAGGTACTTCGCTTGCAAGGTGCGCATGGGCTGGTGCGCGAGCAAGCCCAACTTGTAGTGGAAAAAGCAAGTTCAGCCCCACCAGGGGCGTGGCAAACAAGTTTAGCACAAAATGCTTTCTGGGAAACAGAGTCCACAGTAACAAACAGCACACTGCAGGAGCGTTCCAACATTTCCAGCGGGACCCAGCGGGCTAAGCGGTACTTCAGCAAGGGACTTCAATGATATTCTTCAGGCGCTCACAGTATGCGATCATCACTAGAAAGCTGCAGATTTCACCAACACTTTGGAACAGGGCAATTTGTATGCCCTGAACCTTCTTTGGGTCAGCCAATTTTCCTCAGTCAGAGAAAACATGTCAAAATAATTCAGTTCAGTTTTGGAAAACACTCACGTTGTTCTTGCATAGACTAAGGCCAAGTCCTTGTAGCCTTTGCAGCAGGCCCCTCAATTGGACATGATGGTGTTTTTCATTATTTGCGTGTATCAGTATATGGTCATTTATTTTGAGGGTTCCTACTAGTCCCTCATTTACCTCTTTCATTATATTCTGAAACATGTCTGCTGTGGAAGACACATTGAAGCGGATGTCCACGATTTATTCAAATCCGAAATGACTGAGGGAGAAAAAAACAAGTTATTTGTTCAAAAATATCTTTCGGTTTTTCTTCCTGCTGTCATTTCAGACAACCTGATCCCACCCACCCCCCTATTTTCCCGTTGGGGGCATACTTCGCTGCATGCCGCTGACTCGCTGTGTCCCTGCAACGCCTGTTCCCTTCACTTCTGGGATCAGGAACCAACGCTGCAGGGTCCTCTTTTCTTTTACAAATTTATTTTTTTGGGAAGCAGGGGACACCCCCGCAACCCCTGAAGCGATGACAGTGAACATAGGTGTGGGGGGCACCCCTGGAATCCCTGCTCCCCTTGTTCACTGTAATGGCACCGAATGAGAGACTTGGTCGAAATTTTCGGCTATACGAAATTTTCATATCGCAGAAATTCCATCAAATCTCCCATTCGGGTTTATAAATTCGATTTTTAATATGGATTCTATTGAAACTGAGTCTTTGATATTGCTGTAGTATAGACCCATGTTGTTGGTGAATGTAATAAAATATTTAGAATCAGGGTGAAATTGCAGTTGATGGTACCTTAATGTTAGGTCAACCTTAGAGAGCCACCTTGCTCCACTTAAGTCTGCCAAGTTGTCGAGTGATGTGCCTTTCCCACTTGATTGCCCGATTTGGCATACGCATATCTATGCAGATTCAGACTTAGCTGGGCTCCTTGATTTTGTTTGTGACTACGTTGGGGGATACCCACGGGGTTGGCCCCTAAACCTTTTCGATGATCACTTGTTCTTTCCTTTGATTTATTTCTTTTCCTATCTGTTTCCAGATGTGGAATGGAATTTCTCAATGGAATAGAGACACCAGCTACCCTGATTTCTCTATGTGCAATCGAGCCATATTTTCTTTGAGGCAACCAATGCCTTGGAATAGTTCTACAATTTCTCTCAAGGATTTCTTCAATCTCACATGTCATTACGTTCTTCAAAAAATAAATTAAGTTACATTCTTCAACAGCATCAGAGCCGATCAGCATTCCATCTCAGCTACAAATATTTCTGCTTGCACTTTTTCTTGTTCATGAGTAATTTCAATTGCCTTTCAATGGTATGGGCGTGATGCCTATGTAGGTATATATTTTCATCCTCATCATCTTCAGCTCTACTCTGAGTTGTTTCATCTGCTTGCACTGTTCATAGGTCATTATATACTGATTCCCCAACTTGTATAAGGGCTTTCACATTCAACCCCACTATTTCTACGATGCATTTGGGGTGTTGGGGTGGGTCTTTTTCTCCTTTGACTTTGCTTCGGCCATAGAGATCATGTAGAGTTCCTCTTCTGTTTCTGAGTCAGATGCTTCTTCGGGGACGTCTTTTCCTGGAATTTGCACTCCATGGTACTTCTCTTCATTCTGGGAAGTCTTGACAATAGCATAGTGATTCATCTTGCCAATGCCCAACAGATGTGGCCTTGGGTTGGGCATGTATCCTGATGTGGAAAGGTCACATCACATCAATTGCAGGTGTTCCTTTGCACTCTCCAACAGGTGTTGCTTCAGGGCGAGGTGTCTTCCTCGACCCATGTATCATATGTTCCTGTATTATAGAGCTCCCTCCTAGAGCCATTTTCATGCGTGTGGCCTGCACATTCAAAAGTTCTTTGCAAATCCAAATTTAATCAAGTTTGCTAGTGACATTCCTAGTTCTCTCACTATGGGGTGTATTAATTTATTTCAATATTATGTTCATTCTGGGGCTTTAAACGTGCGCTTTGCAGCACTCGCGTAACAAGCTTCATTTGCTGGAGCCCTTCAGGCCGCCACTTCGAATCTAAGGGTTGGCACATTGCTGAATATTCACTTACACTACCTATTGACTGATATATACCATACTGGTGACAATTTCGGTACCATTCTGTCACTGCCAGCGTTTGTTACATCTAAAGAAGATTTAAAGGATCTATAGGGATCTATGGACCAACAGATTCATAAGATGATGTTTCATAATCTATTTAAGCAATATTACCCAAGAAGGGGGGGCATTACCGGGCCAGGTAATCCCCCGAAGCATCAGTTACAAGCCCAAGTGAAGTGAGGTCTTTAACGTAAGCCCCGGGGCATTACCTGGCCTGGTAATGCACTCACTGCCAGGGTAATATTGCTATTAGTACACTGGCACGTTGTATTAATAGTGTTTTTATCTCAAGTTGAGAAACAACGTGTTAGCTGTTTCTCAGCTCGAAATAAAAACTACAAATCAAGATGGCTGGCATGGTTCAGGGAGACGGGAACTACATGTAGTCTCTTCTCGCTTTCCATGGCAACCGTTGCCAGATCGGGATGCATCAGGAACACTAGTCTTTCTAGCACCTATGAGGGACATGGCAGTGCAAGGCAAGTTGGGCGGGTGCGGGAGGGGTTGGGGATGTGGAAGTGGGTGAGGGTGGGAGGAAGGGGCAAGAGATGCGTGGGGTGAGTGCCCTTATCTGATTGCCAGCAAGGGAAGATGGCGGCCCCTGCTCTGAGGAGGCTCGGAGTGCAGTCTTTACCATGTGATATAGACCCCGTTCTGCGCTTCCTCATTGGCTGGGGTGCTGCCAACCCCTTCGTCAGGTTCTAATATTCACAAATCTTTTGATTTTTTCCCAACATTACCTTTTATGGTGGTACGCCTCCATAACCCCAGTTTTTACCCTTAATTTTCCCATTGCCTCCCACACTCCCTAGCACCTTTTCCTGACACCTCATCTAGTTTATTTCATTTTTTGTTTGTTGATGTTAACGAATTGCATTTTAGGGAACGTGCATGCTGAAAATGCAGCTTATTAACATGTCTTTGGTATAAATGCAGCATACCAATTTAATTTGTAAGAGGAATCCTGCAGGCTATTTAAACATAACATCTGGATTGAGCTGATACGCCTTCCACAGTAGCCGACATGCTTGGCTTACTAAACATAATACAAAGGATTCTGGAATTGGGTAGGAACTGAGAATCCGGAAACAGAATAGGTTTTAAAAACTGAGATGTGAGATTCTTAAAAGCCTACTCAACCAGTCCTTCTTTCCCAGCAGTGAGAGGCTCCAGCCAGGCAGGGGTTGCAGGAGCACCTGGCGGCATGTGTACACGTGCTCCCTTGGTCTAGACTCCTCCGGAGGCTGTTGGTGAGGCATCTGCTCCATCGCAGGCAACCCTCTCCACGTATTTTCCACGTGCAGGATTGTCTTTCCAGTGGTGGATCTCATCTGTGTAAGGAAACAAAGCTTTTCTTTTGGCGCCCTTGGTGACAGGTGCTAGTGAGTGGGCTGGAGGACCTCTCTCTAGAATCCTCGTCCACCCAGGGGAGATGGGCGGAACAGGAAGCTTCTCAGGCATCCAGTTGGGGAGACATATCAGTGGTCAGGCAGATTCTTTGCATCTTCTCCTGCCAGCACATCGATTGCTCGGTCTATGTCAGTACTGATAATCTGACTGATGGGTTCTAGCCAACAAGGATGTACTCAGTCAAGCAAGCACATGGAATAAGCTTGCCAGATAGGGTCTTGGGCACAGAACTACACAGTTTGTTGGTATAGGAGAGTCGTCTCTACCTAGACATCTGAGACTTATGGTACAATTCCATGGTTCCAAAAGTCAACAGTTCTTCATCGTATCCTGGATCAGGTGATTTCTTCTGTTGCCTGCAATGGCATTCCTCCTAGAATGAATTATTCCTGCAAATCCAGCTGAGAAGCCGTGCTTTCACTGTCATTGCAATCAGGCATCCACCTCCACTTGTAAGCACTTGGTTGTAAGGACTGCGCTGCAGTGTGGTGGTTCATGTATACAGTTTGCAATGGGTGTTAAGTCATCCCATCTGCTCTCCAGATGCATGGCCACCATTTAGCAATTGTATTCACCTTATGCACTCCTTAGTGATCCCATATCATGCAGTGATAGGCTCCTGAGGGGCGGGCTGCATTTCCTACAGTATTGGTTTTAGCTGGGTAAAGGTACAGTCGTCGACAATGAAACCTTCTACGGTGTGTGTCTTTGTGTGACTGCGTGTGTGTGTGTGTGTGTGTGCGAGTTCATGCTCGCCACGGTCAAATTAGAACTTATTCAAATATTAATTAATAAATTATTAAATTAGCCTTGACTTTCTGATGGGCTCATGTTGATTCCTTGGTATCCTTCTTGGTGTTCAGGATCCTGTAGAAACCTCCCCTTGAGCCATTGGTAGAGGTTTCACTAAAGCTATGTTGAGCACAAGTTCTGCTTCTGAAACTATATTCTTGGCTAGATATGCAAGGGAGATTTGTTCTTCTTTTTAAAAATGTATCTTTATCCATGTCTGCAGCTCCTTCTTGAAGATTTGCTCCTCTATTCTATTCACACCCAGGAAAGGCGGTCTAACCAATCAGAAACTGCCTTTGCCGGGCGCGATTCTTTATTCACTCCCCGTGGCGGTGAAAAAGAAAACAACATCAACAAAAATGTCCGCCGCCATAAAATCGAAAAGGGACTAAGTCCCTTTCCACATGACGGCGGACATTTTTGAATATGTTTTCAATGGCTGCCGTCATCTGAAAAAAAGCACTTTATTATGCATTATTTCATTTGTTTGTATTTGTTGACATATTTTTTGTTTTTCTACCTAAAAAAGTAGCTGTTTTTGTTGGGTAGCTAAATATGCATCTACTGACTTCTGAATTTCTAGTTGCCTTAGTTCCATGGTTGTGCTGTTTTCCGTTAGTTGTATTGGTGCCAAGGACTCCCTCAATCTGGCAATCGATATCGGCGACATTGTTGTTCATTAGTCAGATCATTCGTCCTATTCTGTTGTAGTTCAGCAGCAGTAAGTAGATCATCCAGCGGGGCATGAGCAGTTATAAGGGTTCCCTTTTGGATGCATTTTCTTTTTTTGACATGGAGATCTTAAGATATTTTTTCACTACGGCCGAAGACACTTTGACACTCGATTTCTAAGGTAAAGTAATTGCACTTATGAAGTGCTTCGAGCTTGCGGTCGAAGATAATTATGTCAAGTCCATATTTTTGTTTTTTTAACTTGTGGAAGATGCTTATTGGTCTTTTTGCTTTTACCAATCTTATCTCATGTGAAGATGGTATAGTACCGATTGGTTGTTTTAAAGGTCTGGTCAGAAGAATCCGACACTATAGGTTTTTGGGTTGACATATTCACAGTTGGGTCAATATCCACAGGTTCAATTGGTTTAATGATTTGTTCAAACCAAGGCAAGGCATATTTCTTTTGTTTTAGTGCGTCACTAGAATCAGCCCTCATAATGTCAATCCCAAACGGCTCCATCAGCTGTTCTTTATGTACTGAGATTACTAATTGATGATGTTCCACACTAAATTTATCGATTGAATTGGGCCTCAGAAGCTTGTCGCGTTGCAATAATTGGGTAATGAGACTCGATTGGTAATTGATTTTTGCTTCAAGGGTTTCAAATAGCCTTGACAAAGAGGTCAATGCTGTATTCATCACCGTTAGTGTTATATCTAACAGCAGTGATTGGGCTATAGCGCTTTGAGGTGCAAATGGTACGTGGGGAGTGTTATTCAGTTTGCGTGGAGTAGGAAGCATAAAAGATATGGAGGGAGATTATGAATTATGAGGGAAATGCTCAAACATTAATGGAAATTGTGAAAGGCTGGTGTTTGTTTTAGTGTGGGTGACGTAAAACTTTTCACAGATTTCCGAACTTGGGTCTCCGTATGAATGGCATTAATTTCTAAATTCGGTTGATTAGACATAATAAACAGGACTTGGTCTGTTTTTTCTTTTGTTGTTTGTTGCTTCGTTTCATTATCACCTATCATCAAGTTCTAAGTTAAGGTCTCTATTTCTTAGGTGGCGGATTCAATAGCTGCCTCTTCCACATTGTCATATGTTGGCCTTTCAATATAAATTATGGAATTTGAATGATCTAAAGGAATATCTGACTTCTGTGAGGTGTCTTCCGGTGAAGCCTTGAATCCCGCCGCAATGAGGTAGTCTGGTATTATAATGGAGAATAATTCCTCATTTTCAGGAGCAAGTTCAGATAAGGGCTATTGCGAGGGGATAATTTCAGTTGTGTTGCCTTGTGTAGCGTACCCCACCCTTGGGCGGCAACATTGCCTAATGTCAGTTATAGCTGTTTTTGTTCGTTGTACCGGCGCATTTGTCTAATGCATATTTGTACATGTGCTCAGTGCTCAACCCTGGCACTTATTTCTGCGCACTGGCACTTATTGTCTCAGACTCAAATTGATTATGAAGTAATGATAGCCAGAGCATCCGTCAACGCCAATCAACAGGTGTGAGCTGTAGTTTAACCACAAATGTGTTGACACTGTGGGGAGCAGATATGGGTGGTGGCGGCAATCATGGGGAACTGCCTGCCCAAAGTGTCACAACCATGCTAGAAAATATTTGGGACCTGCCACTTATTTTCTTACAAATTAAGCACTGATGTTCTCCTTTAGTGAAACTGGTGAGAAACTCTGATTGTTAGCATTCAGTGTGTTCCCAGGTTCCCGAGAAAAGGTGAAATTACTAGCCCAAACCCCTAGTACTACTCTGTACTTAATTAGCATCCAACAACATCTAGTCTGATTGATTCTAAAAAGTTAGCTATAGTCACTAGAGTCACCTGTTCTAGTGAATTATGCAGTAGCTCTCTTTAGGGGCTACTCTGCACGCACCTGGTGTAGTGGTGCTGTAAGTGTAGTGCTCAAACCTTGGCAGCTGGAGGTTGAGGTGAGAAATGATATGATATATGATATAATAGTTTATTTATATAGTGCCTATGCACAATGTGTTTCAAAGCGCTTCAAGGAAAGGGAGGGAACAAGGGAAAATACAATGACATTCGTACAGGCCATGAACAGTAAGGATGTGAAATTAACTATCGTACTCGGCCTGCCAACATTTCAGATAGTGCAAGAGCTAAAACATAGATAAGGAAAGGAGGGGGAGAGTGGGAAGGAAATGGAAACAGACAGGAAACTACCGTACTAGGCCTGACGACATTTCTGGTAGAGCCAGAGAAAAACGAAAGGTGAGGGAGAGGGTCTATAGTCTATTGATTCTGAGGTCCTCGTCTAAGCACTTTATTACGCATTATTTCATTTGTTTGTATTTGTTGACATTTTTTGTTTTACTACCTGAAAAAGTAGCTGTTTTTGTTGGGTAGCTAAATATGCATCTACTGACTTCTGAATTTCTAGTTGTCTTAGTTCCATGGTTGTGCTGTTTTCCGTTAGTTGTATTGGTTCCAAGGACTCCCTCAATCTGGCAATCGATATCGGCGACATTGTTGTTCATTAGTCAGATCATTCGTCCTATTCTGTTGTAGTTCAGCAGCAGTAAGTAGATCATCCAGCGGGGCATGAGCAGTTATAAGGGTTCCCTTTTGGATGCATTTTCTTTTTTTGACATGGAGATCTTAAGATATTTTTTCACTACGGCCGAAGACACTTTGACACTCGATTTCTTAGGTAAAGTAATTGCCCTTACGAAGTGCATCGAGCTTGCTGTCGAAGATAATTATGTCAAGTCCATATTTTTGTTTTTTTAACTTTCGGAAGATGCTTATTGGTCTTTTTGCTTTTACCAATCTTATCTCATGTGAAGATGGTATAGTACCGATTGGTTGTTTTAAAGGTCTGGTCAGAAGAATCCGACACTATAGGTTTTTGGGTTGACATATTCACAGTTGGGTCAATGTCCACAGGTTAATTTGGTTTCATGATTTGTTCAAACGAAGGCAAGGCACATTTCTTTTGTTTTAGTGCGTCAGTAGAATCAGCTGTCAGAATGTCAATCCCAACCAGCTCCATCAGCTGATTTTTAAGTACTGAGATTACTGATTGATGATGTTCCACACTAAATTTAGCGATTGAATTGGGCCTCAGAAGCTTGTTGCGTTGCAATAATTGGGTAATGAGACTCGATTGGTAATTGATTTTTGCTTCAAGGGTTTCAAATAGCCTTGATAAAGAGGTCAAGGCTGTATTCATCACCGTTAGTGCTACATCTAACAGTGGTGATGGGGCTATAGCGCTTGAGGTGCAAATGGTATGTGGGGAGTGTTATTCAGTTTGCGTGGAGTAGGATGCATAAAAGATATGGAGGGAGCTTATGAATTATGAGGGAAATGCTCAAACATTAATGGAAATTGCGAAAGGCTGGTTTATTTATTAGTGTAGGTGGCGTAAAACCTTTCACAGATTTCCGAACTGGGGTCTCCGTATGAATGGCATTCATTTTTAAATTCGGTGGAATAGACATATTAAAGAGGACTATTTTTAAGGTGGCGGATTCAATAGCTGCCTCGTCCAGTTTGTTTTATGTCGGCCTTTCAACATAAATTATGGAATTTGAATGATCAAAAGGAATATCCGACTTCTGTGAGGGGTCTTCTGGTGTAGCCATGAATCCTGCCACAATGAGGTAGTCTGGTATTATAATGGGGAATACTTTGTCATTTTCAGGAGCAAGGTCAGATAAGGTCAATTGCCAGGGGATAATTTCAATTGTGTTACCTTGTGTAGCGTCCGCCCCCCCTGGGCGGCAATATTGTCTGATATCAGTTATAGCTGGGGTTTTTCGTTGTACCGGCGAGGTAGTTTTAGACCGTGTTTTTGCCATTATAGGAGTGTGTCCTTGTCTTTGAGGTGTACGTGTCAATTGCAAGGTTACTTTCGATGTTTTAGATAAAGATGGCATGTTCGTCTTCAAGGTATATACTTTTTTTTGCCAAAATTAGCTTTGAAACTCACTAACAAAATGATCGTTCGTGGAGATATTTAGTAAACAAAAACTCCAACTATAGAACTTGCCTGTTGCTCTTGCAAATTGCTTAAGGAAGTTTCTGGAAGTGACTGCTTACCGCTTGCTGCACAGCCAAGCGGCTAAGCAGTACTTCACTGTACTTCCACGAGTGAGCGCACATTGGTGCACGCGCACAATTGGTGATGTGAAAGCTGGGAAATTGGTGGTGGGGCTTAAGATTGTATCCCACAATTTAGCTATTACTTGATAGCAATCGCCAATCTGAAGAGTTCAGGCACCAAGGTTCCACCAGGGATTCCGGCGGCCAACTGGTACTTCACGGTACTTCCACGAGTGCGTGTGCCTCACTGGCCAATGCTGCATGGCCAGAACGGGAACACTACCACAGTGACCAATGCTGGATGCCCAGAACAGGAACACGGTCACAGTGAACACATCTGGATGGCCAGAAAAGGAATGTTGCAACAGTGCAAAAGTGAACAACGCTGGATGGCCAGAACACGAACGCTGCCACAGTGACTTATGCTCTAGGGTACAACAGAAACAATGCAACAGTGAACAATACAGGATGGCCACAGGAAGGACACTGCAACACTGAGCAATAATGGATGGCCAGAAGAGGAACACTGGAGCAGTGACCAATGCTGGATGGCCAGAACACTGAACAGTGACCAACACTGGATGGACACAACAGGAACACTGCGACAGTGAACAATGCTGGGTGGCTAGGACAGGAGCACTGCCACAGTCACCAACGCTGGATGGCCACAAGAGGAACACTGCAACAGTAAACAATGCTGGATAGCCAGAACAGAAATACTGTCAAAGTGATCAATGCTGCATGGCCAGAACAGGAATACTGCCACAGTGATAAACGTTTGATGGCCAGGACAGGAACTCTGGAACAATAAACAAAGCTGAATGGCCAGAACAGGAACACTGCCACAGTGACCAATGCTGGATGGCTAAAAGAGGAACACTGCAACGGTGACCAATGTTGAATGGCCAGAACAAGAACACTGCAACAGTGAACAATGCTGGATGGCCAGAACAGGAACACTGCCCCAGTGAACAATGCTAGATGGCCAGACCAGGAACCATGCAACAGTGAACAATGCTGGATGCCAAGAACAGGAACAC
This sequence comes from Ambystoma mexicanum, assembly GCF_040938575.1. Classification (NCBI taxonomy): domain Eukaryota; kingdom Metazoa; phylum Chordata; class Amphibia; order Caudata; family Ambystomatidae; genus Ambystoma; species Ambystoma mexicanum. The sequence goes on along the minus strand of NC_090934.1, from coordinate 996,029,371 downwards.
TGCCACACTGGCACATGCTGGAAGGCCAGAACAGGAATGCTGGTGCAGTGGCCAATGCTGGATGGCCAGAAGTGGAACACTGCCACAGTGACCAATGATGGATGGCCAGAACAGGAACACTGCCACATTGACCAGTATTGGAATGCCAGAACAGGAACACTGCCACACTGACCAAAGCTGGATGGCCAGAACAGGAACACTGAAACAGTGACCAATGCTGGATGGCCAGAACAGGACACTGCAACAGTGAACAATGCTGGATGGCAAGAACAGGAACACTGCCACATTGGCACATGCTGGATGGCCAGAACAGGAACGCTGGTGCAGTGGCCAATGCTGGATGGCCAGAACCGGAACACTGCCACAGTGACCAATGATGCATGGCCAGAACAGGAAAACTGCCACATTGACCAATATTGGAACGCCAGAACAGGAACACTGCCACAGTGACCAAAGCTGGATGGCCAGAACAGGAATACTGAAACAGTGACCAATGCTGGATGGCCAGAACAGGAACACTGCAACACTGACCAATGATGGGTGGCCTGAAAAGGAACACTGCCACATTGCCCAATATTGGTATGCCAGAACAGAAACACTGCAACACTGACCAATGATGGGTGGACACAAGAGGAACACTGCACCAGTGAACAATGCTGGATGGCAAGAACAGGAACACTGCCACACTGGCCCATGCTGGATGGCCAGAACCGGAACACTGCCACAGTGACCAATGATGGATGGCCACAAGAGGAACACTGCAACAGTGACCATTGCTGGATGGCAAGAACAGGAACACTGCCACACTGGCCCATGTTGGATGGCCAGAACCGGAACACTGCCACAGTGACCAATGATGGTTGGCCAGAACAGGAACACTGCCACATTGACCAATATTGGAACGCTAGAACAGGGACACTGCCACAGTGACCAAAGCTGGATGGCCAGAACAGTAACACTGAAACAGTGACCAATGCTGGATCGCTAGAACATGAACACTGCAACACTGACCAATGCTGGAGGGCCAGAACAGGAACACTGTCACAGTGACCAATGCTGGATGACTAAAAGAGGAACACTGCAACAGTGAACAATGTTGAATGGCCAGAACAAGAACACTGCAACAATAAACAAAGTTGGATGGCCAGAACAGGAACACTGCCACACTGGCCCATGCTGGATGGCCAGAACAGGAATGCTGGTGCAGTGGCCAAAGCTGGATGGCCAGAACTGGAACACTGCCACAGTGACCAATGATGGATGGCCAGAACAGGAACACTGCCACATTGGCCAACATTGAAACGCCAGAACAGGAACACTGCCACAGTGACCAAAGCTGGATGGCCAGAACAGGAACACTGAAACAGTGACCAATGCTGGATGGCCAGAACAGGAACACTGCAACACTGACCAATGATGGGTGGCCAGAACAGGAACCCTGCCACATTGCCCAATATTGGAACGCCAGAACAGGAACACTGCAACAGTGACCAATGCTGGAGGGCCAGAACAGGAACACTGCTACAGTGACCAATGCTGGATGGCCAAAAGAGGAACACTGCAACGGTGAACAATGTTGGATGGCCAGAACAAGAACACTGCAACAGTGAACAATGCTGAATGGCCAGAACAGGAACACTGCCCCAGTGAACAATGCTAGATGGCCAGAGCAGGAACCCTGCAACCGTGAACAATGCTGGATGGCAAGAACAGGAACACTGCCACATTGGCCCATGCTGGATGGCCAGAACAGGAACGCTGGTGCAGTGGCCAATGCTGGATGGCCAGAACCAGAACACTGCCACAGTGACCAATGATGGATGGCCAGAAAAGGAACACTTCCACATTGACCAATATTGGAATGCCAGAACAGGAACACTGCCACAGTGACCAATGATGGATGGCCACAAGATACTGCAGGAAAAGGGCACCATGGAAGTTGTACCTCTTCTACAGGTAAACAAGGGTATTTATTCAGCGTACTTTCTTGTACCCAAAAAGGATCTCATCATGTGCCCTGTGCTAGACTTGCGCCCAGTGAACAAATTTGTCAAACCTCAAAAGTTTCGTATGGTCACTCTATAGGAAGTAATTCCAGTGCTCACACAGGGGGACTACATGGCAACATTTGACATGAAAGATGCATACTTTCATATTTCAGTGTTGCCAGCGCACAGAAAACACCTCAGATTCAAGATAGAGAACAAACACTATCAGTTCAAAGTACTACCCTTCGGCATTGCCTCTGCACCAAGGGTATTTACAAAGGTACTGGCAGTGGCAGCAGCACACCTGCACAGGCTATCCATCCCAGTTTATCCTTACCTCGACGACTGGCTCATGACAGGGGATTCCTACGGAACATTCCTGTCAAACACTCAAAAGACAATAGACCTCTTATTCAGCCTGGGATTCTCCATCAATGATAAGAAGTCCACCTAGACCCCAGTCAAGTCAAGCAGTTCCTAGGGGCTCTAATTCGAACAAAGGACAGCCTCGTTTTCTCCTCCAACAAGAGGGTATAAAACATGTTGTTTCAGATCCCTCAATATACAGCCAGTCGGGAGGTGATGGTACGCAAGGCACCCTCAGAACCGTTTCAAGGGGAATGGTCTCTGGATCACATGGTCAGGGAAATTTGTTGACGCTTTTCCCTCGACTCCCCTACTCAACAAGATCATGCACAAGATGCATCAGGGATCAGTCACTATGATACTGGTGGCCCTAATGTGGGCTCGCCAACCCTGGTTCGTTCACCTGATGGAGATATCTGTCTCTCTCCCCCAGTGAAACTTTCTTGTCCATACAACATGTTATCTCAGTACAGGGGAAAAACCTTTCACCCGTGCCCGCAAACCCTGAACTTAGTGTCCTGGCTCCTGAGGTCATAGAGTTCGGGCACCTCCAACTCCCTCAGAGATGCATGGACATACTTAGAGAGGCAAGAAAACCTAACACCCAATATTGCTACTCGAGTAAGTGGAAGCACTTTGTCATCTGGTGCAATTCCAAGAGCATCAATCCCATTGACTGCTCTCCTACCCACATTGTATTGTACCCGACTCATTTACTAGACTCAGGCCTGGTTTTTAACTCGCTAAAGGTTCACTTAGCTGCTCTTTCAGCCTATACTATGTCACAACAGAAGGTGTCAAGGTGGATGATACCAGATATTAAGGCTTTCATGGAGGGAGTGTCCGCAGACCTCCGGGTTGGGAGGCCCAACTCCTCCCGTGTTCCCAGAGAGGGAGAGAGTATGACACACGCACACAAGGAGCAAGACACTTCTGCTGTTTGTTGGAATAACGGCAGGGATACGCTTAGCCCGTATGCATCCGGGTAAGCTCTCGGCCTTCGTGGGCTCGCAGGCCCTTTTTACAGCAGTATGACGCACTACTCGTGTCACCTGGGAAAAACATCACAAAACCTATTGCCATCTCGGATTGGTTCCCCGAGTGGTAGGGTTAGTATGGTTATGGTATATCGAAAGATGTTAGTGGAAGGGAGCAGATCAGGTTGGATACTTGGGCTGTCCCTAAAAATTGCTACTTTGAAATTGTTACAAGGGGACCCTTAGTGATTGGCTAAGTGTAATGGCGTCAGCAATGAGCCCCCCTGTACTCTGATTGGTCCTTCCGCGAGCCCCCAAGCCTGGGACCACCGCTGTTCCCAGCTCGCGGTGTACCTGGCATTAGCAACAATGTGCAACTATGTTTTAGCGTAGACAATGGACAGGTCTGCTTATGGTTGGTGAGCAGGTCTTTCCCATTTGCCACAGACATCCATCTTGCCGCTTCGTTGTTGCAACTTGTGTCCCAGACGTGGGACCTTGGCAGCCTTCTGTCTCGTAGACTTGGCATCTTGTCAGTTCGGCTTGGTCACATGTGTGCAGACTGTAGCTGGAGCGGAATTATGGGCATTAGATTTTATATTCTGTGTCTGGGGGCCTGGCATCTGCAGGTGTAACCTTGGTGCTGGGCTCGCAGCATGCAAATTGCAACATCATGGCCTTGGCTGTGGGCCTCTGTTAGGGGCTTGTTCTGCATGATCAGCATTTGTATTTTACTCAGAGAGGCTTTTCGTCTGCGAGGCTCCGGCCTGGGGACTCTTGCTTGCGGCCTACTTGGGCCTAGTTCGGGTGGCGGTACATGATCCATGGTATAGTGGTCGCGGGAAGACAAATTGTCATAGGCAGTATTAGATGTACAGGATAGCTTCTCATAGGGATAGGTGACGAGGAAGCATCAGCAAGCATATACACGAGTTCTTCAGGCGTCTTGCGTTTCTGTGGTGCTATAAAAGGCCTATGTGAAAAATAACAACGATGCATGTCCGTGTGTGTATTACAGTCCGCTATGTCATAGCACTGAATATGTTCTTCGTGTAGAATGGTGCGTGAGTGATCATCGTAGATGTGTCCTTGTCTGTTGGCTATGTTGTCATGACATCTCTAACGATGTGAATACTTACGGCTGTTGTTCTAGTCGAGCTGGTCCATGTTGCAGACGTCGGTCTGGTTCTTGCGGGCTGGTGAGCATACTCCCCGTACATGTAAGTTCTTGAACCAAGGTATTTTGTCATATGGTAAATAGACAAATTCTTCTTGTGGAGGGTGTCTGGGTCGTGATCCTCTGGGCCATGGTCTGGATGTGATTGGGGGGAGGGTGGTATCCCATTCTCCCTCTTCAGTCCCCGCTCTGGTCGACTTGTCTACCACAAACTCACCCTTTTCCTTATCTCCTTTCACTCTCCACACTTTAGTTATTCCTGCCAGGTGTCCATAGTGATTCACATGATCTTCAAACGACCAATACATGTAAACACAGCCGCCTCCAGGTTTACAGTAAACCCATCTTCCAACATATCTTTTCGGGTTCCGTGGGTTCTCCACCTTCACAGATGGCGGGTCAATGTGATTGTCAAGAATTTGCTTGCGTAACTTCTCCCTTTCCTGTATAATTAAGTCTTTGTGTTGGTCATCATCAGACGGTAGTATAGCATGCATGCCAACGATCTCCATCATTTCGTCCTTTTCACCAGTTCTTCTTTCCTTCCATAATTTCACTCCAATTGATACAGTCACTGCCAAAATACTACACACTGCTACCAGCTTCAGGCTGTCCAAGAGCCATGGAGGCATCCATGACCATAAGAAGGAGAACCAGCTGCCATCTCTTTTAACTCCCTTACTTTCATCAACCATTTGCAAGTGCATGAGGGCCAGGTTGGAGACTGTTTCTGTAATTGTACCATTGTCAGCGTCGTTGGCAGGGAAAAAATTTGCAGCATGATAGTCCAATTTTTGCACAAACATCCTTCTTCCATTGCCGTGAGGAGATCTAAGACGTATCTGTTCTGGAGTGCTACCATTCTCACCGCCCTCAGTTCTTCTTGAATGGCGTTGAACCCTCTTACTGTCGAGTTAACGGTCATCATTAGCTCCCATCTGGTTATTTGGAGCCCTTTCGCGTTTGCATAGGCCTGCAGTCCTGGGTGTATTATGAGTGAGAAGAACATTGCCACTCTGCTGAATAGTCTGTGTTCTGGCGGAATTGAGGTGATGGACGTTTCCGATCTTCCCCATAGGTAGTTACCTGTCAATGGCTCTCCCTGTCTTTTCGCTCTTGAGAAGATGTTTCCGGTAAGCTTCTCTGTATCTTCTGCAAGCCTCAGAGATCTTCTCCTCCTCTTGTTCCCTTCGTCCATCTTGGGGAAGTTGTCCATGTTGATATGTTTCTGAGGTACAACCAATGATGGCACATTAACGTGTACCATAGGGCATATCCCATTCCATGATGGAGGCAGTGTGTGATATGCTTTATTGCCACAGGCCCAATAGTGATCCATTAGTATAGCAGTTCCCGCACCCCCCTCAGGAAGCAGCACAATACTTTTACAGTCCTTATTGTCACCGACTTCAACATCACCTACGTGTTGGTAGCACAATGCAGGAGCAGTTAACGGTACTATAGTTATGGGGTCATCGTCCTTCTCCAGCCATGTCAACAGTGGAACATATTTCACCCATATCAACCAGCACTTGTGGTTTGTTTCGTTGATGGAATTAATATTCTCTTTCATTATTACGTTACTTCCTACTGCTCCTTCTGTCCATCCTTCATTTGTGTATATTCTCCCATATATTATAATCAGAGCTCTTTCCCAGCATCCTAGTTCACCAGCAACTTCGCTTGCATACAGTCACACGGCAGGTAGTTCAATGTCATCTTCTTGGTCTCTCCTTTGTCTGGCCCTTCCGTTATGTATCTGTACGCTTGAGCGTGTTGACGATAACTGTTGTACATGGTTAGTGTTTTGATGAAGTTATTTTCATATGGGTATGTGTCTCTCGTTTTCCATTGTAATGACACCACAGTCCCCTTATATCATCCTTTTGTTTGGAACAGGGCCATATAAATCAGGCATTCCACTTCTTTTGCTGGTACTTCAGTAGCCACAAACGTTCTTGATGCACTCATGGTGTACGTGATCAATGAGCACACATAGCACTTGTCCTTAGTTGTCTGCTTACCAATTTTGGTCATGTGCTGGTACCACATATTGTTCGTGACGTGTGCTGAATCAGTGAGGTATGTGTCAATTCCCTCATTATCCCCATATGTAGTACGTTTTACTCTATTCATATTACTTCTTTTATCACTTGTACCACCTGATACCGTCCCTGTTGCAGCCGTGGGAGGGGGTTTGTTATATTTGGGTGCAGCCATAATCCAAGAAGCACAGTGTGATTGCCATACAGAGGCAGCAATTAGACCATTGATTACCAATAGTCCTACCAAATTTAATACAATACTTAAAATCACTGGCATTTTCTCCTTACCTGTGCTGCGGTCCTGCAGCTAATTCTTTGCGATGTTAAAGATGCCCGCCTGAAAATAACTAGAAAAAATGTGTTACGTTGTTAGTTATGAAGCACTCCCTAGTATATTGTCGTTCAATGCCAAAACGAAAGCTGTCCCCACTCTCAAAATCACTCGTGGAGATGGGGAAATTATTACTCTACGGCCGAAATGAACGTGTTGTTATACACACTTATCCTTCTGTTTGATACTATTGTACGGGGCTTCAGGGGTATCACTATCAGTGGGTGGCACCTTCTCTTGGGCAGAACACGACGTTAGTAGTATCTTTCTTTACACAATACAATTCAGACACGGTACCTGCATGTGCGAAAAAGAAGAGAGAGCATGCACGTGTTTGTACAGTGTGTGTGTGCATTATTCAATTTGTCAAACAATGTCCATCACTGGGTAGCGGTATGGAGGGGGCTGGGAGTAGCGGGGCAGGGGGTTTGTTGTTTGTTCTGAGACCTCGTAACCATGGGGTGAGTTGAGGGGGATTGTCCAAAGTCTATGGCTGTAGCTGTGGCCGGGGAGGGATCAGGGGCAGTGGCATAATTGTCTCTTGTTATTGCTGCTGTTCCTTTGTCTGGTGCTGATGTTGTTGATGCTGTGTTTGCGGTGGCCCTGTCATCAACGCAAGGGTGGGTCTGATGTTTGTAGGGCTTGATGTCATGTAGATGGGTCCAAACGTTCTTTCCGTGCAATTTGACAGCTCTGGGAGCTACCGCTTCAACCAAGTGAGGCCCCGTAAATCTGGGGCTGTTCCATCTCCTATTGAAATTACGGAGGAGTACTTGTCTCCTTCAGCAACAGTCCACTGTTTATTCTGCTCTTCTTCTTCTCTTGTGTCTTCTGGTTGGGTTATCTTCGACCCGCCCTGCGTGCGCTCGAGCTGTTGAGATATAAAGGCAACACTAGTAATCAAAGAAGACACATATTCATACATCTCATTACCAAAAACATTTGCAGAGCTATCATTGTCAGTAAATGCCCTTCATGTTGGTGTTAATGGGAGGCGCATCTGACGTCCGGTCACCACCTCGTGGGGAGTGAGGTGGTGATCCGACCCTGGCCTATTCCTCAGCTCAAATAGAGCCAGGGGGAGACACTACAACCAGCTTTTCTTAGTTGTCTGTTGTATCTTGGCTATCTCCTCTTTTAGGAGGCCGTTCAGGCATTCGCACAAGCCGTTAGCCTGTCTGTGGTACGCACATGCAAACTTGTGCTTTATGCCAAGTAGCGTGGTAATGTGCTCAAACATTTCATTAGCGAAGTGTGGGCCATTGTCTGACCGCAAAACTTCACAAACTCCCCACCTGTGGAAAACCTCTCCCACTAAAAACTTAGCTGCTCTGAAAGCATCCGCATGAGAGCAGGGCCCAGCTTCAATCCACCTTGAGAATGGGCATACCACTACGATCATGTATCTGTTCCCTTGACATACATTGAGCATGTCAACGTAGTCAATGTGAAGGTGCAGGAAAGGTCCTTCAGGCTGGGGTATAGCACCTTTTATCACTTGCCGTGTGTGACCGGCCGTAAATTGTTGACATGTTAGGCATTTGCTGATAAAGTTTGCTACATGTGATTTTAACTCAGGACAGAACCATGCCTCATTTATTTGAGCTGCAATCACTTCCTTTCCTGTGTGTGCTGGATGGTGCAGTTGAGTTAGGGCTATATTCAACAGGGCTAGTGACATAACCACCGTACCTGTATTATTTGGAGGCCACAGTGCATCTGTGGGAGACATTGTGCACCCTCTTTTTACCCATAATTCCTTCTCTGCCATGGGTGCTGCCGCCTGTAACTCCATTATTTGCATTGTGGGAATGTGATTATATCCTTCCTTCATTAACATTTGTCTTGCCCTCGCCCTCCCCTTATCTTTATCTTTTTCCGGGGGTCAAAATTTCTCCAAAATATGCTGCATGTTTGGCATAGGTGTCTGCTGTTTCATTACCTTTGGAGATGGGGTCATCTGCATTCGTATGTGCCTGACATTTAACCAAGGCGATTTCTTTAGGGTTATCTATTACCTCAATCAAATCAGCGAGCAATAGTTCATGTTGCACTGGGGTACCATCAGCTCTTCTAAACCCCCTTCTTTGCCACTTTATTAATACTGAGTGCACTGTTGACGTTACATATGTGCTGTCTGAGTATATGGTTACTCTCTTACCGTCACTTTCTTTTAGTGCCAAAATTAGAGATACTAATTCTGCTGCATGGGCTGAATAATTTTGCGGAAGCTGGACACATTTTACCGGAACATACATCCAATCCTCAGTCACCTTTACTACTGCTCCCCTGTCCTTCTTATCCCATCTGTCTGATCAATTTTCGAGTACCCATCAACGAACATTATCTCCCCCCCTCAGGGCATCTTCCTCCACTTTCTACGTGTTAGAGTATAGATTGATAGCCTTTGTACAATCATGGATGTAATCACCTTCTTCAACTACCTCTGCTATGAACCTTGCTGGGTTTACAGTGCTGCATCTAACTATTGTTAATTCTGGTCTTGACAATATAATCTCATAACCTGAAGCCCTCTGTGTGGTCAGTGTTGATTTGGGCTTGTTCAAAATGGCGAATAATGCATGTTCAACAAATAGTGTGGTGGGGCACCCCATTGTTATTGATGACAATTTCTCCACCACAAATGCTGCTGCGGCGAGGTTCTGTTTACAAGGAAAATGTCCTAACATGACAGGGTCCAAGTGTCCACTGTAAAAGGCTATCGGTTTGTGTCCCATACTTGTTTTCTGAGTTAGTACAGCCTTCATTACTGCGGAGTCGCAATGCGAAAAGATAACAAATTGGTGTTCATAATTTGGAGTGGCCAGTACTGGTGCTGTTGAGATGGTGTGTTTTAACTCTGCAAATGCCTCTTTCATTTCCATTGTCCATCTCAATCTTTTGTCCCCCTTCTGTGCCTCCTTCAGTGCCTCAAGTAGGGGTCCTATGCATGAGCTATATTCAAAGACCCATGCCCTACAGTAGTTGCATAGGCCCAGGAACTGCTGCAGTTCCCTTATCGTTTGTGGCTGGGGTGTGTTTGTTATTGCTTGCGCTCTTTGAGGTGCAATGTTCCTTCCATTTTGCGATATTAGTTGGCCAATGTATAGTACCTGCTCCTGGCAGTACTGTAGTTTCTCTTTGTCTACCTTATACCCCTTCTCAGCTAGTACTGTGAGCATTTTTATTGAGTCTCTCCTGCACTTTTCTTCCGTGGTGCTGCAGATTATTATGTCATCTACATACTGAAGCACTGTGCTTTCCATTTCAATGGTCCCAAGATTCATTTGGATCACTCAATTGAATATTGATGGTGATTCACAGTACCCTTGGGGCAGCCTTGTGTGTTTCCACTTTGTATTTCTGTATGTGAAGCTTGTCAGGTCTTGTGAATCTGGGTGCAGAGGTATGGAGAAAAAAGCATTTTCGAGGTCAATTACTGTAAACCGTGATGCCTCCGCTGGTATCCCACATAAAATTGTAGCTGGGTTAGCTGCTTTAGGGTATTCTGCTTCTACTACATTGTTCAAAGGATGTAGGTCCTGGATGAAATGCCAAGAACCTCCCTTCGCCTTGCGCAGAGGGTATACAGCGGTGTTGTAAGGCGATTCTGATGTTACTAATATACCCTTATCAATCAGGGCACTTATTGTTTCATATATGCCCTCATCTGCTTCTTTGGAGAGTGGGTATTGTTTCACTCTCGGTAATATTGCTCCTTTCTTCAACTTTATTTTCAGTCCTCCTATGCTCTTGATACAACCAACGTCATATGGACTAGTGGTCCACAAGGATGCTGGTACTGCTGCCATGTCTTCCTCGAAAAATGGTGCCGGCGTATGGGCAGGTGCTTCCAGTGCCATAGCCATTTTCTGCACCACTTGCTTGTATGTCACCTTCAACCATATGTTAACGCTCATCCCAAACACCATCTCTCCTTCTCCATTGTCATCTGAGAAGAGCTCCTCATCAGACACTTGTGTTAGCCTGCATCCCTCCGCCAACGCTGTTACTGCTCTCCGTGCCCTCCCTTTCCCTTTCTTGGGCATGTACCGCGATGTAGTCTGCAGTTGCCATGATGCTGTCAAGGCTTACTGAAATTATTTGCCCCTCTCTCTCACTGGCTGGCGTTTCTGGTCTGAATAAGTATGCAGCCGGCCTCCTCCAAACTTTGCCCTCTATCCCAGGCAACCATGCAGTCGCCATGTCTGTCCCGTACTGGAATATCTCTGCATCTACAGGTTCAGCCCGGGCCACTGTTTTGCCACAGTAAGCCTGCAGTATCTGCCGGGCTGTGAGCATGTTAATTCCTGGTGTAGAGCAAGTTCTGCCTTTCTCCATGAAGGAGATCGTCATGTTCAGCTTGCTCATGATGTCTCTTCCTAGTATATTAACTGGTGACTGCCTCGCGTACAATAATGGGAGTGATATATCGTGATCTCCTATTGATAAGGAGATGTTATCAGTGAATGGAACCAACCCTCGAGCCCCAGAGAATCCTTGAGTGTGCATGGCCTCGCCTGACATTTAAAATTTACCCTTCCGTATGCATGACTTAGTTGCCCCTGTATCCACTAGGAAGGAAACTTTTTTGTCACCAATCATTACCTCTATGCGTGGTTCCTCCGCACTATTAGGTGTTACAGATAGGATGGGACACATCAAGGACGTCTGTGGGCTGTCCTATTGTGGATATAGCGACTGAACACTTCCAGTGTATGGGTTGTGACCCATTATTGTTACTTTCCCTAATGTGTTTGCTGTGGTGGTCCATTAGTAGTTGATACTGCATTGTCTTGTATTTGTGTAAGCTGTTGGACTGGTTGCACCTGCTGTTGTTGTGTTGGTAACATCTGTTGTGGGAGCGTGTTTGTCTGTACCTGCTGCTGTGGTGATGTTTGCTGTTGTGGTACTTGTTGTTGCGGCGGGCATAGTTGTATTCCCTGTTGCTGTTGGAAAACGTGTTGCTCTCCCATAAGCCCTTGTTCCCCCATCCTAGTTGAGTGAGCCTTACTCTGCATGTGCGTGACATGTGTCCCGCCATCCCGCATATCCAACATGTTAATGGTTCTCTGGCCTGCCATGGGATATTCCCCATATTGTCCTGGTATCCTTGTTGCCCGTTATGGTAGTAACCTCGAAATCCTCCCCCTTGCTGCTGTGTAGGTTGGCCATATCCGCTCCCCCTCATCGTTCCACCCCTCCCCCTGTAGTTGTTGTAGTTTCCACTTCCTGTTTGTAAGTATCCTCCTCTTGCGGTGGTCGTGTATGGTGGGGCTGGTGGCGTTTGTTGCGATATGGTCTGTGTTGGTTGTTGTGATGGTTCCGGGAGTCCTTGTACTAGTATATGATAGAAAATAGCTGGTGTCTTATCCCACTGCTCCCGCGTTTCCAGGTGCCATTGCTCCTGATTCTCCTGGATGTAGGCAACAGGATCTTCATTCTGACGCATTTTGCGTGATGTTATTGCCCCTATGTCTGACGTGTCCGGGTATTGAACTCTTAAGGCCTGCAACAGGGCATGTCAGCAATTGGCGAATGGTACTCCATCATGTGATGTGTCTGCTACTGTGACCCCTGGGAAGCCCGCTCTTTTCCAAATATCATCTGCAGTATCCCCAAAATAGATATCAAGAGCCCCTTCACATCCTCTACCGCTAATTTCTGTCCCGCAGTTTGTTTCTCCAAATCATATATCCATTTCCCTGCCCCTCCATTCAGTGATGGGAGCCTACACCTTATATTTTCTTTGTCAACATGTTTCCAGGGTACATATTGTGGCCTGGGCCCTCCCCTTTCCAGAAGTGACATTAAGTTGTAACCCCTTGCTTCCCCTTGTCCCTGCGGGGTGAGTGTTACGCTCACCTGGCTCCCACAGGGGCGTTGATCGGACCCGGACAGCTGCGGTCTCCACCAATGTGATGCGTAGTGCCGAGATGACTGTCTGGACTGGCCCGCCTAATCTCGTCTGCTTGACCCGTAGAAGTATTCTCCGGCAAGTAGAGAAAGGGATTTAGCCACCCGTGGATTTTAGTGATGGCCCCCTCCCACTGTTCTCGTTCTCCCCACTTGTCACCTCCGATATCCCCTTTTAGTAACCTCACCTTATGTTTTTAAATGATGAGCTCTCCATCCTGCGTGGCATGCAGGGGCGTGTAGATACCAGTTACTTCACTGGTTTGAAGGTACTGGAGGAGTTCCGGAGGACTATTGACTCCGGGGTTTAAACTTCAAAGAGTTCAATATGTCCGATGTTCACTCTTGTTCCACTCCCTTGTTGAATTGCAGCTGGTCCAAAAGAATATTGCCTGGAGGCAGCTGATGGCGTTCAGGTAAGAGTCTGTATTACCCAACACTGTCCGATAAAAGTTGCATGAGTTTAACTTGTTGTTTTCTCTCCCTTTATAGGTGCGGCATATGAAGATGAGGCGTATTAAAGGGGAATGCCTCCGGTGGTAAATCAGGTAAGCCTATGGTGGTAAGAGATTGTATTTGTTGGCTCTCTTGGCTCACCTTGTTATTTCTTTTGTTTTTCCCCCAGGTGCTGGAGTTCGACGAAGAAAATGATGGAGGCAGCGCCGAGTCGAAAGATGCTGTGGACTGGTGAGTATGACGCGGCACTGCTGCTGGCGATGCAACGCGTGCTGGAATAATGTCCTTTCCAGGCTTGGAGACGTGCTGGATCTGGAATCAGGTAAGGAATTAAAATAATGTCCGTGATCTAACCTTTTCTCCTTCTTTCCCCTTTTTCTAGGAGCTCCTGATTCGAGGCGGGCGTGGCAGAAGACTGGATGCTGACTTGCAGGCAAGGTGAGCGTTACGCTGCAGGATGCAGAATAACGCGAAGCGTGTGCTGCTGTTCGGGCATGGTTTAAATAGCCTCCAAAGTAGTTCCAGGTAAGAAGTTCCCCAGAACCACACCCGAGTAAAAAATAGTCCCTGTAATAAAATAGTCCCATCCAGGCCTCACGTTGGCTTGGATTCATTTGCAGCATGGTCTGCATGAGGTAAGTAATGTCTATGAGCCTGGCGCCTTTGGCGCCAGTACTGGTTTCTAAGATGAGCCTGGCACCTAAGGCGCCAGGACTGAACCCAAACAGCCCCCAGCCGAGGCTGCTGGGGTTTTAACAAGTATCTGGATGCCTGCTCCCGGGGCTGATGGACTCGATCCGGATGCCCGGGGGTAGGCATCATAATAGTGAGGTCAATGCATTCCCCCTCTTCCTCAGTGTCCGATAGCTCTGTTATCATGTCGATGTTGACATTTTTCCTTTTGTCATCCTTTTCCTTGTCTTCCTCTCTCTTGTTACCCTCTCGTTTAGTAGTGGGAGCGGTTGCCCGCTCTTCCTGCCTGCGTCTCGGAAGATCTCTGAGCCTGTTGATATATGGTGTGTGTGCAGGGGTTGGTGTGAGTGGGCGTGGCAGACGTGGTGGTGTTGGTGCTACTGTGTGTGATGTTCTTCTGTCTACCTCAATTAACTTTTCGTTGCCTTCCTTATTGTCATCCTTCTTCCCGCACGACCATGGTGACTCGTTATTTGTGCCTGTTATGTATAATTTTTCCAAACTCTCTCTTCTATTATCCTTCCCACCTTTTGCCGAACAGTCTTCCTCCTCGCTACAAAATTCATCAAGAAGAGATGAGCTCCACTCAGAGCGTTTCCCACCCACCGTCACCGTCCTTATAACTATTAAGTCCTCTTCCCGATGTTCTCTACCTCTGACAGTTGCTCCCTGCGTCGATTTTGTAGCCACTTCCGAGCTCTTGCACATGTATGCTCTTATGTCATGTTCTGCTCTTCTATCCCCGCACTCATCATCCTCCTTCCACATTACTTTGCCTCCTATTTCCGCTCTTTTCTTCCTTAGTTCTTCTATTACTTCACTACGTACCTTCGCTAATATCCTCCCATCTTCTTCCTTCCTTTCCCTTTGCTCCCTTTCTTTCTTTAGTATACTTTCTATTACTTTACCTTCTTCATATTTCCTGGCGCTTTCAGATAGTATGTTCTTCTTCCATAGTTCCATTTCCTTCTCCTTCTCTTCCTCTCTTCTTTTCATTTCTCTTTGCGCTGCGCGGGATACCCTTTCAGCTATTGTTTTTATCCTCTCTGCTTCCCTTCTCTTCTCTTCCGTACTCTCCTTCATCCTCTCTTGCTCATCCCTATGCTCCTTTCTCTCCTTCCTTCTTCCCCGTTCCTCCTGCTCGAGCTGTTTGATCAATGCACTTCGCGCATCCCGCAATTCAGCCAACCTTTCCTCCAACATTTCTTCCTCTTCTTGTGACAGCTGACCTTCTTCCGTGTTACTCACCTTGTCCCCTGTTTGTGTGTTACCCGTGTCTTCCTTAGTCATTTTTCTTACTACATGTTCCTCCTCGTCTGTTAATGTCCCTCACAGCTTTAAGAGTACCTGTGCTGCTACCCATTCCTCAGGCCCTATATTTATTATGTGCTCCTCACCTTCCTTACCTCCTTCCGAACCTGCCCGCGCGGAGCTTGAACATACCGTTCTCGTCACTTCCTCCCCCCTCTTGTAACTTTCTGTAGCGGCATAGGTGGAGGGCTGTACGCGGGGTTTGAATACCCTTCAGCGGCTGTCAGCTGCTATCTTGCTGCTTCTCTGAATTCCGTTACTGGGTACAACCCGCCTTCCTCCTTCTTCACTACCTTCGCTAGAGGCATATCTTCTGTTACCTCCTTCTTCACTTCCACTTCAGGATCTGTGCTCGATTTTTCCTTCTCCTTCTTGCCCTCTTCTACGCCTAGTGTGATGTTGTTTGACATGCCCCTCCCCCTTTCTTCCTCTTCCTTCTCCTTTCTCTCTTTTATTTCTTTGCGCCTTTTCTCTTCTCCTTGTCCCTCCACAGTGAACATCCCCGCTGCTCCCGGCCTTGTCCCCTGGAACATTCTCCATAGATTGAACATCTCTATGTGATGAGCTAATTTCTTTCCCTTTTACGTGTTGTGTATGTGTGTCAGCAGTGAGTGTTGGGTGTATGAATCGAAACTGCCGTTAGGCGGCCAAGGTGTCGTTATTTTATTATCTGTCCCTTGTGTCCATTCAATACTATATTTAATCATTTTCCCCTTATATGGCGAGAATGTTATACACATATGCTGGAGTGGTGTAGTTAACGCATTTCCCCACACCCCACACCCCGATCCATATGACATTGCTATATCGTGCTTTACTTTGCACCACCATTAACCTTCTTTACCTGGCCCCGTAAACTGGGGACTTCCGATCGTCCGCTGAAAAGTAACACAATTGCAAATTCACACCTCTTTCCCTTCATGGGTTTTCTCCCATTACTTTATGTCTATGGCCCCTTACGACCGTGCCGCACGAAGCCCCCTGCGGCTGCATACCCTGTGTGGCGTGCTTGTACAGCCGCCTCACTTTCTTTCTCTCCAAATCTCTCCCTCCCCTTTTCATCCACTTTGCTCAGCGTGACCGGCGTTCTTCGTGCGCGGTCACCTCCCCCCTTCCTTATCGAGGGTTGTCGGCGCTTCCCGTGCTCTTCCTCCCCACTTCGTCTATGCCGACCCTCTCCCGCTACTATCCCTCTGCCACCCCTGGATAAACACAGGGTGGTTCCGTTATCCTATGGAAGCCCTACGGGTGACGTCACCAACTCCTCTCACTGTTGCGGGTAAAAACCTCTAATGACATAAAAGAGAATGCTATAGATTCTAACTCTTTGTCCCCACAACTCCACAGCTGTCTTCTCGCTACGACCGGAGCAAGGAATACTACAATAAACTATTATAATCGGACTGTGCACGCTGCGTCGCCTCACGTGTGATACGCTCCTCACCAGGGGAGCTTAACCAGCCAATTATCTTCCGCACTCAGCAACAATCTAGCTACCTCCTACGGGGAAACTTCATCTACCTAACGAGCTTCAACACTCAATTGGTAGGGATCCTCATCCACTCATTGATCTAAAACGCCAATTCGTAGGAAAACCACACCTCTCCCCTGCAGGTGCTCGCGATCCGAACAACTCAGTGCCTTCTGGCCATCACACGTAGTGTCTTTCGGCTCCACCCAATTCTCTCCGTGACGCAGTGAAAAACGGTTCTCGTACCTGTCCAACCACCGCTCACTTATCTGTCGTCACTGATTTATCAAATCTTTTCCAACACACTGTGAACACCTCCCGCCACCCTATTCACAATTCCTCCCCCCTCCCTCACAACATTGCATTGCTGGTTGGGTGTGTCATGCTCACCAAGTTCTCCCGCTGTGTGGGGCCACTCGACTGCGTGCACCCCTCCAAAGCGGCTCGCCACCTCCCCTCGTCTGGACCACGTCTGGACACTCGCCAACCACGGGCGGGATACTTCTCAACCCGCTCCCGAGGGCCAATATCCGGATTGCGCTGTCTGGTCTTCTCACAGTTCCGCGATGGTCCTGTAGTCCTCAAAAGGGGGCAACGGCGGAGGGGGATACGCTGCCGGGCCGCCTCCCAGCAAGAGGCCCTGGTCAATGCTCTCAGAGAAGCAGACCTCAAACAGATCTCAGCAGTGCCTCCAACTTGTTGGGGTAGTTATACTGGGGCCAGCAGAGCCGTCCGCGGACCTCCGGGTTGGGAGGCCCAACTCCTCCCGTGTTCCCAGAGAGGGAGAGAGTATGACACACGCACACAAGAAGTAAGGCACTTCTGCTGTTCATTGGAATAACGGCAGGGATACGCTTTGCCCGTATGCATCCGGGTAAGCTCTTGGCCTTCGTGGGCTTGCAGGCCCTTTTTACAGCAGTAAGACGCGCTACTCGCGTCACCCGGGAAAAACATCACAAAACCTATTGCCATCTCGGATTGGTTCCCCGAGTGGTAGGTTTAGTATGGTTATGGTATTTCGAAAGATGTTAGTGGAAGGGAGCAGATCAGGTGGTATACTTGGGCTGTCCCTAACAATTGCTACTTTGGAATTGTTACAAGGGGACCCTTAGTGATTGGCTAAGTGTAATGGCGTCAGCAATGAGCCCCCCTGTGCTCTGATTGGTCCTTCCGCGAGCCCCCAAGCCTGGGACCACCGCTGTTCCCAGCTCGCGGTGTACCTGGCATTAGCAACAATGTGCAACTATGTTTTAGCGTAGACAATGGACAGGTCTGCTTATGGTTGGTGAGCAGGTCTTTCCCATTTGCCACAGACATCCATCTTGCCGCTTCGTTGTTGCAACTTGTGTCCCAGACGTGGGACCTTGGCAGCCTTCTGTCTCGTAGACTTGGCATCTTGTCAGTTCGGCTTGGTCACGTGTGTGCAGACCGTAGCTGGAGCGGAATTATGAGCATTAGATTTTATATTCTGTGTCTGGGGGCCTGGCATTTGCAGGTGTAACCTTGGCTCTGGGCTCGCAGCATGCAAATTGCAACATCGTGGCCTTGGCTGTGGGCCTCCGTTAGGGGCTTGTTCTGCATGATCAGCAGTTGTATTTTACTCAGAGAGGCTTTTCGTCTGCGAGGCTCCGGCCTGGGGACTCTTGCTTGCGGCCTACTTGGGCCTAGTTCGGGTGGCGGTACATGATCCATGGTATGGTGGTCGCGGGAAGACAAATTGCCATAGGCAGTATTAGATGTACAGGATAGCTTTTCATAGGGATAGGTGGCGAGGAAGCATCAGCAAGCATATACACGAGTTCTTCAGGCGTCTTGCTTTCTGCGGTGCTATAAAAGTCATATGTGAAAAATAACAACGATGCACATCCGTGTGTGTATTACAGTCTGCTATGTCATAGCACTGAATATGTTCTTCGTGTAGAATGGTGCGTGAGTGATCATCGTACATGTGTCCTTGTCCGTTGGCTATGTCGTCATGGCATCTCTAACGATGTGAATACTTATGGCTGTTGTTCTAGTCGAGCTGGTCCATGTTGCAGATGTCAGTCTGGTTCTTGCGGGCTGGTGAGCATACTCCCCGTACGTGTAAATTCTTGAACCAAGGTATTTTGCCATCTGGTAAATAGACTCATTTTTCTCGTGGAGGGTGTCTGGGTCGTGATCCTCTAGGCCATGGTCTGGATGTGATTGGGGGGAGGGTGGTATCCCATTCTCCCTCTTCAGGAGTAAAAAGAATTCCCCCCCCCCATTTCTAACCCAGCTCCTGGATGGGACATAAGTGTGGTATTGACTAGACTTATGGGGTCTAATTTCGAGCCCATGCATAAAGTAAGTCTTAAGGATATTACCTACAAGACCGCCTTCTTAATAGCCATCACTTTCATAAGAGTCAGTGAAGAAACCCTTAAGGAACTCTCTCCCCTATACAGCTCTTTTTACATTGACAACACCACCATTACGGTGGCATCCTCTGTGAAAACCCTAGGGATATACCTTGACTCCTCGCTGACTATATCACGCCAGGTCAGTGCAATAGCCGCCTCCGCCGCACTCACCACTAAGATTATCAACGCAGTCAAGCCGCTTCTATCTATCAAAAACCGTCTCTCCATTGCCAGAGCTACGGTAAGCACCAAGCTTGACTACTGCAATGCTCTCTTCCTGGGCACATCAGCCAAAAACCTCAGTAAACTCCAAGTAACCCAAAACAATGCCCTCAGAGCAGCATTGAGCATTCCAAAAAGAGAACATGTCTCCCAGGCCAGGAAAGATGCTCACTGGTTACCTATCAGAGAACGCATCATCTTTAAAACAATGACAATCACACACAAGTGCCTTTCTCGTAACGCACCTCCCTACCTCTCCGATAGGATCACCTGTCACACCTCAAACCCACCAGATCACATCTTTCCAATCAGATACACGTCCCCTCTTTCAAAAGGGTCAAAGCAGGAGGCTCCAGCTTCCAACATCTAGCCCCCAAAAATTGGAATGCCCTCCCCACTACACTCAGGAATGAAGAATCCTATTATGTCTTCCGCAAAATGCTGAAAACCAAACTGTTCAACTAGACAATGCTAAATAGCTGCTCACCTCCACAAGCTCATGCCCCACCATGAATAAGCACATTCACACCACCTGTTGAATGTATATTTTGTATCCTTTCTGCTTGTCCAAACACCTAACACCACGACACCTGTATCTCTGTACATAAATGTATCTCTTGTTTCTGTTTCCTGTTCTGCTGTATTCTTTTTACGCTATTATATATGTACCAAGCAACCTTTATGTAACAGCGCCCAATGCCTCAGGGCTGCTGTGCACTAAACAAATTCAAATAAATAAAATAAAAACTACAGGCCCTCTCAGTTCTAGACCCCTTTGTTACAGTTCACAGAGCTAAGGTGGTTCTGCACACTCACCCTAGGTTTGCGTCTAAATTCATTTCAAAGTTCTTTGTGAACCAGTCCATAGGACTACCAACCTTCTTCCAGAACCCCTCCAACATGGCAGAAAGAAGCCTGCAGACACTAGATGTATGCAGGGCATTCATGTTTTACCTGGAAAGAACTCGCCACTAAGAAAGACAAACCAATTTTTAGTTTCAGTGGCAGCAGGTAGAGAGGGAGACCCTGTCTCCAAATCTACTATCTCAAGGTGGATTGTCAAATGCATCTCACTCTGCTACTCTCTTGCTAAGAGAGAACTGCCTTTCAAGCCTAGATCACACTCTACTCGACGTACCGGGGCTTCCATAGCATTCATTGCAAATGTTCCTATAGGGTCCATTTGCAAAGCGGCAACCTGGAGTTCTGTACACACCTTTACAAAACACTATTGCTTAGACACTCACTCTGGGTCTGATTCTCAGGTGGGACAAGCAGTAGTAAGACATCTACTGTTCCTTCTCAAAACCAACTCCGGGTACTGCTCGCTAGTCTATGCACAGCATGTGATTCTGAGCAGATTAACAAGCATCAGAAAAAAGCATTTCTGATGATTGTATCTGCTTAGATTCACATGCGCCCACCCTTCCTCCCCGCTCGGATGGAAGGAACATATACGTCTTGCTACTTATCTCTTTCTGTACTCGCTCACGATAGTCATAAGGCTCCTTCACGGCAGAGGAGGTACAATTGGAGGGACCTCGACGAGTGGGGATTTCTGGGTGCACTGCACGTCATGTTGGGGCGGTGTTGCAGACACTCCTATGCCGATGTCCCCTTTCGATCCTCGAGGGACCAGATGCAGTGCGCCGTGGTTCCCACTAGGTGTCGGACTATATGCACAGCATGTAAATGTAGCCGATGCAATCATCAGAAATGCTATTACGGTAAGTGATGTATGTCATTCGGGGCTACATTAATCCACTCCCTCTTCCCTGGCAGCTGAACTCCCTTCCAATGCATAGCCAGACACGTTCTTCGCGCCAGGAGAAGGCTGTGAACCATTCTCGGGAGCCTGATTGTTAGGAAGAATTCTCAGAAATTTGATAATCCCCTCTACTTTAGAGACCCCCAGCAGCTTTGCTG
This sequence comes from Ambystoma mexicanum, assembly GCF_040938575.1. Classification (NCBI taxonomy): domain Eukaryota; kingdom Metazoa; phylum Chordata; class Amphibia; order Caudata; family Ambystomatidae; genus Ambystoma; species Ambystoma mexicanum. Next base: position 996,008,108 of record NC_090934.1, on the reverse strand, counting down.
GATTTTGAGGACTTAATTTTTTTAAACTGGAGAGAGGGAGACCCCTTTTCCCACTCTCTCATGTAATTTTAATGTGATTTTGGACTCTGTGTTTCTTTTAGTTGTGGAGTCTCACAAATTCCATAGGCATCATCTTTTACCTTTTGTCACACAGCACCTTCAGTGCAGTGGCACAGGGAAGTCTTTCAGATTCCGCAAAGGTTTAAATACCTTCTCTGGGATAAACTACTGTTTCTCAGAGCAGTAAAGTGAAATTGACTTTACTTACATTTGTAACTTTCTAGTCCCAGCACACACTATCTTACAATCGGGTGCTGGAGGGGTTACTTAGTATCCCCTTTGTCTAGCTTCTCAAGTAACATTTTTATGTTACCGTTCCCTCACTGAATGGCTGGTGGCAGTGGTTTACTTTTTACTACCATTATGGGATTTTACTGTGGGCTGCATTCGCAGCCACGGTGAAGCACCCATTGGTGCCACTGTTATCAAAATGGCCTGATCTTTTTTCACCATTTCTTTGTGGAAAGGTCCTTCTTGAGATTTACTCTGCGTGCCAAACCAGGTTTGGTCCCTTTGTTCGTTTTGTCTTTGGCAGGCTTCACGAGTGAAACCCGCCTCGGGCTCCAGGGTGTCTGGCGGGGGCAGGAAGTGAGGGAGGTGCCCGAAACTCCCTGTGCTTAGTCTCCTAGGCGACAGGAATGCACTCTTAGGTGATTGGCCGGCTGGCTGTCCGGCAAGGACAGCCACCCTGATGGGTGACTGACAGCTAGGCTGGAATGAATGGGAGCAAGCTGAATAAAAGGCGAGGCTTTTTGGCCTGGAAGGCAGAGTCGACCACTGGACGAAGGAATCGGAAGAAGAACTTGAAAAGGATGGCTTCTGCAACTCCTGGACCATTGGTTTGCCCGGTGAAGCTCTGCTGAAACTCCAAATTCGTATTGACAGAGAAGCTCCTGCAAGGACGACTTCTCCCTTTGAGTTGGTGGGACCAATCAACTCCACAGTAAGCCACTTGGACATCCTCTCAACGCTGGTCGATTATCCACTGCAGTCGCTGCTGGAACCGCATAGCCAGGGAGAGGAACACCAGGTCATGTGTGTTGCTTTTAAGCTGGCCAAGAGCTCCAGGAAGATCCTCTGGACTCCCAGGAAGCAGGACTGACCGAGCCTGAGTCCCCTCAACAGAGTACATGGCCCCAGAAGCAAGGAAAGCCCATCTGGATAGCCACAAACCGCTGTGTTGCTATTTTCCGGTAGACGCGAGGAGCTGAAACACTGAACAGCCACTTGTTGGAAAGTTTGCCAGTTGTGAGCGGTGACCGTCCCATTGCAGTGCAGGATTCCCCAGACGTCCTCCCTCTTGTCCACACGACGGAGGCCCAGGAACTGCGAAGACATCATCATCTTTTTTATGTGCGTCACACAGCACCCTCAGTGCAGTGATACAGGGAAGCCTTTTAGGCTGTCCCAAGGTTTAAATACCTTCTCTGGGATGAACTCCTGTTTCCCAGAGAATTTAAAGTTAAATTGACTTTACTAGTCTTTTTAAATTCCTAGACCCAGCACACCCTATCTTACAATAGAGTGCTGGAGGGGTTACTTAGTATGCCCTGTGTCTAGATACTCATGTAGCAGTCAAATGCTACCCTTTCCTCTCGGAATGGCTGGTGGCAGTGGTTTTACAACGAACTACCGTGATTTTTCCCGACCGTGAACACCGGTAGCGTTAAATCGCGGGAGCCATATTTTTCAAGATGGTGTCTGAGCTTGATACTTGGAGCGATCATTGACCACCAGTCCAATCCACTCTTGGCTGGACTGTAAATGCTGCATTGCATCACGCACTAGTGTCGCCGCAGGACTGCAAGATGGCGGCCTGCAGGGGCTGTGCACGGTAGCTGCAACCAATGGCCGGGTATCTGCCTCAGCGTGGGATGTGGCTCGCAGCAAGGGGCTATCTCACCCTCCCTGCGGCAGGAGTCAGGGCATATGTGTCCATTCCGCAGGCGGCAGCCAGGGGGGCTGTGGCACTCCCTGGCACTGGAGGCCAAGGGGCTGTGGCCCTCCCTGGCACTGGAGGTCAGGGGACTGTGGCCCTTGGCAGGGGGACTGTGGCCCTTCATGGCACTGGAGGTCAGGGGGCTGTGGCCCTCCCTGCTGGTACTGGAGGTCAGTGGGCTGTGGCCATCGCTGGCACTGGAGGTCAGGGATGTGTGCCCCTTGCCTGGGCAGGAGGGAGAGGGTACCAAGCCTGCCCTCTAGCAGGAGTCAGGACATATGTACGCTTCCCCGGCCCCCGCCCCGGCCCATTTCCGCCATGCCCCGAAGGGTCCTCTGATAGCGGCTCCCCTTCCCCCCCTCCTCCCGCCTCCCTGCCCGCCCGCGTCCAATGATTGCCCAGGCAGAAAGCTGCGTTATGTGTGGGGTTGGCCAGCGCTCCCTGCATGCCTGATTTCCATCCCGGCGTTGCAGGTGAGCGCGATACTCTGGTGAGTCCCTGAAGGTAATGCCTCCATTTTGGCCTTTTGTGGCCCCAGCCCGTTTCCGCCATGCCCCGAAGCGTCCCTTGATAGCGGTTCCCCTTCCCTCCCTCCTCCCGCCTCCCTGGCCACCCCTCAACCCTATTGTTCTATCAAGGCTCTTAAGCCACCTTTCCAGGGCAGTCCCCTGCCCGGCAGCCCCTGCGGCTAAGGACCCCGAGGCACAGGACAGCCCCAAGAAGCGTCTGCAGGTGTTCCGCAGGGAAAGCAAAGGAAGCCAGCAGCCAACAGACACCAACACAACTGTAAGTGTGGTATGGGTGGGGTGTAGAGCAATTACTCTACTCCACAAAGCCCTCACCACTCTAAATTACCTCTCCATAACATAGATTGCCATAGTTCTACAACATGCATACTTGGAGCGATCATGGACCACCAGTCCAATCCACTGTTGGCTGGACTGTAAATGCTGCATTGCATCACACACTAACATACTAGCCAGTGTTAACCAGTGCTACACCTATAGAGAATAGTCAAGATCAACCTGCGTAACCTCTAGACTGGGGCAATAATGTCAGTGTATGCAACACTCAGTAAAAAAATTCTTAACCCCAGCTTGCGTCACATCTAGACAGAACTGTGAATGTTAGCTTGTGCCACATCTGGATAGAATTGTGAATGATAGCATGTGCCACACTCAGCTGAAAGTCTTAACCTCAGCTTGCGTCACATCTAGATAGAATTGTGAATGATAGCATGTGCCACACTCAGTTGAAAGTCTTAACCTGAGCTTGCGTCACATCTAGATAGAATTGTGAATGAGAGCATGTGCCACACTCAGCTGAAAGTCTTAACCTCAGCTTGCATCACATCTAGACAGAATTGTGAATGATAGCATGTGCCACACTCAGTTGAAAGTCTTAACCTGAGCTTGCGTCACATCTAGACAGAATTGTGAATGATAGCATGTGCCACCCTCAGTTGAAAGTCTTAAGCTCAGCTTGCGTCACATCTAGACAGTATTGTGAATGTTAGCTTGCATCACATCTAGACAGAACTGTGAATGTTAGCTTGCGTCACATCTAGATAGAATTGTGAATGATAGCATGTGCCACACTCAGTTGAAAGTCTTAACCTCAGCTTGCGTCACATCTAGATAGTACTGTGAATGTTAGCTTGCATCACATCTAGAAAGAACTGTGAAAGTTAGCTTGCGTCACATCTAGATAGAATTGTGAATGATAGCATGTGCCACACTCAGGTGAAAGTCTTAACCTCAGCTTGCGTCACATCTAGAGAGTACTGTGAATGTTAGCTTGCGTCACATCTATACAGAACTGTGAAAGTTAGCTTGCGTCACATCTAGATAGAATTGTGAATGATAGCATGTGCCACACTCGGATGAAAGTCTTAACCTCAACTTGCGTTGCATCTAGATAGAACTGCGAAAGTTAGATTGTGTCGCATCTAGATAGAATTGTGAATGATAGCATGTGTCACACTTAACTTAAAATCATAACCTTAGCTCGCGTCACTTCCAGACAAGATTATGAATGTTAGTATGTGACACACTGGGATGGAATAGTAAATGATAGCCGGCACCACACCTAGACATAACTGCAAACACAGCAATGCCAACTAACCAATCCACTAATAACTTCATCCCTCTGCATACACCTCTCAAACTGTTACCAAACACAACCACAAGCCTTAAACGCAGCATACCGCACAAACTTCACTACACTGCAACAACAAAACAAACCGCACATAGACTTGCACAACGGCACACGACGACTACCGACCGTAGAACACCCCAAGCCCAGCCAACGGACCCACCGGGCTGAGGCTGCCAACAGCACATCACTGCTATCTTGCACTTTTCCAGCTCATTCCGACTAACTCACCCCCCCCCCCCTTTTTCAGAGCTGCCAGAGTGCCAAGGGACCACTCCGATGGTGATAGTGCGCCGTACAAATATCCTTTAACATTAACATAACATTAACAAGAGGAACACTGCAACAGTGACCATTGCTGGATGGCCAGAACAAGAACATTGCCACAATGAACAATGCTGGATAGACACAAGAGGAACACTAAAACAGTGAACAATGCTGCATGGCCAGAACTAGAACACTGCCACAGTGACCAATGCTGGAGGGCCAGAACAGGAACACTGTAACAGTGACCAATGATGCATTGCCAGAACCAGAACACTGCCACAGTGACCAATGCTGGATGGCCACAAGAGGAACACTGCAACAGTAAACAATGCTGGATAGCCAGAACAGAAACACTGCCACAGTGATCAATGCTACATGGCCAGAACAGGAACACTGCCACAGTGACCAATGCTTGATGGCCAGGACAGGAACTCTGCAACAATAAACAAAGCTGGATGGCAGAACAGGAACACTGCCACAGTGACCAATGCTGGATGGCTACAAGAGAAACACTGCAACGGTGAACAATGTTGGATGGCCAGAACAAGAACACAGCAACAGTGAACAATGCTGGATGGCCAGAACAGGAACACTGCCCCAGTGAACAATGCTAGATGGCCAGAACAGGAACCCTGCAACAGTGACCAATATTGGAACGCCAGAACAGGAACACTGCAACAGTGACCAATGCTGGGGGGCCAGAACAGGAACACTGAAACAGTGACCAATGCTGGATCGCCAGAACAGGAACACTGCAACACTGACCAATGGTGGGTGGCCAGAACAGGAACACTGCCACATTGACCGATATTGCAACGCCAGAACAGGAACACTGCAACAGTGACCGATGCTGGAGGGCCAGAACAGGAACACTGAAACAGTGACCAATGCTGGATCGCCAAAACAGGAACACTGCAACACTGACAAATGGTGGGTGGCCAGAAAAGGAACACTGCCACATTAACCAATATTGGAACGCCAGAACAGGAACACTGCAACACTGACCAATGCTGGGTGGACACAACAGGAACACTGTACCAGTGAACAATGCTTAATGGCCGGAGCAGGAACAATGCCACAGTTACCAATGCTGGATGGCCACAAGAGGAACACTGCAACAGTGACCAATGATGGGTGGCCAGAACAGGAACACTTCCAAAGTGATCAATGCTGGAGGGCCAGAACACAAACACTGCAACAGCAAGCAATCCTGGATGACCAGAACAGGCGCTCCACAACAGTGACCAGGACATCTGGTAACTTTTGTTGAATCTTATCTAGAACTGGCAACATTGTACTTGATGAATTGTCTTTTTTAAATTGATGAATTGTTTTGGGATTGTGTTTTTGTATCATGATATTATAGTGACTTATGTGTAAGGTATAACTCATATAAAAAAAGGAACGCTGCAACAGCGACCGATGCTGGACGAACGCAGAGACTTTCATAGCAGACTGATGAAGATATGTTTCATGGGTGATCAAATGGTAGCACCTGTGATCACAGGTGTTTTGGATCGTCCACTTAATAATGGTCTGCAAGTCATGAATCAAAGCACGGTATCTATGTTGACTGCCACGACCGAGAATTCTGAAATGCCAGCCCACTGTTTCCAGGGCATTGCAGTCAAGGTTTGGAAGGACATCATAACATTGGGAAGGCGCCACAGCAAACCCCCTGCTGGTGAAAACTAGAGCTGACAATTGCGTTGATTTGGGCAACATTTGATAACAAAATGTATGACTTTGCTTCAGTAAAGCACTGAATGTTGCTTATCCACTAGTAACTGGAAGAGTTATAGCTGCGGGCCTCCAGGTAAGTACAACATTCGGGAAAACGGGGAGAAATCTAGTAAATCTGTGGGCTTTTTACACCGCATGGAGCGATCAACAGTGGTCATGTTTTTTTTTACAAAAACGGTCTGCTTGCATATGGCGGAATTTTGTGATAGTGACATACCCCTTAATTATGTGCGCCATCACCACCTGCAAACATGGTAGAAAGACGGTCTGTGCAGTGCAAATGTGCAATGTTAGCATATAGCCTTTATTTATAGAATCAGCTGTGGCCAGCAAAGCAGGATACCCGCCATATCAATATATGTCAGTTGCTTTCCTCAGAAAATATAATTGCGCTGGTTCAGATATCTTGGCTACTGACCCAGCAGCCTAAATCTGAGGACTATCAAACGCAATGGAAATACACTAGGGCTGCATGGCACAGGCGCAGGACATGCAGTAGGGCTGCATGGCACAAGCACAAGGCATTTATTAGGCCTGCACGACATAGGCACAGGAAAGATACGAGAGCTGCATGGCACAAGCACAGGACATATAATAGAGCTGCATGGCACACACACAGGACATATACTAGGGCTGCATGGCACAGGCACAGGGCATCTACCAGGCCTGCATGACATAGGCACAGGAAAGATACAAGAGCTGCATGGCACAAGCACAGGACATATACTAGAGCTGCATGGCACACACACAGGACATATACTAGGGCTGCATGGCACAATCACAGGGCATATACTAGGGCTGCATGGCACACACACAGGACACATACTAGGCCTGCATGACATAGGCACAGGCAAGATACAAGAGCTGGATGGCACAAGCACAGGACATATACTATGGCTCCATGGCACAGGCACAGGGCATATACTAGAGCTGCATGGCACAAGCACAAGGCATTTACTTGGGCTGCATGGCACAATCACAGGGCATATACTAGGGCTGCATGGCACACACATAGGACATATACTATGGCTGTGTGGCACAAGCACAGGGCATATACGAGGGCTGCATGGCACAAGCACAAGGCATTTATTAGGCCTGCACGACATAGGCACAGGAAAGATACAAGAGCTGCATGGCACAAGCACAGGGCATATACTATGGCTGAATGGCACAGGCACAGGGCATCTACCAGGCCTGCATGACATAGGCACAGGAAAGATACAAGAGCTGCATGGCACAAGCACAGGGCATATACTAGAGCTGCATGGCACAAGCACAAGGCATTTACTAGGGCTGCATGGCACAAGCAGAGGGCATTTACTAGGGCTGCATGGCACAAGCACAGGGCATTTACCAGGGCTGCATGGCACACACACAGTACATATACTAGGCCTGCATGACATAGGCACAGGAAAGATACAAGAGCTGCATGGCACAAGCACAGGACATGTACGAGGGCTGCATGGCACAAGCACATGGCATATTCGAGGGCTGCATGACATAGGCACAGGAAATATACAAAGGCTGCATGGCATAACCACACGGCATACACTAGGGCCTCATGGCACAAGTACATGGCATATACTAGGGCTGCATGGAACACGCAAAGGGCATATCCTAGGGCTGCATGACATAGGAACAGGAAATATATAAAGGCTGCATGGCACAAGCACAGGACATATACTAGGGCCGCATGGCACATGCACATGGCACATACTAGGGCTGCATGGCACATGCACAGGACACATACTAGGGCTGCATGACATAGGCACAGGAAATATACTAGGGCCGGATGGCACAATCACAGGACACATGCTAGGGCTGCATGGCACACGCACAGGACTTATACTAGGGCTTCAGGACAATTATGACTGGACAATGTTGATGTTCACTCATGATAACTATGGTGACTTCCTCCACAATGTAATAGAGAGTAGACATGGTGGTAAATGGAAAAAGAACAAGGCTAACCACACTAGTAATAAGAAAAAAACACATGGACTTCATTATAAGTTTGGAGGTAGCCTTGCCTGTAATACAGGCAGGCTACCTCCAAACGTGCAAATAAATTCCGGCAGCTGCAAATGAGCCATTACCGGGCCTAGCCGGACCCGGTAATTGTCCATCCGCGGGTGCCGGAATGGGATGCTCCCCATTCGAATTTGAGCCCAATAGGGCTCAATGGTAATGGGGAGGTCGGATGCACCGGCACCGTTTATAACGGTGCCGGTGCCTCCGACATGCAGTGCTTGAGGGTGCCTTTCATTCAGCCAGGTCAGACCTGGTGGAATGAAAGGCACCCACGAGCACAACTCAGAGTTTGCCGGTCCGGATACAACGGTACCGGCAAGCTTACCGGTACCGTTATATCCGTACCGGCAAGCTCGTAATGAGGCCCATCGATATCATGAGGAAGTAGCAGAAAAAAAGAAGGAAATGAAGTTCTCGTTCAGAACAATTAAGAAACAGAATAGGCCTGAAAATGAAAGTTTGGGGCAAATTAGAAAAATCAGGTTAGAATATAAGAACTGGGTAGAAAACCACCATGACATAATGGTCCAGGTGTATACAGAGGAAATGCTGTGATATCTCCAGAAGAAAGACTCCCGCTCTTTCTGGGCCTTAATGAACAGCCAAATCAAAAGTTGTGGCGAAAGCACTATTAATGCCGTTTCAGAAGGGGACTGGATTCGGCATTTTAGAGCTATGTATGGCACTTATGGGGATTCAGCTATGGATAATGCAATCAGGCAAGGTGCAACATTGCCGTCAACGAGCTTGTGGGCGCTATTACTTGTGGCACGGTTGCTGTGTTGGAAGCCAACAAAAGAGCAAGCAACTCCAGAACTCCAAGTCCAAACAAAGCATCAAAAAGTTTGCTCAGGGGAGCCGTGACAGAATGGGCAGGGATTTTGAGGCTCCTCTTTGACGATATTCTGAGTACAGCAACTTATCCACCAACGCGGAGAACTGCCTATATCATCCTGGTATACAAAAGGGGTAGCAGATCTGACGCTAAAAATGTGTGACCCATCTCCATTTCAGATGCAGATAGCAACATTTTTGCAAGTCTGATCCTGAAACATCTGAAAACTTGGGCTCAAAGTAAAAAATCTGTTATCACCATTTCAAAATGGCTTCCGTAAAAATCACGGCACACATTTGAATAGATACGTATTGAGCTTTCTTCAGGGCTTAGTCAATCGAGGAAAATATTCTGTCATACACCTGGCAACCTTGGATTTATCCAATACCATTGACACCTTCTCTAGACCTAGACTTTGTGCAAAATTAAGGAAGTGGGGCATCCCTGAGGGCTTGCTGAAATTAATTACTAAACTGCATGAAGATACCAACGTCCATGTTAGATTAAACTTGGAGGGCAGTCTATCTAAAAAGATACCCACAAGCAATGGCGTATGGCAGGGGTGCATTCTTGCCTCCTATCTTTTCAATGTATACGTTGCGGATGTGGGTTCCTCGTTGGAGGCAGCCTCCCTTGCTCCTCCTGTTGAACGGAAAATTATATCGTGCCTCCTATATTGTATGAATATATGTATATTGGCCTATGCCAAGCTGCTTATAAGCCACTTACGAGGAAATCTGCGTTGCAAGGTCTTGACCTTAGATCAGTATAAGCCGCCATTTTAGATCTATCCGCCATTTTAGATTCTCCCTCTAAAGTCACCCTGTGCTAAAATGGTGGACAATATCATTTCGAATGCAACATGGCCGTCTTGACCTCTGTGTATAAACTAATGTATAACTTGTCTGCAGGCTACATGTTGGGGTCATGAACTGAGACCTTGTCCTTCGCTGACCTGTGTGTAGAAGATTACTTGCATCAACAAAGCTAATCCGCAAGCATATGTTAAACACAATGTATTCAAAAACTGAAATGTAAACACTTGTTTGACTACATTGTATAAAACTGTTTGAGAAGACTCAACATGAAATCCTCAGAAATACTGTTACTATTAAGGCTTGTAGGTGAATACATTAAAGGTAAACCCTAAATGTACAGATGTACGAACTCGGCACGAACCCTGGATCCGTAATGTATTAACCAATATAAACTGGGAAATGGGTTGAACATCGTGATTTCGTGGGTATAAAGAGTGTGACTATTCTAATGTACAGTCCCACTCACTGAGCACACCGAACCACGCTGGAGTTCGCTGTGTTGTACTGAGGGCCGATAGCTATCTGTTGCTTTGTCCTTTGAAACTGTTCAGTATAAAATAAAGATATTTTGTATGTTCCTTTGTAACCCGCGTTTGGTTTATTTCCTTTTGGGGTACTCAGCCTCGATATATTCTTTTTGTTTTCACACTCCCAAACTTGGAAATGTGGCAATAAGTTGGATGGTCTATGCCGATTACTTTGTGCTACTGGATTGTACCCAAACAGGGTTACGCTGCCTTTTGGCAGCCTTTGAATGTTTTGCAAGGGAAAACAACCTCAAAATAAACTCCAAAAAACCCCAGGTAATGTAATTTGTAAGACAAGCACGTAAAACCATATTAAGTTGCTCTGTGAATGACGTTACCCGGAGAGGATTAATACAACTATTTGCCTTGCTTATCCAATCAATGGTTCTTCAAACAGAGACTTTCTAAGGAAAGACCTGAGGGTCAAAGCAGATTTACTAAATTCCCCAAATCAAAAGAATTAAGTTTCAATACTGTAAGTTTTCCCTTGTCCCTTTAATGAGTTTTTTAAAGGTAAAATCAGCCCAAAATTGTTATATGGCATTGAGCTATTGGAAGACTGGGCTTGGATTATTGAGGGAGTAATCTGGCGCAAGGTTTTAGGAGTACCTGTGAGTGCCATTAGGCACGAATCTGGGCAGACTTCCTTGAAGGCCAAAGGTCATTGGCATCTCTTGTTATTGTACGCTACATTTTTGAGACCTTATGAAAACACCTTGTACCTGGCCATTGCTGAGGCCATGAATTCTGGCTAAGTACCCATACTGGCAAATCTCATTAACCGCTGCAAAATAATACAGTGTAGATTGGAAATGGGAAAGGACAACCTAACAAACAACCCAGACAGGATTAAAAAAAAGCTTTTTGCACATGACTGCACAGAAAGCCTGCAGGAAAATACCAGTTGGTCCCATTTGCAATATGAACATAGAAGCAAAGGGACTGCGTTCCTTTACCTGGTGAAATTTCCAAGTGCTAAGATCAGGCATATCTACCTGCGGTTCCGTTGGAACCTTCTTCCGACTAAGGAGGATTTGCTTAGATGGAAAAGGCCTTTGGTGACAGAAGCTGATTGTAGATTTTGCAAATAGGCAGGTAAAATCGAAACCCTGAAGCACCTACTCACAGAATGCTTCACACTGAGAAGTAGGAGGTACTGTTATTTTCAAAAATACTTTTACTAGGTTGTTTGTTTAGATCAGGAATCCTTTTCGGGGAAAATGCATTGAGGGTATGCAACTGCAGAGGACCACTCAGCCTTACTGTGTATGCGCATTTGTGAGTATTCAATGGTTTTGTGTATGAATGTGAGTCTGGAGTGGGGCAGTACTTGGTTAGCCAATGTGTGCACGGCAATGTTTTTCAATGACAGTACTTGTATATTTTGAGTACCGACTTCAGGAAAACACGTCATAAGGCAATAGCGTTATATACTGGCAAAAGACAATGATAATGTATTCTAATCAACACAAGTGTGCTCTTGCAGATGCAATAATATCATATAAGAGCCAGCCAGTATGAAGATGCCTTCATACAGTGGCAACACCGGCCGATATTGGCACACCCCGCATTACAATGGGCCTCATTATAACCCTTCCCGGTCCGGTCACAATGGTGCTGGTAGGCTTACTGGCAGCATTGTTACCGGACCGGCAGAGTACAGGTTTGTGGGCCGGATGCCCTCCCGCCCTCCAGGCCTGACCTGGCGGCCGGAACAGCACCCGCCCACAGACTTTGACGGTAGCACTGGCACCATTATGAATGCATCCCATGGGACTCAATGGGAATGGGGAGTTACATTTTCCGGCACCTGGCTTCAGGGACCGCTGGGGCGGTAATGCCCCTGGTGATTCCCCATTGCCAGGCACCAGAAAAAATGCACAACTCTGGCGGCAACCTGCCGTCTTTACCGGCACGGCTACCGCCGAAGTTGTAATGTCTTGTTACTGGGGAGGAGGTGGCCAGGCTCCAAGATGGCCACAATTTACTGGGGTTCTGGTTCCAAGTCCCGTCGCAGGAGGTCTACACTCTGAGGCAGATCACCACTGTGATACCCAGTATGCAGCCAGAGCTGTGTGATTAGAAGTGCTGGTAGTTCACTTAGCTACAGTGGTACCTCAGGACCCAATCGAGCCCGGCTGTGAACCGTAACTGCAGCGTTGAGCCTGTGAGGGACCGGCAAAGCTGTGCCACTGGACGTACGTTGAAATACCAAGGCCAGGTGGCAGCGGGTTTGTGCGGGGGGCGGGGTGGGCTCTTGAAACGCTGCTTGATTCACAGATGTAGGAGATGTGGTGCCTTGTACATGCTGCAGTCCCTGAGGATTCTCTCTGAGCATAAAGGAAAATGTTACATTAGGATTCAAGAGTTTAACTTAATTTGAGAGGAACACTCTTCCACCTCCTTGAGTGAAATCTTTTGCCCTGTAAAATACATCTATAGAGGGTGGTAAAAGTGGTAGAAATGCTGGCGAAAGACAGTAAAACCAATCAGAAACTATAGTAAGGGAAATAGCTGGGGGTCGGTATGCTTTGAACGACACACAGTCTCCTATACTCACCCAGGGGGAGTCAATGCTGATAGGGATGTGCTGTGACCTGCAAGACACGACCAAGAGCATTAAGGCAAAACCACCCTAAAAGCCACAAGCACCCATATTGATTCCTCTGTCATTGAGGGTCTGGGTGTGTATGAAGGCAAATGAATGTGTCATTCATTACGTTGGCCTCTCCCCTGTCTCGTTGCTACAGAAATGGAAGATGCACATCACGTATAGCATCTGACTCCCCCGCGCCCCATAACACAGGTGTGAGAGACTACTCACTGAGACTACCCTACCGACCCCACCACTGAGAAATCGCAGAAGAGCTGAATCTGCAAGTTATGGAAGATACAAACAAGCTTTGATCGAGGTGACATAAGCAAATGACGCTACTGCTGAACATTCACACATGTAGGTGTATTAGACATGAAAAATACGCACCAATCATGAAGACACACAAAGAATAGGTCAAATTTCACTTACTTAGACATGAAGACTATGACTGCATCCAATAGGTTAGAAAACACATTCTCTCTATACACTGAAACGCAAGACACACAAGAACACACATAAACTTGGGACCTGGTTCGCTGAGCTAGCAGAAAAGTTCAATCTCAATAGCCCAGACAATACGTTTTCAAGTCTCGCCATGGTTACTGTGGAAGGAAAGTTTGGACCGACACCCAAGAGGACACATGATAACAGTTTCCAGATGGGTGGGACATAATGATGGAAGGTCAGATTCCCATTAACTATGGCTCAATAGTAGGTAGAAAGTAGCTCAAACAAGTCTCTAGAGGCAAATACAGGTAAATACACCTGCATTAATAAGAGCTAAACTCCTCATAAATGCTGAGCAGAATGATCCAAAATTTAGTCTCCATACACACGAGACCTGCAGTTGGAGGATAATGTCTGCTCATTAGATTCAGAGACAGGCAAACTGAGACCTTCGGTCCCATCAAGTTCTCTGGCCAGAAGAGGTAAGAATGCAATGTTGAAAACTAAACAACCTGGCCTGTGTCTTCGAGAATCAGAAATGGTAACCTTATCACGAAAAGTACCACTTTGGTGCCATTCTCACCAACCTCTATTGTCACTCATGTGCTGATAACATTCTAAGGTGCCAAGGCTAAGAAAGACACTGCTGACCAATCTCTACCCACCTTTGATGCTCATCCATCAATGTTGCAATGGCCAATTGAATCGCATTATGATGATATGCGTTCATGTGTATCATTTTAGTAGGTAGTCTCAGGTAGGGCCACAAGAGAGAGTGCAGCCAATGAGCATACTAACCCCTTTGGAATCTATATGTAGTTGATTCCCCTAACCAGTCCCTTCCCACCTTAGGTTTTCTTGAATGAAACGTCAATTGTGATGTCATGTACATTTTTAAGCCACTGTCAAGCTTGTAATTACTTGAGAGCTAGGAGCTCACCTTGATGTCTACAGCTGTCCCTGTTCTATATGGGTTTTGTTAAATAAAACAACTCTTTGTCAATTTCTTGACTTTCCGTTTTTGGGTGTGGGATTTCACCTGGCCTGACCTCTTTGCAAATCCACAGGGTGTTCCCATCCCACCTTTACATGTGGTAGCAGCTGATGGTTCACCAATGCCCTCAGAAATGTACTGCTTTTTCCTGCCGCATGCCTAAAGGACTGTGGAATAACCAGTGAGGACCAGATAACCAATCATGCATCAACTGAGAAGGTCATCAGGAGCCCCTGTGGTATAATTCCTGCCCACTGTGTGCGGAACGCATCTTAGGCCGGAACGGGGAGTGGCTGATTGTGGGAGGAGTGGTTCCAAAGGCTTTGTCTAATCCACGGATGTAAGTATGAGAGCACTGATTTGACAAACAAAAGGTGGGAGGGAGCTGTTTGTGTATTTTGAGGATTTGTTTGTGTACGTTTCCGGGAAGTGATAAAGTGGTTATTTATGAGAGATTACCTGCAGCCAGGGTTATGGAAGCTGACGCATTACAGTGGTAGAAGGGGTATTGAATATAGAGAAAAGAAAAAAAACAAAAGGTATAAAAAAACAAAGATGTATATGAGTTAGCTTGTGTGGAGGGCATAATAGAAGAAAGCGTCACACCCCGAGGGGCAGTTTTGAGAAAAGAAGGATCCCTTGTCAGAGTTAGGACAGTATTGTGGCTGTGTTTTTTTGTTGGTTTTATTGTCTTGAGGATACACACATATGTTTATCTGTGTAGAAATTACTGATGCCAATAGGAGGTTGTGAGGGGAAATTGTGACTTTGGTAGAAGGGGTGTCCGCCAGTGGTGAGTTGTAAGAAAATTGTGGAGAATTGAATGAAGAAGGCTGTCAGCAATAGGTTGTGAATAGGAATTAGAGTATTAATGGGAGGAGCCTGCTTGCCTGGGGAAGGGGGCAAGGAGATTGTGGTAAGGTGTTAGAAAAGGTTCTGTTTTCTAATGGTGTGAGGTAACAGCAGAAGGCGGAGAATTAGGTCTGGAGCCATGGAAACAAGGTTTTGTTGACCGAAGTTCTCATTTTGGGAGCACATGGAGTTTTGATTTGGCCTTAAAGGGTGGAGTTCTGGATAAGGGCAGTGTTTGTGTTGCGTGCCCCAGGTGGTGTTAGTGAAGCCGGAGAAGATTGAGAGAAGGTTTGAAAAGTAGAGAATATATTCTCTGTTAAGGGCGGCCATTATGCTTTATTGACATCAGGGCCACTTATGTTAGGCAGCTGCAGCAATGGCGAAGATTAGAACAGGATGAACACGCTCTGCTGTCAGATTTAGTGTTTGTCAAAGAGGAAAAATGAGGTAATGTACACTGCAAATGTTTGTGCTACATCAACGTTTCTGCAAACATACATGGTTGCATCCTCGGTACAATCTTATCTTCTGAACTTTCCACCTGGGCACCTTAAGAAAATATGTGTGTGAAGGTGAGTTCTGATGCTCATGGTTTCAATATGTCTGCCATGATTGCGATTGAGGCCACAGAGTTTGTTGGGATTTTTTTCCACACGTAATATGACAATTCATTTGGGCAGTCATTTGACAGTTTTGGGGAAAAAAACTTGGTGCATTTACTGAAATTGTGTCTACGGCAGATTGGTAACACCCGAAAAGACTGGTGTTGCAGATGTTGCAGTGTTTTGGTGTTTGATAAGTGTCGCACCTTCAATAAAAAACAACGCTACAACTTCAATGGCTGAGGGGTAGGCTGTACCTATGGGTAGTGGCCACAGTGTCGGGGTCATGGTATAAGGTCATGATGTGCGCAATGTGGCTACTAGCCATGACCAGAACGGAGAAAAGATAGCATTACAGTGGCAATGTCCACCTGGGACTGGCTTTGTGGTAAATTGTTGCACATACCCATACATTTCAATGGGAATAAAAATGTGCTCATGGCAATATGGTCACATAGTTTCCATTTATTTTTTGCAGACTGCAATGGAAAGCGAAGAAGGACTATGTATGCAGCACCCGACTTCCCTTTCTATGGTGGCCATCTTGGAAGAGGATTTTATTTCTTAAAGCGGGACGCCAGAAGTGGCCCGCTTCAAGACATTAAATCATCAGTTTTAATACCATGGGTTACTGCTTTGAAAATGTGCATTGCAAATGGCTTGCATCCCCCATTTTAGGAGTGGAAGGGGGTTGGGGGTAATGATCCAGAGACCTCATTATGCACTTTCGGTTCCATTGCCCTCAGAGCTTGCCCTGCTGGCACTTTGTCCACCGTTCCAGTCCCTCGAACGGAAGATGAACACTACAATATTCCCATTAGCATAGCAGAAACTATAAATGGAACTGTTTGAAAATCTTATTGCGTCTATGTACTTAACTACGAAATATAAAGCAGATGCAGTGTATGCGTTTTTTTTTTTTCATTCCTTTTTGTGACTGTGAATGGTGGGTCACCTAAGAACATTTCTTGTGTATGTATGGCTTTTGTTTGGAAGGATAGCTAAGACCGAAAGTTGCGGACGGAACTGAGGAAAGAGGCAGCAAACAGTAATATGGAGGGGTAGGTGGAAGGTGGGAAATGTAGTGGGTGTGTTATTTGTGAGCTAGGGCCAGTGTTTCTACAGCTGCTTCTTCACAGCACTTGTGGTGTTTTTTAGGGAGGGGGGATGGCTTTAGCTAATGTCATTTTAAGATGAATAGCAGTTTTGTTAAAAGTATGTGCTGTGTACCAAGTTGTTATAAGCTGTGTACGATTAGGTGTTGGAGTTCTGCACGGAAAATGTTGCGGTTGCATGTTCACACAGCAGCACAAAATGTACCTCCACACTGTCCACGAGGCACATATCTTATTGTGAATTGTGTATGGGTTTTCGGACACGTCACCATGCTGTGCGCCAGCATATGATCATGTGGTATTCTTCGGAAGGTGTGCAGTGAAGGCAAATGTTCGTAACTGGTATGGTTACGTGTCACTACTAGAAACCTATTGAATTCACTAGAACAATTTTGTACAAGGCACAATATGGGTCAGTTGCCCTACTAAAAACCTATGAAATTCAGTAAAAAAAATACTTTGTTAAAGGGACGTTATGGTTCTAGGTAAAATCGAAAAACCCCTGAAAACACCCAGGACATGACAGATGGCATCACAAATGTCATTGATGACATCACTGATGATATCACATGTGTAGCCCCTTTGTTTTTGTTCACTGCTATATATATATATATATGTATATATATATATATATATATATATTTATATATATGTATATTCAGTAAAAACAAATTCCCAAAATTTCCCAAAGCGGGAACCTGGGGTGCTAAAAAAGAGGATTTTTCCTCCTACACCGGGACGCCAAAGGCCAAAGGCCAAAGGCGTCCTGGTGTAGGAAGGAAAATCCTTTTCCAAGATGGCCACCATGGAAAGAGAAGGCAGAGTTCCATACAGAGCCCCTCTTCGCTTTCCCTTGAAGCCTGTAGAAGGCGATAAGAGAACCCTATGACCTTATTACCATGAGCACATTTTTCTTCCCTTTCAAATCTACCCCAATTTCGAATAACTTTGCCACAAAGCCAGTCTCAGGTGGACACGGCCACTTTAACCCCATATGTTGTCCCACGTGGGCATGGCCAGTAGCCAGATTGTCCAGATCATTACCTTATTCCATGACCCGGACA
Organism: Ambystoma mexicanum; assembly: GCF_040938575.1. Taxonomy (NCBI): domain Eukaryota; kingdom Metazoa; phylum Chordata; class Amphibia; order Caudata; family Ambystomatidae; genus Ambystoma; species Ambystoma mexicanum. Next base: position 995,990,064 of record NC_090934.1, on the reverse strand, counting down.
ATCTGGCCACTGCCCATGGCCACAGGCTACACCTCAGTCACCAAAGATATATCACTATTTTTTGTACCTACATTATGACACTTGTCAAAAAATAAAACACAGGCACATTTGCTAAACCATGCTTTCAGGTGCTTGCCAAAGCTCCTTACAGGAGTTTGCTGGAAATCCACCCATGTTTTATTTTTTCAAAAGTATCAAATGTATGCACATACAATCATCATATAACCTAGCCCCCACTTAAAATTCATTCAGACTTTACAAAAACATTTATATCTAGATCTATAATCTTTTTGCAAACCTTTATGTAGATTTGTCAAATGGCACCACATTTATAAACCTTTTCAATATTTTGGGACCCAATCTCTTCTTATGCCCCCTCTTGACAGAATCCCACCAAACTTCAAAACAACATTTATATCTAGATCTATTATCAGTTTGTCAAATTAAGTGTAAATTCGTCAAATGGCACCTCATTTATAATGGCGCCTTTACATCATTTTGGGACCGCCCTCTAATTTTGCCCCCTCTTGACATAATCCCACCAAACTTTTGAAACTCATTTGGAATCAGGTCAGGCATATCATTGCAAAATTTCATGCAGTTTCACTGAGTGGTGCCAAAGGTACATGCCATCCAAAAACTGCCCCCAAACATCTGAAGTGTCTGTTCACTGATTTTTGCGGCACAAAACGCCTGTTTTTTTGCTTCTTGCAGCCATATCCTATCCCATCCTCATCACCCCTCACCTCCCCAGAGGTAATTTGATAAGTTTGACAAGTGCAATGTTGTGTTTTTTAATATGTTTTTACCGCGATGTCTGAGGGCACCGGCCGCTGTCCGCGAATACAAGATGGCGGGCGTTTCCAAAAATCTGATGCAATTCACGCTTTTCACCATCAAATCAGTGGGCACGTCTGGTGTCGGCAGACACCACGTTGCCCTCTAAGCCAATCGGAGTCCTGTCTGCGGACCGAACAGGGAAGTGTGTCCGCAGCGGACATAGATATCACACATGTTTTGGGACCTACTTTTTAGTCTTTTAAAAAAAACGACAAAAGCACATTTCGGGACCAAGCCGCCGCTCCTGCCGTAAATTTGGTGGTAATCCGTCCAGCTTTTTGGGCTGTAGGCGTGAGCAAAATTCTTTCTCCATTCAGTCTATGGGAAAAAAAGACATTTTGGGACCCCCCTATAACTTTGCCCCCCCTTGACCAAACCTCACTAAACTTTGCAAATTCAGAGTGGGCCATATACGTTTTTTGCAAAGTTTGGTGAGGATGCGTCCAGGGGGAGCGAAAGTATAAGTTGCCCAAGAAGTGCTCTTCCTATGGGTTTAGCAACTTAACCATAACTACATGGCTGCTACCGTTGATGAGAAACTATGAAAGTATTGTGGAAGAATTGTCAGTAAAAATATTTGTAAAGGTCATGTAAGTATCGGCAGTCAGAATTTTGAGGTGCCATCATGGGACACACTCCCCTTATGCACTTGTGCGAGTCCCTTCAATGGTATAAGACTAACATTTGCAAGTATTAAGCAGAATGGGCTTGGAAAACAGTGGGAAAAATGGTTAAAGCCTGGTTCCAAGAGGGCAGTCTTTCGAAATCTGTGCTGCAACACATGCCCACATATTTACATGCTGCATACAAGGGAAGGAAATTATGCAATAGGTTAGCAATCCTAGAGCTATGGAAGACATTTTGGGACGAATCGGACGACGCATTCGGGAGGGAGTGGATGCTTAATCAGCATGAAACAGCAGGCGACGCGCCCACGGCTCTTGCTCCCCCTCCCAGAGCAACCATCTGCCAAGTGAAGGACAGGGATTTTAGCCCTTGAAAAAATTGAAAGCGCAGGGAGACTATACTAACATCATATATGTGTGCCCTGCGGACAGTAGTGAAGACACAATAAATGGAGCCAAGTTAAGTAACCAAACGTTACGGCTCATGACCGATGAGCATAAAGAGCGCCGTGAATTGCAGGAGAAGCTAACAGAGAGGGACAAGGAAGGGACAGAGACTAGCACAAATGAGTGAGTGGCCGGACAAAAATTGCTTATATTAGATGGGAAAAGCCCACACAACACAAAGGAATGAGAAAAGGAAGTTCAGGAGAGGCAGGATAAGGAGGTGAGGAATGGACAAATCTACTGCTCCATTGGTGTACAGTGTTTCTCAGCCTCAATCTGGCAGATCTGAAAGGGCAGAATGTCAGAGTGTGCCACCCACCTCACCAACAATGCAACAAAATTTGCAAGCAGATCAGCGTAGAACGTGCCTGCCCACCACAGATACACAAAGTGTGGAATTCCATCATTGTTATGTAGCTGGGCCACCAATCTGGCAGGAGAGTGCTTTACAATACTACTTACATTAGATTTCTTTGTACATCCGACAAAGAACATCAACATCTCACCACCTGCACTTTTTGCACTGGGGCCACATTGAGAACTACATCTTTGTTTTCCACATGCTCCGGGACCATGCACAGGACTGGGGTTTAACTAATCTATAACCCTCCCATTGCTAGCAACCAATTCCTGTACCAATTCCTGCAATGTCCTCTCCTCGTCAACCATTTGTCATGTGCAATTGCATGAGACTCTTAGCCCCAGTCCTGCATCTAAATTGGTGCATAGTGCATGCAGGCTTAGCATTGATCCCCCTTTGCAGCAGCTCAGGGGCATGTAAGCATTTGAGCGTGGAATGCAATAGAACTAGTCACATGACTATGACTATGATCTGGCCATGTCAGATCAATGTTACCCTGGTGGTAGTATTGCCTATGGCCATCTTTGCGTATTGCTTTGTCAATAATTCAGGTTACAACAGATTATGGTCATTGTTGAGCACCAATGGGTAATAATCAGGCACTGTTCTGAGCTTGTACAACAAGGTTCTTTTCACAGTGGTTCATCACTAGATTAATCCATGGGCCAAAAAGTCCACTTCCCCATGGAGATGGTGACCAGCAGACAAAGCATAGACTGTATGGCTGTCACTGCACCGTGGGTGACCTGCCCTGACCCTGCCAGCCAACAGGATCCTGAAGCAGTCCACGGGGCGAACAGGGACGTCCTTTCACCAAAATGCCAGGGGTAGCGGAAGCGACCTTGACCTCTGATGACATCACAGGAAGTGATGTCATTTGACCCCACACCAAACAGATATCACGGGAAGCGATGGAACACGACCTTTCACTCCTTGACAAAACAGGATGTGGTATCACATATCATTGTTCCTAAGTACAGTACGAAACATAGGGTTACGATATCACTATAATGTGATATACATTTCATACAAGAATGGATCGCCATATGTACCGTTAACATCACTGTGTATAGGCCCATATTACCAAATTACTGGGAATGCAAGCAGACGTCCATGGCCAAATGATAATGATGTGTTATTATATAGCACTTACGCTTAAGCGCTTTACATAGAATACATACAACCTGTGTTGGTACTCATTTATCGACCTCAGAAGGATGAAAGGCTGAGTTGAGGTGTTTAAGAACAGACTAAATCAGCGACTCACGCCCTGAAGTGTGCCTGAAATAAACCTTTGATGAGTCTAGCAATTATTGTATAGAATTCCAGAAAGACACATTATTTGGTATTCCTATTCTTTCTTATTTAGGTTCACTGCTCAAAGTGTTAGACTTGAGGCACCCCTGTTCTTTTTTTGTCTTCTGCCATATTTTTCAAGAGGCCTGAACAATAAAGACAGCCACTCCATAAGCAAATAGCCACATGGCGCTGGCCACAACCCAGGTGCTGCATTTTTTTAAAAAAAAAGTATTTTCGTTTTCTTTTCAGGGGGATTACAGGGGTAGTAAGGGAGACCCCAGGGATCGCAGTTGCGACCCCTGGCAACCCCTAAATGACGTCCCTGGGGGGAGTAGGTGCATGCATTTCGACTCCAGGCCAGTCTGTGCATGGATGGAAGAGGCCTCAGGCGGGTTCACATCTGATGATCTGAGAGAAGGTAGTGGCCCTCGATGTAAGAGTTCTCGGTGTGCTGCAGCACCCCCGGGATTCATGGAGAAGCGTGAGAAAGAAAGAAGAGAAAAAGATGCCTTGGATGGGTTTCTAATCATGGAACATGTGTTTATTCGACTGGAAAGTCTCATCAAGATGAGTCCACTGGGTCAGCAGTGATTATCACGAATCCCAAAATAACTAATACAATAAATAATGAACCCAAATATCTAATACCACAATACCGAATTTGGAAAAGACAAAAAAAGGGGTTTGGAGTGGGAATAGTGGTTTTGGGGGTGGGGGAAAATATTAGGGAAAAAAGGGGGAGGGTTGTAGGGGAACCCCCCAAAAAATAATGAAAAAGGAATTTGTTATTTTGGAATTCGTTATTTTGGTATTAGTTGTCCACTGGCTGATACCTTCTGGAAAAGTATTGCTAATCCTTTGTATCTTTTAGATCTATGCTTGCAAAGCAAGGTGAGGGCGGGCCTCTTAATGCACATCGATGCATGGAAGAGGGCAGGCCAAAGGGGTCTTAACAAACACAGACATAGCAAGCACTTACTATGTGCTTTGCATTCAAAAGGTTTTATGTTTTGAATATGAAAATATGCTGTGCCTATAGTTTAAAAAAAATTGCATGTCTGAAATGGAAAAGTCTCAGCTGAGAGGGCAAGGATTGACTCAGCGTACATTTTTGTAATGATTACTGGTGTATAGAGTGAGAGGCTCCCATCTCTTCTCAGTAAGGCACCTATACATGTTACATGACATCTCAGCAATTCTTTTCTCCTACTACTGTGATGGCTCAATTGCATAGCCACACTTTCAGAAAGCCTGCTATGCACTTTAATATGGCCGTACTTGGTCTTTTCTGTAAGGAGTTTTACTTTACACAAGTTAGAAGTGTGTGAAGTTTTCAGAAAAGCAGCAATACTTTTGGTAACACACTGCCAGCATTCATCAGCTGGACTGCCATACCTCCTTATGGACACCACCTGTATTTTAGTGATACCAAGCACTGATTACCATGAAATGATGGGGAAAAAAAGACCTAATGACTGCATTTTTTTTTGTTTTTTTTAAATGCGGGGAGACACCCCGTGCACCCCCCTGCACTACCCACTTCCATCACGTATACCCTTACTCTACCCCACATATATATGTAAATTATTAAACATGTACACAAATACCTAACAAATTCGGCCATTTCTCATTAGGTATTTTTGAATTCAATGATTTCTGCGGATACCCCCGAGCAGTGAGTGGGCACAGGGTCTGAACTCCCCTCTTCCATTCCTGGGCGGGTATGATGTGCATTGTCAAGTAGCGGTAAGGTTCCATGCCCTGAGAGACTTTTGCTCTATTGCTCTCAATCAGCCACCTCTGCTAACCTTTCCCACTCTCCTATACCTCACACATTGGCCTTGACCTGTTTGTAAATATCCTGGTTTTCATACAGGATAGTAAGTGCCAAGGACGAGTATGCTCGTCCTTTTTGCATAGACTTGCATAATAGCCTAGCACTTAAGGGGCAAATTGGCCAGTGTCAGCTATATGTCGAGACTGCGTTATGAGCGACTGACACTGCTCCAGTCCTACAATCCTCCAAGCTGCACACGCCTCTAAGGAAATCTAGCTCCTAGATATCTAGCTCCTAGATTTCCCCCTACTGCAGAAATATATGTTTAACGAAAGGGGCTGGTGCTGTTGCTAGGTTCGTAAAATATCTGGGGCTACGCTAATGTCGGGACTGTCGGGACTCAGGGCTAGCTAGCCTTTTGGTTGTAGCCCCTGAGCTTCTATCTGGGGCTGCGACCTAAGGACCCGGAGCCAGTGGTCGAAGTGAGTGGGAACGGGCGGGAGCGGTGTTCCACTACTTTTATTTTTTACTGTTAAGAGCTCCACTACTTTTTGCAACCAGACTCACCATCTCGGAACTGTTATTTGTGAAGTTAAAGCACACTTCTGCACTTTACCACCGGATATCAGTTACAGCTAAAGAGAAATCTGTTTCAACTGAATTGGCCGTCAACCAGCATGGCTGCAACCCTTGAAAAGTGTGTTGCACTTTGCTCCCTTCTTTCCTAACCTGTCCACCGCTGGAGTCCACTACCTGTAGCTGCACTTCTTAGGTACACTTCTACCACTGCCCGGAGCTATATCCCCTTGAGCCACTCCCCCCAACCCCCTGCGATGCCTCTGGCTGGTTTCCAATCATCTTAGAAAGCTAGCTTCATTGCGTAAAGTGTCAGCTGAAAAAAATGTGTTAAGCTGCAGGCCTCTGGTAAGGGCCATAGAGCCTCAGCTTATCTAGCCCACCCTTCCACTTCTCAGCAGGGCGTCAATCCCTCAGCGGGGACCCACTGACCCATATCAGCAGGGGTGCTTTCATTTAAGGTGTGTATTGGGTAGTCTGTTTTTAACAATCACTAAATGCCAGAAAGAGGTCCCTTCAGGGCACAGCAATCCACTACATGTGTAAGGCGTGCTCAGCCCCCCCCCGGCAAAGTCCGGAGTGCTGTTTGTTGCTGTCCATCGATGGTAGGCACTGGCTAGGAGCCTTGTAGGAGTTCAGTCCTGTTCGGTACGACACGACCTACCCAACGGCAACCAGTAACCAGTTCCTGTACTTCTTGAGTTTTCACTGGATTCTAAACACAGCTTGGAGGAAACGTTTGCTGGGACCCCTAGGGTGAGCCTTGCATGCTCGAACGGGCCGGGACGGTGTAGGTCGCCGTGCTGCTCACTTTAATTCTATGGCGGCCTGTCATCTTTTGCACTGAAGAACCCATTGCCAGGACCTTGGAAGTATTTCATTCTTGCAGTCTCACCTGCGCACGTATGTTGCTAGGTCTGGAAAAGACCCGGGGCTACGCTGATTTCGGAACTGTTAGGACTCGGGGCTAGCTAGCCTTTTAGTTATAGCTTCTGAGATTCTATCCTTGGCTGCAACCAAAAGACCAAAGGCTATAACCCCCTAAGCCCACCAGACCCCCCAACAAGGCCTCTACGTACAGGTGTGATTCCACCGGCTTTTCTTTTACCCTTTTTGGATTCATACGCAAGGTAGTGGGGGAAGGCTGTTGGACTCAGGTTGCCCCCCCAACCCAGTCGGGCGTGCCTCCCCTGCTTGTGCCTTGTTGAACTTGTCGAACCGCTTGCTGAATTTGATAACTTCACTGCTATACTCAAGCTTTTAGTTGCGTTTTCGTTGCCTACGACCAGTTCATTGTATCTATGCCATCTCTCGCCCGTTGACGAGGAACATTGAACTTTGAACTTTTTTAGAGTGATTTAGATTTTATTAGATTAATGGGCACTTTTGACTTTATTTTCTATGTTGATTGTTATCTGTAACTGTTTAATCTTACCCTCTAGTGATATGGTATTGAGATTCGTAGTTTCCAACCTGCCTTCTCCCCCTGCTGTTGCATTTCAGCTGTGAAGCCCAAAAACATTTACTTAGATTACATTTGAGAAGGTCTACACATAAAGAGAGATATATCAAGAAAGGATTCCTCTTAGCCTTCATTATCACGAGGTGTTTTTACATTTCACTGGCCTGTGGCTGATTAGTTGTAAAGTCTTCCCTTTATCCAATTGTTTTGTCCATTATGTCCAAACGTGAAGCGCCCATATCCCCCTCCATAAGCCAACATGGGAAAAAGATAGCTAGATTGTTTGATCCTATTGATCAAGCCAATGTGATGATTAAGGAAATTGCACAGCTGTTGTATGACATAGGTCCCAATGATGTAGCTCCAATCACTGGACACAGGGGACCTATTGGTGTCAAGATGTCAGCCCATACGGCTAGTAACTGTATTGTATTGGACAATGCAACTTTCGAGAGCATTGGTGTTGAGATGTCGCACCTACCCATAAAGGCCACTCCCTTTTTAGCCTCCAATAAACCTTTATCTTTTGTTGAGATGATGGGAAAAAGCTAATAATGTCCTTAGTGGTCCTATTGTGCCCTTACCTGCACATCTGGAAGTTGTTACTATTTTATCAGGATATGAAGTACCGAACCCGTCGACGCAATGGGAGGGAAAAAGTTATGTCTTCCCTGTGGGCTGTAATGTGCCCACAAGTGTCGATGTCCCAACATTTTACATCTCTAATTGTCCAAGTACCCCGTTTTAGGAGCTGTAACAACGTTCTCCCGTGTCATCCCCAATCCTGACTAATAATTGGTTTGCTCCTCTGATTGAGGGGGAACCGGGATAGAGAAACTAATTGGGGCCCCAACTCTCTCCGAAAACCATAATAGGAAATTCTAGGCCTAAAGCAAAGGGGAGGTTTGATGGTGAAAAGGCTTCTAAGGATCTGGGGTTTAAATGCCCTGGCCCTGCTCCCCACTTAAGCTCTGTGTTGCCTTCCGGGAGTCGAGAAGGCCCTTTGGGGGTGTTTGCCACTGCTGGTGTTCCCAAAGATCTGTTGGTACGCAGGTAGACAATTCAATGTGGTCTATGAATTTGCCATCCCAGGGGGTAGTTCCTCCTGGTAAAATCAATGGAATCCCAATGTGATGAAAATGCTAACCTCACCCTTGCTAGGGTGGAGGAATATGTGGGAAATTTACATTCTCTGATTGGGAAATTGAAGTATGAACTGAGTGTTTTTGCTGCTAAGGAGCGATCCACAATAGGTGTTGGTGCAGAAATTGCGGTGCCTAAGCTAGCACCTGGAATTCCTAATACTGCCCATCCTCCCACGTGGCCGTATAGAAGGAATCACTCGCATGCCATGGATTTGAAAGATAATACACCAATGGCAATTAACCAGCAAAGCCTCAAGGTTTGGGGTCGTAATCCCTTTTTCTTTCTGACCAATGTTCCCCGAGTTCGAGGCCAGTATAAAGAATTGAAGAAGGTTTTAGCAACAAAGTGTGCCACTGGCTCAGATGGAAAAGAGGTTGTCTCTCAATAGTCAGGAGCGATATAATGCAGTGTAAACGCTGGCCCCAAAATCCATCAAGAGATTTCATCCGGATAAACTGGAAATCTAATCTGCTTGTGGAAGGATTTCTGGCCATGGAGCAGCGGTCCATGCCTCCCAGCATACTGGAAATAATGTTCCGTTTGAATCCCCTCCTTTGATGCCCCCCCTTTGATGGGGATGCTACCCAGACTGAAATCTCCTTACCCAAATTCGCGGGAATCACTCAGACGACCTGTGCGACATCTGTTGTCCCACCAATGGGCATATAAACTGACTTTGGTGAAACTCCAATATTGAGATCAGAAGCTGCATCAACCTCAACTATAGGGTAGGAGATAGACTGCTCGTGATGGCGGAAGGGGGTTTGTCCGCGTCTTTGGGGGACCTGACTAATGTTAGTAGGGGGCCCCACTGGTTAGGGATTTGGTGGCAGAGGGTGAGTTAAATTTATCAGTGGCAGGTGCCATAGATTGACAAGAGGATGTTGGCAGGGTACCCAGAGCGGACCCTGCTACCATTATTGGACCACCTAGCCCTTCTGTTATAGATTCTGCTATTTCCCAAACGTATGGTTCTCTTATAATGTCATGGAACATTGCCAGTCTCGAAAAATATCTGACTGACATGGTGTGGCTCGACTTGATACATGTCCATAACATAGTGGCCTTCCAGGAAACATGGGCTCTATCACCTCACGATATTCAAGATAATTGTACATTCCTCATCCTAGTGCTAAAGGGGAGGGGTGGTCGCCCTAGCAGCAAACTTATTTGTGTGATTATCCATGGGTCCAGTTACATCAAGGGACTTCATGGAGGTCCATGCTAAATGCCATGATGGATCCAATCTCCTCATTAATGTATACAATCGAAAGGGAAGTGTTGCGGACCATTCGATATAGCCCTTGGTGGATGAGAGGACTGCCCAATGGAGGACCAACCAATATGGTGCAGTCAAAATTATAGTAATGGGTGATTTAAATATCCAGTTCGGACCCCTCTCTAGAATGGCGGCTTGACTAAGGAAGAAGATGCTAGATGGGGTACCAGTGAAGTCATGGCCGATCCCTCTAGGAAGAAATGTAGCAATGCCTTAGTGGCAGCGAGTGTGTTCCTGCCTTTGGGCCTTAGGGCATGTAATGCAAGATTCCCAGGCAACCGTCCAGCTCAAGTCACCTTTGGTATGGATCTTAAAAATAGCTTGATCGACTACATTCTGGTGAAAATTGAGGCCTGGAATCATCTGCGAGACCTCAGGGTGCTACTCACACCTGAGAGTGATCACAACCCTGTGGTTCTTTCAGCTGCGCAAAGCTTTTGTGGTAGGATGGCTTCTCCTTGTGAGCAGCGGGCGGTTCCGATTGAGATCATGTCCAGTCACTATGCAGGCTAAAACTCCTGCTATTTGTGCAAAACATCTCCCTCTGCTTGAGTCTTTCTTTTCCATAGAAACCCAGGACATTGGTCATATGCTGGCAACGCACGAAGCCTTGGTTAATATAGTGGGCTTATCCTTAAGCAAACCCCAGTTAGTGGTCAAGGGAAAAACCGTGCGAAAGAACGCATGGCATGATGCAGAATGCTTTGCCTCAAAGAGGGCCTTGATTGACCTTGCCAAGGGGGTGCAAGGTGGTGGGAGCGATGCATTGCCTGCGGCAAATGTGCTGTATTGTACACTATTGAAGTAAAAAAAGGAATACCATTCAGGCCAGTTATGGGATGGACTTCTGCAGGCCTCTGTGAAGGGAGACTCTATGGGTTGTTGGACCTGGGTCAGCGTTGGCAAAGGTGGGGACAAGAATATGATCTTAAATGGTATTCCCGAGGATGTGTGGCTTTCCCATTTTGAAAATCTTTCTTTAGGAAGCCAATTCTTCACCTCAGTTAACCGACAACCCTGTAGTGGGATGCAGTGGATGGATGTTTTCCCTCCCCCTAGTTTTATCTCTGCACGACATAGAGGAGGCCCTTAGATCCCAGAAGGTGGGGAAGGCCCCTGGCCCATATATGGTCTCTATTGACTGGTATAGACAAGTAGCAGATATTTGAACATCTTACCTGTTAACGTTCTTTAATGCCCTGTTGTCAGCAAATATTGCCCACCATTCATGGTCCCAGGCAACACCCCATATTCAAGAAGGGAGGGAAGGGGGCCTCCTTCCAACTACAGACACATCTCCCTTATTGATGTGGTGGGGAAGTTGTTTGCAAAGGCAGTGCTAATTCACCTGGATGCATGGATCCTTGAAGCAGGGGCCCTGAGTCATTTGCAGGCCGGATTCCAACGTAATATCAGTACCATCGACCAATTCATGAGGCTGCACTTGATGTCGGAAAAATGTGTTAGCTTGAGGAACATGAATGTTTATGCGATCTTTATCGATCTAAAGACTGCTTTTGATAGTATGCCTAGGGCCAGACTGGCAGAACGTGGGCATTCCGACTGGCATCTTGCGGGCAATTCCATCCCTTTATTCCAACAATGAGGCGAAAATTCAGGTAATATTAAAATTGATGCAGGAGTCAGGCAGGGTTATGTACTCGCAACCAGCCTGTTCTCCCTGTTCATCAATGGGATTATTGAGCAGCTCCAGGTAGAACTTACAGACGCAGCGATGTTGGCAAATGAGCGCGTTCTGATCCTCCTATTTGCAGATGATGCTGTCCTGCTGTCCCCTAACTCCCCATGGCCTCCGTAAGCAATTGGCTATATTTGAGAGCTTCTGCAAGGTCATGGGTCTAACAGCGAATAAGCAGAAAACACAATCTATGGTATTTTCTAAAAGTAGGGCCAAGAGTAAACCTCGTCTTCAGCTGGAACTCAGTGATGGCCCCATTGAGCAGGTTAGTCAGTATGAGTACCTGGGGGTTTGAATGATGGCTAACTGGACGACCAGATAAACAGGGCAGCACTTACGCTGGTGCACTTAGGCTGGTTAGGCATTCTGGGGAAGTGTTGCGTTTTAACCACGACCATGGGTCTTGCCCAATGAGTGTCATATTCAAATTCTACAAGAGCCAGGCTAGACAGGCAGCCCTGTATAGGGCAGAACTTTGGGGCACATGCAACATCAGTGCCCTGCAAATCGAAGAGCATATTTTCATAAAGACCTTACTAGGTCTGCCTGTAAATGCATGTAAAAAACCCTGGGTTTATACAGAAATGGACCTGCAGCACATTGGTTTTATTTTTAGGATGCAGCCTGTGTTTCTGTGGATTCGTCTCTTGACCAATTGTAATTTGCACATGTATAGAAGCGCAGTAAAGGATGTTTTATCTCAGGCAGGTGGCGCGAATCTACCATGGTTTGTCACTAAAAAAATTGCTTTTTGCACAGGGCCTGGGTGACTACTGGTACAACCTGAGTCAATCCAAGGCCATGCTAAATTAAAGTTTAAAAAGATGCTTGAGAGTAGCTGGGAAACAGAAATTAGTATTAAATTAATAAATTCAGTTAACTTAGCCTCTTACCTTCTATGCAAACCAAATCTAGGTTTCGGGAATTACCTGGATAGAATGCGCCCGACCCTAATGAGAATCCTTTACATGAAACTTCGTTTTGGCATTTGGCCGCTTGCCGGTTTCCAGCACAGATGGAATCCTCTGAACCCATCAGTGTGTCCTTTTTGTCTGGCTCATGTTGAGAGCACTATGCACTTTATTTTATTCTGTTAGGAATATCGCCACATCCGAGGGAAATGCCTGTTTCCCCTGTCTAAACGATTGTGCGTTGAAAGGCTGAATGGGGCATTACTGTGGCAATAAGACCCGAGGCGGCGGGCCAATACCGCCCCAGGTAATGCCCCCATGGCCATAGTTACAGCGGAGCCCCGGGGGCATTACCGTGGCAAGTATTGGCCCACCACCGAGGGTTTTATAGCCATTAGTACCTCGGCCTGTTGGACCAGGGTACTAATAGGCATTTTTTTCTGTTTTGAAATGCTGCCGCGTTTCGAAACAGAAAAAAAAAAAAGAAAGTGAAATAAAATGGCCACCGGGAAAGGTAAAACATAGTCTGTTTTCCCTTTCCATGGCGGCCATCGGTAGCGGACACGCTGGGAATAGGGTGACCAGATTTTTAAAAAAGAAACCCGGATGGGTCACCTAAATAGAAGTAGGACTAAGGTAAATACACATACAACTTTAGTCCTACTTCTATGTCGGTGGCCTGTTGTGGGGGGCGCGGAGGGGGTGTGCTAACATGCACTCTCCTCTCATTGGAGGAGAGTGCCGGGGAGGGGAAAGGGGAGGAAATGGGGTTGTGAAAAGCATTTCACGTCCCCATTCGCGCAAAAAGATTTGCGCTAGGACCCGATTTCGTGATTTCGAAATCGGGTCCCGGCAAAAAAAGTGACCATATCCAAAACACCGGACGGGGTTTACAAAAGTAAAAAACTCCCGTGACCACCGGACATCGGGTGATTTCCCCGGACTGTCCTGAGAAAACCCGGATGTCTGGTCACCCTAGCTGGGAACAGAAGTGTTTCCAGCGCGTTCGCTCCCAAGGAAAAGAAAAAAGAAGGTAAGTGGGATTGGGAGGGTGGGGAGGGGATAGTTTGCGGGGGAGGGGGGTTGAAGGAAAAAAAAAACTTAACTGAGTCCCCGGCGGGGGACGAAGGCAGCCTCCAGCAATGGGGAGGCTCGGAACAGGGATTGCCCCGTTTCGAGCCTCCTCATTGGCTAAGGGGCTGCCACGAGTACCCTGCACGCGCAGGACGCACCGGTGTACAAGGGAATACCGTGTGGTATGGCTCGCAAAAGAGCCAATCCACACGTTGTATTCCCGGTGCGCAGCACGTGCTGGGTACTAATGTTGTGTATGAAGGGGGAAAATGAACTGGCAACTCACTGTATGGTGAATTTCCTTTACCAACCTTGGAGGAAAAGAACAATATATTTGACTGGCTTCAGGAACGATGTTTTAATTTCATTGGATGTATTACATGTTTTATGACCATATTATTTATTTAAAAAGTCATCTTTGAAGGATACGCAAATTTGAGTAATATGTCACAAATGTTATTAATGTATTTGATGAATTTTGTATGCGACTGTAATGATCTGTCGGATCCAAATAAAGTTTATGATGATGATGGAATGAAACCTCTCAAGGCCCCCGCCATCATCCACCTCACAAAACAGGCACCAGTGATAGTCAGGGGGACACACATAGTAGGGTAACCGGAAAAAGCAGACATTTTGTTCTGGGAAGGAAATGAGAATTAGCGCTTTCCCAAAAAAAAGAAAATGGCTGATCTCCGTTCATTGAACAATGGGTTCTATTGTTTGGGTTGTGATCCACAAGTGGGCACATACCAAGTGTTTTTCCTGACATTTGCTGGAATAGTACCGTAGTCTTAGCATGTAATGGGCCCGTCGGGGCAGTGCCTGTTGATCCTGTGGAACCCGTCGCACTATCCTGCACCTACACGACTGGAGACTGATGGCCAATAATCTTTCTCGTAGAAAGGAACTAAAACAGCGCAGGGCCAAGCGTTGAATGGGCTACTGTGTCTTCAGGCAGAAGGGGGAGGAAGATGTAATGTCTGCTGTATCCAAGGCCACTGCTAGGTGAGGAGTGTTAGGATGTAGGTATAGCACTCACTGGTTTATGATCCTATAATTACAGCGTGATTATCTGCGTCCAGTGCCTAGTGCTTTTATTTTTATATTATTATTATTATAATTTTTCTTTTATAACAGACTTAATGCCAACAAGTGGTTTCTAAATGCGGGATCGGGATTCAAACCTGTGCTGCGCTGCCTTGCTTTCAAGACAAACGGTTGCCCCTGAGCTATCCCCCTCCTCCTCTGAAAGTGGGCGGGATTTCATGAAACAGCCAATGTGCGTCCAGATGGCAATAACATGATGATCATCCTTTCTATCACACTTGATAGGGTGGGTAAAGCTGTCAGGAGCACAAAATACCGGGTACATACATTTAATGCAGAGTACCATTACTTCTGAGCAGTAATACCACAGCACCTGATCCTGTCATTCTCAGAACTGCTCCACCTTTGGTGGCATAGTACCAGCACTGTCCGTCAGTCTTAATAAAGAGCATAAGGATTACGCGGGCATAACATCAGAGCTTGCTTCCTACCCTCTTTAACAGATATAATGCACACAGATGGGCAGTGTTTACAGTTGCATTGTGGTGGGAGGTTGTAGGCCATGGCACTCTCAATTTACTATCGTTCATTATCTTTGCTCTCCCATGGCTGACACGTGACATATTGATATTTCAGAGGTTTTGGCCTGCTTATAAAAGGTTATTTCCATATAATGCCAGCAGAAGGTTTACTGTGATTTTCATGTTAGCGCCCTACCCTAGTCACATGGATATTCCAGAGGCACTGGTCTACTAGGAAATACAGCTGAGCGGGCTGAACCCCATGCTGCAGAGATCACCTGCAGGTGCTACATTTCATTAGCAACATGGAGCTTGCTGGTAGCAAGTACCTCCTGGAGGAGGAGGGTTATTTTGTGTGTGCATGTCTCTCCTCGCCTGTATATCCCATGCTCTTAACCTTGCACTTAGCCCTCAAGCTGCACTTCTCTACTTGTGACAGAACAGGCCCGTGTTAGCACGGTTGGTAGACTTCTTCAGTCAAGCAGCAGTCACGCCTGTCAGCAGGGCTGCAATCGTATTATTGGGAATGTGCTTTTATTTGTATTGCTTGTATATAAAAACCTGCATTTCCCAAAGGATTTTTATACTTTTAACATGTTTTCCAAAACTATTCTGCACGTCACAGCACAAGGCAGTTGTTTACTTTTTTTTATATCGTGTATCTATGCACAGAGGAAGAGATAGAGGGCTCCCTCGCTAGGCTGGGTACACATTCTAAGCTGAGGTGCCATTTTGAATCACACAGCAACACTCATGAAATACAGAGCAGGGAGTGGTGATGCATGAGCCCCCCTGTCTTGACTGTCCCTCCCAACCACATTCAGCCCGAATTAAGGGCAGAACGCAGATTGCACTACACCAACATTTTCCGCTTACCATGTTGTTGTTTTTTTACTTCCTGTCATTGGGCCTCATTACGACCCAGGCGGTAAGTTACCGCCTGGGTCGTACCTTTACCACCATGGCGTAAACTACGTTTACGCCATGGTGGTTGGCGGATTTACCGCCCCATTCCGAGGTTGGCGGGGCGGTAAGTCCCCAATCCCCATTTACCCTTCCCCATTCCCATTTTTGCCCCATAGGGCATAATGGGAGTGGGGAAGGCGTTAATTACGCCACCGTAAATTACGGTGGCGTAATTAACAACAAGGTCCCTTAGCGCCATGGATTTTAAGTTAAATCCTCCATGGCGCTAAGGGACCTCGGAATCAGGCGGTAAGGGTCGGCGCTGTTTACGCCGCCGTAAACCCCTTACCGCCTGGGTCCTAATGAGGCCCATTGTTAGAAATGGGTCTTTATCCCGCTGCTCTATATCATTAGCTCTTCCTCAGAGAGATAAACCACTCTCTAGGCAGACCTAAAAACTATGATAACTTCCTTTAATTTTCCATAGCAGAAGTCTCAGTGTGCTTGGGTCAAAGGAGCAGGCTGTTGGGCTATTATTACGAGAAGAACTGAGTGAATCTGGGTTTTATTCTGAACCCAGATCTGATTTAAAGAATCTGCATGCCATCATGACCAGAGCTTCCTTGTCTTGGTAGACGCTGCTTCTGAAGGAATCTGTGGACCTCTCTAGATTCTTTCCAGTGACAAAGAGGGCTTGCTGTGATATATACATGGTACATTCTAAGATATAGATGCTTTCAATTAGCATATATCTGCGATTATTTCTTTATTCAACCGCATGATATCCTGAGGTCCTCTTCTGTGGCACAAAGTGTTCTGTGGGCTGGTTTGGCCCAGTGTTCAGAGCTGCACAGTATTCTTAAGGGCAGTTACTTCCCTCAATACTGCTTTGGGCTATTTCTTCTTTTCTTTACTAAATGCACTATAATTCTGATATCACTATTCCTCTGGTACAATAAATATAATTTCTTAAAGCACACTAGATATGATGGGAATTACTTCTACTGTGGGTCTGTGTTTTTGAAGCAGTAGAAGCAGTTTCTCATTTGTAAAGCGCCTTTATCCCATTTGTATGGCCTGAAAGCGCTTGTGAGTGAACGCCCTCAGCGGACCGAAGTGCAAGTACGGGAAAATTGTCCGAAAAAGGTTAGAGTGCGTGTGTGCATTTGGCCACAAGGAAGTTGAGTGTGATGGCCCGTCCCCATTTAGCTATCCATGTCAATCAGGTATTTGGATGGGTGCTGTAAGGTGGTCAGGAGGGGGCGCAAGCTCAGGAGGCTCCTTATGTATCCAGCTAGGCCGAATTTATGTCGTGGGACCAAGCTGCATTCTGATGGCAGAGGTGTTGTGCATTGTGTTTTAGACTGGTGTATGGAGGCAAAGGCGTGCCGGTGGTAGGCGTGCCTGAGGCTAGAATCCATGAAGAGGTTTGTTATACGTTCCCGTTGAGCCACACTTGGTTCTTTAATTTCAATGTGGTCAAGGAGTCTGTTTGTCCGGTCTGCTCCGAAATTATGTGTACCTTGCCCTGGAGATATCCTGTAGAGGCAAATGGTGTCACAGCCTTGGTGTAGGTGGAGGGAATTATGTCTGTTACTTATGGTTTCAGGCTTAACAATATGCAGAAATGTTTCGGATTGGAAAATAGAAGCGTTTTAGTCTGGGAACCACTGATGAATGCAGCCCTTGAGGGAAATGAAAACACTTTAGTGAATCCATGTGGCCTCTTTCAGATCTATTGTAAAATAAAAGGGCCATTGTAAGGGGTTAGAACCTGGTCCACCGCCAGCGCCACTGTGAGTTGGCTGTCATTCTTCATTTCTGATGATCTCTTGGCACCAAGATGCCATTTTGGTAAGAAGCACCTTCTCTTAAAATGGCGTTAGCTCCCAGCTGACACTTAATGCATACACCAGAAATGTTTTAAGTTGGACACACTCACTCTTCCCTGAAGGTGTTCCTTCCTTTGAAATAATTTCTAGGCCAACAGCACCAGGATGGGACGTAGCCTTACACCTTTGGAGGGTGACTCGTGAGATATTTTGGAAAGGTGACACTGGTCAACACCCCCACTCTGAAACTTTCTTCAGCACCACTGAAGGAAGCTGACGAAAGAGGCGCTGATGTGACTTTTCCCCTGATACCTGCAGTGGTGCTCTAGTTCGGCAGTCAATGGGTCCAATAGCTTTGCTGCACTACAGATGGCCAAGACCATCTCTGCCCCTTGCTGTGTGAATGTCCTTCTTCCTGAGCTGAAACATTACATCAGCGATTGCCAAACTGCCCAGGAAATGTTTGCTATACCTCAGAAAATCGACCCACACCTAAGCTGCGGCTAGAGTGAAAGAAACGTTCTGTGCCAATTACAGATGTTCCACCAGTTGGCACAGCGCAACTTGAAGACTGCAGTTTATACATGTTGGACTTCGACTTTGCACATGTTGCACTGAATAAGAGGTCAATTTAATGACCATCAGTCACAACTGATCTATAGGAGCAGCATTCATTCTTTCTTTCCTCCTGGACTTTCAACAACATTGCGTGGTTGCGTTCCGCAGCCTGAAAGCACCTGATGCTCCTCCTGCAGAATTATCTGCGGATCCATGGTAAGCCTAGGATTGTACTTGGCAATTGTGCACAGCGGCGCTGTGTCTCTCTAAAATCTAAATTTCACGTTCATTTTTTTTTTTAAACTTTCGTTTTTATTGGCATTTTGAAGATCAAACAGTAGAAAAAAGGGTATCACAGTACCCCCGATCCCCCCTCCCCCCTTGTCCAAACCAAACAGGACAACAGTAAAGAGACCAAACTTTCACATCTTTTTCTAGTTCTTTAGAGCACCGCGACGTGTGACCAACTCCCTTGCTGGCTTGAGGCCGACGTCGTCCCGGCCCGCGGGGACCCCCCGCTGGGTGTTGTTTTTCTCAGAGGCGACCCCGCCCCGACTGTCTGGGGGAACGATCCCGGGACTAATGTACATCCCATCCCCATGTCTGCTGGACCCCATACCAGTCAGCAAGGAATGAGCATGAGTCCTTGTTTACCAGGGCGGTCAATTTGTCCATCTAAAACATATTCTTAAGTTTTTTCATCCAATCTTCTTTGGAAGGGGTTTCCGGGCTCTTCCACCTCTGGGCTAGGGCCACTCTGCCCGCTCTCAACATAGTTTCCCACATCCTTGGGTACCGGTGTATTTCCGCATCCTCCGGGTGGAGGCCCAGCAGCATGGTCAACGGGCCGAGGGGCAGAGGGACCTCCGTTACCTCCGCTATCCAGTCTCTCACTGATTCCCAGTAGGTCTGCACCTTCGGACATAGCCACCACATATGACCTCTAGACCCTGTCTGGCCACAGCCCCTCGGGCATTCTGGTGATACCCCTGCAAACATTTTCGAGAGTTTTGCAGGGGTCCCTGTGCCACCCCTGCAGGATCTTAAAGTTATGTTCCATATCCGCAGTGAAAAGGTTGCCATGAAACGATATCTTAAAAATACGAGACCAGGCATCCTCTGATATCTCCTCCCCCGCCAGATCGTTCCAAAAACCCCCGAAGCCCCTCCTAGCCTGAAGGTCATGGGTGTTTAGGACTGTGTATATACTGGAGACGGCTCCCTTTCTGGAGGTTGCTAAATCAATGAGTTTCTCGAAGGGAGTTAGTTGCCTCCGCAGATTTGGGCCCCATGCAGGATCGTTGAGGATACCCTTAAGCCAGAGGTATTCAAAAATGGTGAGGGTCCCGCCTCCCAGTCCCTCCCGGAGCTCCTCGTAACTCAAGAATTCACCCTCCTTGAACAGCTAGCCTGCCCATTCCAGTCCTGCATCGGACCAACGCTGGGGTTGTCCGAACCCTCTACTGCCCAGTTTCAGGGGGGGGCCCCCACAAGGAGGTCATGGGGACGGCCAGGAGGAAAGATGGGCTGTTCGGGGACACTCCCTCCAGACGTCCCAGAGAACGCCCAGGGTCGGGTGAGATAGTACTTGTTTCGGTATGGATTTGCGGGGGGCCCACAAGAGGTCGCGAACCTTAAGGGGGTGGACGTCCATGTCCTCCAAATATGACCAGTATGTTCGCAAGCCTTCCTTCATATGTTCTAGGAGGACCCGCAGTTGAGCTGCGTGATAGTACAATTGGAAATCTGGGAATTCAAATCCCCCCTCCTCTCTTGGAAGCGTCAGGGTGGCCCTACCAATCCGTGGGGTTTTCCCCTGCCAAATGAAATCTCGGACCCCCTTGTGCAGATCTATGAATGTTTGAGCGGGTACCAGGGTAGGGAGGGCTGTAAAGAGGTACAAAAGCCGGGGCAGAATGTTCATTTTAACTGCCGTCATCCGACCATACCACGAGAGGATCATTCCTCCCCATCTCCTCAAGTCAGAGGCTATCTCGGACAGCATGGGCTCGTAGTTGGAGGCTCCCAGTTTTGATAAGTCCCTAGTGAGGAGGACACCCAGGTATTTTATGGTGTTTTTGCCCACAGCTATCCCATGAAACCTGGTCAGGGGGTCTAGCACTGGGTCCGCTCACGTTCATTTTACTTTTTGTATAATTGCATGCATTATTATCCTGAAATCTTCCTCCTAAGGCCTGTTTCTTGCCATACCTCATGGATTGATTTTATTTTAAACTGCACATCCACTGTGCGTTTGGCCTTCCTACATGGCCGTTTGAAGATCTTCGTCAGTCTCATCTCCTGTGCCTGGCCCAGCTCCCCCTCCCATTGGTTGACCTCAGCTTGATCAGCCAATTGCAGCAACTGGGAGGCGGGAGCCAGCCCATTCAATCAAGGCCCACAACTAAGGCCCCTGTCTGCTCCTTATCCGCTACGAGAACGCTACTTGGGCTAATTTCTGCAGCCCAGCACCTGAACTTCCATGATGCTGCTAACACACTCTTCAAAGAAATCCGGAATATTATGTCATTCACACCTCCTTTAACTATGGGTTAGTTCCCTCCGTCTGAACACACTCCTCCCCTCTTTGACTTTCCTTGACTGCTTGTTCCCCCATGTTTACATTCTCAATTGCATGGTGTTTCTGCACCCACCTCTAGCATCTAAATCCAACAGTAATTTCAAATCTATCTGTGTTTTGCATTTTATTTGAAAGTCAAATGTAGGTGTGTTTTGCATTTTAGTTGCAAGTCAAATTTTGCTGTGTTTTGCTTTCTTAGTTGAAAGCCAAATCTAGCTTTGCTTTGCATTATTGCTTTTGGATCAAGCTAGCTGGGTTCTTGTGCAGGCTTTCTGTGCCCTTTGCTAGAATTGAGTGTTTCTCTGTAACCTGCGGGCCCGGTGACTGCTCCCTACCTCTCTACTTGTACTACTCTTCCCGCTATCCCTCTCTCTACTCACCCATGGCACTTTCTGTGTTGCCTATCTTCTCCAACTGCTTCTCCATCGACTATCCTTCCCTTCTCACTGAGTCTGGTAGGAAGAAGTTTGAAAAGGATATCTTGGCCTCCAACCCTGGTCTCCCTATCGCTGACACCTATTGCAACTCTTCCTCCAGACAGACCCTCACCAACATCCTCTTTGTCGTTCCTTCGTCAGATCTATGGACGCTTCATATGATCTCTGTGCTCTATCCTCTCTCCTTCTCTCCCATTAATGGTGGCACCCGCTGGGAAGCCCTTATGGCCCCCGTCAACTCCCCTAAGGTTATCATTAATATCTACCTAAATGGCACTGTCATGGTCCAAGGCCCTCAGGCCAATCTCCTTGTCTTTCACAAGTGCTTCCCTCTCCTCATGCATTTCCTTTCATCTCCTGCTGTCCCCCACCCCTTGGCTACCTTGCCTTCTCTTCCCCCCTCTGGCTCCTTTTTCTTCACCTCCCCAGGGCGTACCTCTGATGTGTACCCCTCCCCGACGGCCTTTAAAGGCAGGCAACCTTCTTCATCTTGCCACTCTAAACTCTTGCTATGCTGTCAAACACTCCTCTGACATCTGACACCTCCTGGAAGAACTTGACCTTGATGTTCTCGGTCTCACCGAGACATGGTTCACGGGCAGCTCTGTCACGAGCTTTGGCACCCTCATACCCAATGGCTACAAAATCCTCTCTGCACCCAGATCCAGCTGGTCTAGAGGGGGTGTAGATCTGATCTTCCATGAATGGATTCCTGCCTCTATCATTGCCAGGCAGACATACTCCTCTTTTGAATGCATTGTCTCCAGGCTTTCTCTCTCTCCTGGCCACTCTCTTACTGTGGCTGCTACCTACCGTTCCCCTGGTCAGATCACCTCCTTTCTGTCTCAGTGGGCAGACCTCTCCTCCTCCGTCCTGGCCTCAACGACTCAACTTCTCCTTCTTGGTGACATTAATATCCAAATTGACTCTCCCTGTTCCTCCTCTGTACTCTTCTGTGACCTCTCTGATTCCCTCTCCCTTTCTATCCTCCCCTCTGGCCCGACTCACTCTGCAGGGCACACGCTTGATGTTTTGATCGCCTCTGACCTCCCCCTCTCCATCCCTCTGACCACGCCCCTCACCTGGAGCGATCACTCCCTCCTCTCCTTCCATCTCTCCCTCTCTACCCCCCAGGCCAAGCCACCCCCAACACTGCCACCTACCTTCTCAGGTATCTGTCCCATGAAGCGTGGTCAGTTAAGGCTTTCACCGCCACCTTCTCCCCCCCGCCCCGCCGCCTCTATCTGATTTACACCCTGACAGAGCCCTTTCCATGCTCTACTCTTCTATGTCTGACACTATTGACGCTCTTGCTCCTTTCATGATGATCTGCTTGAAGCCCAAAGCCAAGTGCAATTCTTGGTACGACTCTGACCTCGTCACCCTCAAACCTAAGTGCGGGGCGGCTGAGAGGAAATGGGGAACCTCTTGTTCATCCTCTGACAAACTTTCCTGCCGCCTGCTCCAAAGGCAATACCGACTCTCTGTCCACACAAAAAAAGAGAGCACACATCCAAGCCTGTGTCTCTGCAGCATCTAACAACTAGGGCAAACTTTTCCAAATCTGCAAGGAGCTGGCCAACCATGTTGCAGTCTCTACCTCTCCTGTCGCATCCCAGGCCCTTTGAACGGCCCTTGCCTCCCATTTCATCTAAAAAACCCAGGACATCCTGCCCAACCTCTCTTCCCTTCCCCCTTCTCTCCTTTCTCCTTCTGTGGACGTTGTCCCTTGTGCAGCTGCCCCCCACCTTCCTTCTCTTTCTTTCCCCTTTTCTCCCCCGATGAGATCTCGAGACAAGTCAGATCTATGATAGGTCTCATCAAAACAGGTCCGTCCCTGTTCCTCCAAAACCATCAAGGACCACATTGACACCCTTGCTCATGCCTTGGCCGCTTTTGCAACCTCTCCTTCACCTTGGGAGCCTTCTCCTCCCCTCTGAAGCACTCTCTTGTGCACCCTCTTCTCAAAAAACCCACAGCCGACCCTTCTTGCCCGGCAAACTATAGCCCGATCTATATCACTCCCTTCCTGGGCAAACTCCTGGGAAAGCTGGCCATCTCGCAGCTTAATCTTCACTCTGATTCTGTTGGCTGTCTCCACAAACATCAGTCTGGCTTCAGAGCTGCCAGAAGCACGTAAACTGCTCTCCTGAATATCCATGAAGATCTGCTCTCAAACCTTGACTCTAACATCCACTCTGTCCTCATCCTACGCAATCTATCTTCTGCCTTCGACACAGTCAACCATACCATCCTGCTCAACTATCTCTGTGACAACCTGGGTATCACCGATCATGCTCTGGCCTGACTGACCTCCTTCCTCTCTGATCGACCCTCCCATGTCCAACTTGGGTCCTTCCTATCCTCTATCTCCCTCTCTTCCTGTGGTGTTCCCCAGGGGTCTTTTCTTTCACTATGGCTTTCCAACCAATACCTGGCAACTCTTGCCCATTGCATTGTCATTTTCTGCTCCAATTTTCAGTGCTATGCGGATGACACGCAACTCATTTTCAGGCTTCCCTCGGACACCTCTTCTCCTTCCCTCATCTCTGACTGCCTGTCTGCAATTCAGGAGTGGTGTGACGCTAATGATCCCTGCCTGAATGGCAGCAAGGCGTGGCTAAGAACCTCTGGGTCATCTTCGACTGCACGCTTTCCTTTTCTACCCACATCTCTGTTGTCTCAAAAAAATCAAACTTCCAACTGCACCTCCTCAGAGGCATTCTGCCTTTCTACTCCTTCCCTTAGAAGCTCGCTGTCTCTCGAGCCCTGGTTCTCTCTAGGTGGGATTAATGCAACAACCTCTTTCTAAATCTTCCTGCGTCTACTCTCCGCCCTTTGAAACTCATCCAGCACAGGAATGCAAGACTTTTCCTTGGCCTCAAGCCCTGGGATAGTTTCTCTCCAGCCCGGAAATCTCTCCATTGGCTCCCAGTGGCTGTAAGGATTAAATTCAAGACCCTTTGTATTGTCCACAAGGCTTTCTGGGGCCTGGGTCCAAATTAGCTTCAACGTTCCCTGCGTAAACAACTTCCCTCTCAAGCTCTTCGCTCCTCCACCTCCAACTCCCTCAGGGTCAGTTGTTTCTCAAAGAGACGAGCTGGAGGTAGATCTCTGTCTTTGGCTGGAGCCTCCCTCTGGAACAGCCTACCTGCCACTCTCAAACTTGAGGAGAACCATCTCAGGTTCCGGAAGCACCTCAAGACCTTCCTCTTTGCATCTGCCTTCGCTTCTCTTCTCCCTGTTGATCTGTTCTGCTTTGCAATTGTGCACCTGGTTACCCTCTGATTTCGGGCCCAGGTAATTGCCCACCCTGCCACACACCTCTACTGCCTCCTGGCAACCCTTGCACTTGGGACTGTATTTGTAACCCAACAGTCTCCCCTTTTCTGCACTTATCAGACACCCCCTTTCTGCACATTTAAACCTATCACTAGCCAATCTAGCCGGGCTGCACTACCGCTTTGTCGTTATTACTTTCCCTTGATTAGCACTTTCCACTTTTCCCACTCCCTCCTGCACTTCCCCCCTTCCCTCTCACCTGCACTTGAACGTTCTCAATGTCAATGGGCCTAGTAACATCGTTGTGTTTGTTCTCCCTTGTTCCCCTCCCCTGCCCCCTCGTGCTCTGAAACACCTGTGTATGAGCGCGATACAAATACAATATCAATTCATAAATCCAATACATTGACAGCTCTTGTCTGATGTTGGTTCTGTGCTGAGGCCTTCTCAAGAGGCCACCAAGCATGTTAGCCGGCACCATGCATCACTCAGTGAGGTCATGCCACTGGGGTACATGCTGTAACTGAACCTGTCCAATAGAATCAGGGCTAATGATTTGATTGTCAAGTTGGATGCAGCGTGGCTTGTGAGGGATGCCTTCTCAACTTTGTGTGTGAATACAGGTATATCCACAATGAAGGGTAACATCGAATACCTCCTAGCGTAATTTCTTAACCCACATTTTAAGGTAAAAACTCCCACTTTTCAGTCGCATATGGCGGAAAAGAATGCAGAGAACCTAGATTCAAACACACGACACATTAAAAATGTGCAAAGATGCAATGATCAGGTGCTTGAAAACCATTTGGGTGAAGAACATAGACAGGGCGTACAAGCAGCAATTCCTGTGAACAACAAACCAACAGATATCAAGAACCTTGTCTTATTCATCATCAGGAAGTTTATTCCTCCTGCTGCCTCATTGAGGCATCGACTGTGAAAACATCTGGTAGGCTAGAGTGCCTGTGGGATGGACCTTCACACAGCAAGGGGCAGAGATGTCTTGGCCATGTGTAGGGCTGTAAAGATATTCGAGCCATTGACCGCCGAACTAGAGCACCAATGCCGGTATCAGGGACACAGCCAGACTCTTTACTGAGCCTGCAATCCTCAATGTGGAGAGTTTTACATGAATGCATAGTAGATTTCCTGCAGGGCAAAAGTTGTGTGCTACATGCTTAATGCATCTCACATGGTTACAGATGATGATCCAAGGCCGCCATGGTGTGGTAAGCAGGGCGTCTGCCCAGAATACCTGAGCTCCCTCCCGGTCAGTGTGGCGTCTGAGGGAGTCTTACTTCTGCAGGGGGTATTGTGTCTGGCCACAAAAAGGAACTTTACAGTGCCTCATGTCAACCAATGGGCATTCATTAAGAGGAATGAGCGCTAAACTACAGTAGACTATGGCAAGACACTGCGCCATAACCAACACACCACCGCCGATGATGATGGCGTGTTGTCTGCTTCTAGTTGCGCACAGAGAAGTGGATATGGGTTGTTCAGTGGTGCCTGTCAAACATTCTAATGACTGACTGGGGATCGCTTTAATAGTGACATGACATTAGCATTTGTGTTACTAGGCTTTCGTTCTTGAGGCCTGCTCCTGCTATTTTGGAAATATGGTAATGCAGAGAGTAGAGCCACCAGAAAGATAGCACTTTTGACAGTTTTTCAGGTACAGCCACAAACTGGCAACAGTTCTGCTTCTCCCAAATCCCAAAAATCAGAAGTGTTCTGGCTCTTCCTGCCACACGAGGCCACAAACATGGGCATTTGTCTGGTTTTCCCTCTTACACGAGAGACACAAAATGCAAATAGTTCAGCATCTCCGTGCTAAAAGAAATCCCAAACATGAGAAGTGTTGAGGTTCTCCCCAAGTACACAAGGCCACACACATTTACATTGTAGAGGTTCTCCCTTCTAAGTGAGGGCCACACACTTTAAATATGGCGTTGTTTTCCTGTGATACTAGGTCTGAAAGCTTGAGAACCTTTCAGGGTCCACCACCCGGCGAGATCCATAAACTGTAGATGTGTCATATGAGAACCACTGACATGAGAATGTGTCAGATTCTCTCTGCTGCATGAGAGCCAAACACAGCAGAATAATTCAGATGGTCCCTAACGGTGAACTGTCTCTTAGTAATAGAACAGTGCCTGCTAGGGTTCAGGCCAGCTTCGCTGTCTCAGTGGCAGTACCTTTTGCAAGTTACATGCCTACCTGTGCCGCCGCTTTCACAATTCCTCGAAAGTTGCTTAAAGTCAGCGCCTTTTTGGAGGAACAATTGATAAAAGTAGTAAAGAAGAGCAGAGCCAGATAATCAAAAACACTTGTTACTTTATTATTTTTAAAAGATACTTTTCTCTCTATTGTGAAAATTGTTAAGCTATTCTGCATATCGGCAGAGATATTCAGCATTAATGAATGTTAATTTTAGGCTTCATTATGGACGTATTAACAAAAAGCAACTCAGTGTTATCCCCAAAACATGTCCATCCCTCGCCTGTGATTGGGAAACAGTGTTATAGATAAACTGTCATGGGGCAGATAAGAAAATAACTCAATCACTCTATCGGAAGGGGTGGCCTCCCATCATTTCTGGACCCTTGCCGCAATTTGAAGGCACTGTTTAAAATTTTTATTACTATATGCAACAATGTAACCACTGCATCAATGTAACCTGTAACCGTCTTCTGTACCTAATTGGCCTCATGTCACCTGTTATCCACAGCGCCCTGATGCCTGAGGGCTTGTGTGCGCTATACAAAGGCAAACAAAAATAAATAAATAAATCACATTAAGGCATCCAAGTGGTTCCTGTAACCCTCTCTGGACTGCCTGCAGTAGAGAGTCAGTCCAGCTCTTTGCATGATTGGGAGTAAGGCTCTTCCCTTCATTTTGCCAATCTCTTGCAAGTGCTGGGCACTCTTTGGTGAAGGCAGGGTTTTTACCAATGCACCGCTGGGTCGGACTCTGAGATCTTCATCTCAACAGCTTTTATGGTCTCGCCGTTTTGCGCACCGACATAGAGATGGTAGTGCTCCTGGTGAAAGAAGTTGTTTCATGGAATGATCTCTCTGTGCATCTCTGGGTAATCAATTGCCCTCTTGAATTTAGGAGAGAACTAAACACTCTTCCTTTTATCAATTAGCCTTTTCTATAGTTGTTTATCCAGTTCTTCAGGTGAGTCCCATGAACCCACATCATTAGAGTCGGGGAGGCGAATCCTTCTCCTGATACCCTTAAGGGCTTGGACCTGGGTTATAAAAATAATAATTCCAGACTATGCGCAGCCAGCAGGAAGGGCCTTTCTCTGTGACAGGTCTGTATGGATTATTGTTTTTGTTACTAAATTCCGTTTGGCCAATGCATAGTCCATAAATAGACACAGTAAGCCTACACTGCTTGGTCTTGGCATACTTCTTGGATTCCAGGTGACCCACGTGACCTACGTGCCCTACGTGCCCTACGTGCCCTACGTGCCCTACGTGCGCTACGTGCGCTACGTAAAACTCCAAAATAGTGTATCAAGCAAAGGAATCTATCCACCTCACAGACACCATCAACCCCAAGATGCCAGCCCCCAGTAGAGGGGCAAGTAGGTACCAGTCCCATGCCAGGAGGGACAGGCTCTACAGACACAGGGCATCATCACGAGTTGGGCTGTAGCCCTTAAATGCGGGGCTTAACGCTATAACAGTTGGGCAGTATTACAGCCAGGATACCACCCAACTCGTGATCAGGCCCATAGTATCTTCAAGCTCATCAGCCAGGCTAAAGCTCCATTTCCATTTTAATAGTGTGAACAACCCAAAGGTATCGCTGTGCTTTGGAAGCCTTAAGAGTGAGTAGGCGATGAGTCTAAACCTCTCTCAGAACAGATGGAGGCTCCACGGAAGAGGCTCTTCAGTTGTCTAGGCTCCTCCGGAAGTGCATTCCCGGCCGTCATTTCTGCGGCTTTTCAAACCACTCCCCGATTACTTTTATCCATAAATGGCACAGTCAGTTTGAATTTACCACGTGACAAGTGAACGGGAGGTTTGTGACGCAGGCAATCTTTTTAAAAAGCTGTTTCACCCACTTATTATCAGCATAAAACAAAAAAAATGCAAGAAACTTAGAAAGGGCTAGAACGTTCCTTGTTAACGACTGTTCAGTGCACCCATCTCCCTCCCTACTCCTGACAGAGCACTTTGTGTGCACCATTTCACTATAATCAATACGCAGTCATCATGAAAAAGTAAAAAACGGGTCTTGCTTCCCAGTTGTTGCTTCCCACCTAAAAGATGCTTTCCAGTTCCCACCGAGCGAGGGGTGCAGATGTGAGTGCGTGCCATCCTCTGCACGCTGAAAACGTGGATGCAGGTATAGTACGTGCAGAGCGGCAGCAGGGGTACGTGGGACACGCCATCATGGTGTACGGCAGAAGGCTGACCAGCAGTTTGGTGACCCCGGGCTGGCCATGACAGAGGGTTCCCTAATGAAACAAACTAGGATGGGCTGGCGAAGTAATGCCAAAACACGTAAACCAAGTCAGGCTGCAGATCAAGGGGAAAAGTAAAGCAAAGCAAGTTACTCCTTTCCATACACCTCTTTACAGCACTCACGAGGCAGAAGGGTTGGAGAGAGGTTTCACGAGCAAGACTGGGACATTCGTCCACCCGACCCTGACTGCTGTGGCGAACCCGAAGAAGGAGCCAGACAAGGCACTGACATGGTTTAGGGTTTTATTGAAAATAAAAGAAAAACTCATAACTTGCCCTATTTCTGCGAGGGAAGTTCTCTACATAACTAAACTTAAACTAAGGGTTCACGTAAAAGAATTGTGGGACGTAAAAGAATTGAGGGACGTATACAGTTAAAATCAAACTATTCAAAAGAACTGGACAGGTAGCCTCGAAATTACAGCAGCTGAAATTACAGCAGCTGTAAATTACAGCATCTGAAATTACAGCAGAAAAAAACAAACAGGCTGTTGATCATTTATAGAGTTAAAATCAAACTGCTCAAAAGACAACTGGTCAGGTAGCCTCGAAATTACAGCAACTGAAATTACAGCAGCTGTAAATTACAGCAGTTGTTATATCCACCTCTTTCCCCAAGATAATTATAGGTATTCTAATCAAGGGATAGGTTTCGGTGTGTCCAGGGACGCATCAAACTTCCTCTTTTGGCGGACCTTTCCACCCCAAGGGTACTAATCTCCGATACATGGCACACCCCTTCATCCGAGTATCCAGATTAGCCCAAGCCATCTGCTCTTGGATGGTGGCGGGGACCATAGAGATGGTTCAGTGTCAGGTATAGAGATAGCTCTTTTTCCCTTTTCCTTGTCAGCCGGGGAGTTTCTATTTGGGTCACCATGGTCCTTTTGGGATTTTGTCTGGATGGTGAGGTCAAATGTAGAGGACAACATCTCATGAGATGTCCGAATTCCCCGCACAAATAATATGCGTGCCTCTCAATGGGATGTGTAGATAGTGGTGGAATTATATTATCCGCCTTGATTTCTCCATTGGGAGGATCATTAAAGGACTCACAATCTTGGGGAATCACCTGCGGTTTATTTCCCGTAACTGCTTGGATGTCGCATACCCCTCTGAGCAGCATGTTACATTCTCATGGGTAAGTTCTTCTTCTTCCTCTTCACTGTCCACAGAGAAACCATTTCGGTGTGGGGATGGAGAGGGTGTGGACTCGCAACTCCCAGAGTTTTCTCTCTCTACTGGAGAGGAGGATTCATAGAATATCTGGACATCAGAGGACCCTATGTCCTCCAGAGCGGTGGTACATTTGGCCTTAATTTTATTAAGGTTAGGTTATAACTCGCTCTCCAACCCAGTACATAGTGAAACATGTTCTAGGGGTTTGTCCTAATATGCTGTAGAAAAGGAGATGTACATGTCACTCATGCAGCCCCCCACCCTCTCACCTCTGTCATGAAAGCACTGTGCATGACACCTAGTATCATCCAAATACCACATCGGAAATATGAAAGACGTTATGCGCTGAGACAACCGTACCGAATGTACCCTCGAACGGAAAAGGTGGAAGGAAGTCTGCAGACACCATCAGACATGGAAGAACTATAAGTGAAGTCTGACAAGTGTAAAGTGTCATCATGAAGAAAAGACACGAGGACACACTGAAACGATATACACAAACTTAAAGAATGAAGGTGTAACTGGAGTAACAAAGTGAGCATAAATGAAAAAACAAAGAAATCATATATACTGAGAAGATAATTAAGAAGAAATGCAGTAGATGTATATATGCAGAAATGCAAGGTAGATGAGAAATATAGAAGCTTGCTAAGTAGAAAATATTACAGGGGTAAAGCAGCCATGTTGAGAAGATGGATGCCGGTTTTGTGTAATAGTACGCTGAAAACCCCAAGGAGAGAGACCGAGGCAGAAGAGCTGACAGGCACTGGAATACAGATTCATGCAAGAGCAAAGAATATTTGTTTGGCTAAGGATCAAGGTAACACAGTGAGAAACAACTGCAGGGCACAGAGGGAGTCAAAGAGGATGAACAATATACCTAAAACATATTTCTCTTAGATCAAGCAAATGAGTAAACATTTGTGAAGGCCAAGTATTGGACAGTTAAAAGTAAAGAAAGCATATGCAGGATGGAGCAACCAAGTCTCCGGAGGCCAAAGAGAGTAATTGCACCCAGTATAAATGAATCAAATAGCACTAAATAAAAGGACAGAATGGAGAAATCATGGTCTCCTCACACGTGGTGCAAGACCAGAAAACAAGGCCTATTCATAACGCTGAAGATGAAGATAGCTGTGCACCCGCACTCCCGTAAAAGTTATGGAGAAGAGAACAGTCAGCAAGGTAAACTATAATAAAGAGGCCTTGGCTTAGGGCCTAACTGATGAGAGATGGTACGGCTAATTGGCCAAGTGGGCAGTTGTCTGACATTGTTCCCCGCACCTGGGTTTCATTTTGCTCACGTGCTGCTAACGAGCCGAATGTCCAAGTTTGAAAGAGGATGCCAACCAATCAGGATGGTCTATGCGATGATGCAATATACATTGTTGCAGAAGCCAATCCGCTGCTACTATTATACTATTATCTGTATTATATGTAGTTAAAGGTTGTTTTCGGTGTGCCTATCAGGTAAATAGCAGCCAATGATCTTATTAATACCTAAATAAACTATAGGTATTTATATTCCCTTAACTAATTCCCCCACCCAAGTGGTTTTTACTATTTGCCTCGTAGGATGACGTCATAGATGATACATATTGAGGTATAAAGCCTTTGTATAATGGAATTGTATTTTGAGAGTGAGTAAGCTGTGACTTGTTATGCTTGCCAGATTTCCCTGCTTTATTGAACTGATAATAAAGTAGTACTTTGCCATATTCTTTGAGTCTGTTTGATTATTTGGGCCTTTAATTATTGGTTATGGTAATCCCATCCAGCACCTGATGGACTCCAGGTGCTACCACACAATGCTGTCTCTCAAGGTTCAATATACTTCTCTCTCCAGCCTCCCAGGTTGATAGGTGTTCCAGGAGGATCTCACATAGTAAATACCCTACCAAGTTTTTCCTATGAATCTTAATGAATTTGGAAGAGTAATTCCGTAGGATAAATTACAACTCTCCCGATAAAAAAAAGAAAAAATGGGTAACACCATTAGACCGTTCTTCCGCCAAGATTTTGCAGGTGGGGTCACATATATTACTGAACTAGTGGGGATGGCTACCTGAAGGTCTAAAGAAATGAATGCCTTAGCTCTCCCTGAGAGCCAGTAGTCAAGGGGACTAAAGAGTTGATTATTATTCCCCTCTGCATTTTTCCTGATGGGTGGAATGGCCTTGGAAGTTAAGGAGTGGAAAGTTTGCACGATCTGCAAACTTCTTGATCCTATCCTGAGCTGCTTGTAAAGCCTCCAGTGCAGTCCTGTGCCCAGATTGCAGAGTGGACACCAGGGCACTGACGTCTGGAAATTTAGAAGATTCCGGAGCAACAGCCAAAAATCATACTGGATGGTATCCGTAGGTACAGAAGAAAGGGCTGCAACCAAGAGTAGTATGTCTAGAATTATTAGGCAAACGCGGCCAAGGGCAGGAGTTCCACTCAATTGTCTTGAGCCGAAGAGATGAAACAACGGAGATAGCCCTCTAGGGATTGGTTCAACCTCTTTGTCGGACCGTTGGTTTGCGGGTGAAACACAGAACTCAGTGCTCTCTCGGTGTTCAACAAAGCACAGATCCAACACCAGTACTGGGAGGTATATTGGGATCCCTGATCAGAAACAATGGATTCAGGTAAACCATGACAAATGAAAATGGTTTCAATAAATATTTGTGCCATCTATACGGCAGTAGGGACTCCCTGTAGAGCATGGAAATGGGCCAACTTGGTAAAGTGGTCGATTGTAACCATGATATCTGTTGACATCCTCTGCCAAGGCCTGGTGGGAATGGGTAACTTAACCAATTGACCCATAGGTGGCTTCCATGGAGTCTTGGCTTGCAGACAGATGACACATGAACAGATGTAATCACTGACATCCTGAACCATACCCGGCCACCAAAAACGTCTTTGCACACGTTCTACTGTAATACTTATTCCCTAATGACCTGCGGCCTCCGAGTCGTAACACATGGGCAAAAGGTCCTTCTGCAACTGGCCCGTGGGTAAGAAGACTTCGTTGTTATGAAAATAGTAGCCGTATATTGGATCAAGGCCATACTTGACAGTGGCTTCCTAACAGAAAGTGTCATGAGTCTGAGTGGCTCTCTGAACAGTCTGCAAGAAATCTGATATGGCCCCTACAAAAGTGGCTCTGGGAAAAGGGTTTTCGGACTGGAAACAAGCAGATTAAGTAGTAGTCTGCCATGAAAGGGCATCCGCCTGGAGATTGGCCTTACCCGGAATCATGGTGAAAGTGATATTGCAAGGGGAAAAAAAAAATCCCAGCGCGACTGTCGACTGTTCTGGGTCTCTGCATACTGAAGGCTTCGTAGGTTCTGATGGTCTGTATGTACTTCAGTGGCATATTTGGAGCCTAACAGCAGATGTCTCCATTCTTGGAAGGCTCTTTTAATGGCTAATAGCTCTTTCTCCAACACTGTGTAATTCAATTCCGAAGGGGACAATGTTTTGGACAAATTTGCTACAGGACTATCTAGTTTGTCCGTTGAACACTGCTTTAACACAGCGCCCAGAGCATTGCAAGAAGCACTGGTTTCCACAATAAATCCCCTGTTTTGATCTGGAGTCTGCAAGATGGGTGCAGAAGAAAATAAAGACTTGAGTCTCAAAGGCATGATGAGTTGATGCTGACTAGATAAACTTCACCCCCTTCTTGAGTACAGCTGTAAGAGGAAGTATGGTACATGAAAAGGTTGCTATGTACTTCCTATAGAAATGGGCAAAGCCCAGGAAGCATTGTAGCTCCTTCACTGAGCCAGGCGGTTCTCAATCCAGGATGGCAGAAACCTTGTTTGGATCCATCATAATGCCCTCTGCGGATAAAACATACCCAAGGTAAGTGACCTCAGACCAATGAAATTCACATTTGTCCAATTTATAAAACAAGTGATGATCCCGTAAGCGCCGTAGCACAGTCTGGACATGAAGAACGTGTTCTTCCTGATTATGTGAAAATACCAAAATGTCAACCAGGTATACAATGACGGAGTGCAACAAAAGATCAGAAAATACATAATCCATGAAACACTGTAAAATTGCTGGCGCATTTGATAATCCGAATGGCATCACCCTATATTCGAAATGCCCAAAAGGGATGCGGAAAGCAGTCTTCCACTCGTCCCATTACCTGATACGGATGAAATGATAAGCCCGCTTCAGATCGAGCTTGGTATATATCGAGGCCCCCTTGACAGACTCTAGTACATCAGGGATTAAGGGCATAGGATACCTGTCTGGGATGATGATTCTATTCAATCCCCAGAAATCGTACAAGGACAGAGCTCCTCTGTATTCTTCTTGGGAACGAAGAATAACGAGGCACCGGCTGGGGAAGTGGATGTGGCAATCAAACCATTCTTGAGATTGGTCTGAAGATATCCCTTCAGGACCTACTTCTCTTTAGCTGACAAGATATGCATCCGCCCAAATGGGACAGCCTGTTCTGGTAATAGATTAAGGGCACAGTCATAACTGCAGTGAGGTGGTAGAAGGGAGGATTGACTGGCTGAAAACACCTCCTGGTATTCAAGATATTACATGGGTATGCTCTGAAAGTGGTCAATCCTGGCATTAGGTGTAGTAACCACTGAAGCAGTGGGGGCATGACTAATGCCAACCAAGCCCTCTGAAAGACAATGGGAGATACAATCTTCAGAGCCCAAAAATGTTGCACCAGCCGTCCAATTGACATACAGATTATGCAATCTGTTTTAATTCTTTTTTATTGCATCTTTAGTTAAAAACAACAACTTTTAGCAAAACGATTGGTGCCACAGGTTGTTCCCAAGTTTACTCGCTGAGAATCGATCAGTCTGTAATCTCAGACTAACATACACAGGACTTTGCGGCGCGAACTAGCGTGACCGCCTCCGCCCCTAAACATTCTTTTACAAAATGTAATGCTGCTATTGCTAAGCCCACCCGTTCCCCTCTCAAAACCACCAACCACTACTCCTCAGTCGAAAGTGATGATGTATATTTCACCGATTTACTAAGTCTGTTGAAATTCAGAACCTGCACATTGGTTTTGTCTTGATCCCCTTGGATCTCACTGCTCAGATCTCCATTGTCGGGAATAGGTTAACCCTTAATCTCATTAGGTTACCTCTATAACCAGCATTTGGGAATTTCAGGATGTAAGGTGTAGGACATCCATGTGACCTAGTTTCTTTCACCAACTGTCTAAAAAGTAAATACGTATTCACTAGATCACTGGTGTCAATCTAGTTTTTTCCCCAAAGTTGTTTCTTTATTCTGTCTGGGTTTTGGATGAGATCTTCAACTGACACTCCGTGGTCGTTTAGTATAGGCTTTGACACTGTTGGTCCCATAGTGTTCCTACTGATTTTGTTTTCCATTTGCTATTTCGATTTGAATCACTCCATAGCTAACTTTGGCCTCTGGGCTCTCATATTTCCGATAGAAAGAAAGCCTCTTCCATTCCACAGCCATCTTTAGCGAGAGCAGGCCCAATTCTCTTCTTATTATATGTATCGGAATTGCTCAAGGCAATCCAAGCACTTACTTCCAAAATGTGCCTTCTAGCAAAGGCCATAGATCTTCCTGAAGAGGACACATTGGGCCTCATTAGGAGTGTGGCGGCCACGTAATGAACGGTGCCGGTAAGGGACCGGCACCGTTCATTACCAGACGCCACATTACAGGTCTGCATGTGGGTGGAGCTAAGGACGTCTGGTCCAGACCAGACGTCCTTAGCGGCACCCACGAGCAGACCAGAATGCTAACAACAGGCCCATCATTAACGGGCCAGTTGTTAGCATCCTCCCCATTCCCATTGAGCCCTATCGGGCTCAAATGGGAATGGGGATGTACCAGGTTCCTGGTCCCGAGAATGGGAATTACCGGGCCCGCCAAAGTCGGAATGGCCCGATAATTCCTTATTTTCAGGGCCCGGACCCGGTACCCGGTTTGGGGGTAGCCATGCCGCTAAAAGTCGCATGGCTACCTCCAAACTCGTAATGAGGCTCATTGTCTCTGATCCGTAAGTTATAATGGGAACCACTTTAGCTCAGTAAATTTCAATCACAGGTTGAAACGAGAAATTGCAGAATCTTCGCTTTTGTATAATTGCCTGATTTGTTAGGATTCTGTTTTTCTCTTTTAGGGCAAGGATGTTTATTCTTCCTGGTCTGTCTGAGGATATCAGAATTTCCAAATATTTGATGCTATGTAGAGTCCAGTTTGTTTGAACCAATGGACCAGGAGAAATATTGTTTCTTCTTCTTATTTTTCTGGAATTGGATGATGTTTGTTTTATCAGTGTTGATTACTAGGTTGTTCTTCCTTGTATAGATTTCTAGTCTTGCCAGTTGTCTTTGGAGGCCGATTTGCATTTTGTCCATCAAGACTAGGTCATCCGCATATATAACAGATGTGAGATTTCCATCCCTCCAATTTTTGGTAAGAAGGATCTGCAGATGTTCCTGAATTCTTCTAGGTCTGAGATAAAAAGTTTAAAGATATATGGAGCCAGCAGGCAACCCTGTTTTACACCTTTGTTCGTTGGAATTTTGTCACTGAGATGGCCGGATGAATTTAAGTAGACCCTAATGAAATTGTCTGAATGGAGTTCCCTTATCTGCTCTAACAGATCTTTCAGGCAGTATCAGGAGATCAGTTTTTCCCCACAGCATAGATCTACAGATGCTGTCAAAGGCTTTTGAAAAGACTATGAAAGCCAGGTATAGATTTTGAGAGAAATTTAACATCTTGTTTTTTAGGAGTGACAGTATGAAGTGGGATGTATAGGTTCCGAGGCCTTTAGCAAAGCCAAATTGAAGATGATCGATGGGGCCATGGTCAGCTGCCCATTCTTTCAATCTCTTTAAGAGGAGAGATGGGTATAATTTACCCCGGACATCCAGTAATGCTGTTGGACGGTAATTTCCAAGGTCTTCTCTATTTCTGCTTTCGACGATCAGGATCACAATCACACCTTTCCAAGACGGCAGAATCTTCTTGGTAGCGATGATCGTTTGGAAAATGGTATCTAACACCCCTGCCCATTCCTCCAGATTGTCTTTGAGCATTTTGTTTAATATACCGTCGGGTCCCTTGGCTCTCAGTGGTTTTATTTTTAGAATTAAGGTTGTTAGTTACTTCTGGTTATAGTTCAGGAACCATGGGTCCTGGGATCTATGCTGGTTGGTGTTTACGGTCGAGTCTGCAAATAGAGTTCTGATGTATTCGGTCCATCACCCTCTGCTACTCCATTTATAAATGGCAGTTTTTGATTCAGGCCAGTCGAATTGATGATTGCCCATAATTCCCTTGTGTTATTCTTTTGTACCAGAGTTCACAGCATTGTTTGCGCATCTCTCCTGGTTAGCTCATTCTTATGGTTTTTAATCTGTTTTTATATGTTTTCTTTAGATTTTCAATAGCTGCTTTCACATCTGTCAGATCCTTTGAGTAGTTGTATTTCTTTTCTTAAGGTAGATTTTTTCACTGCGAGTTGTAAATCATAGCTATGTTTGTGTAGAGTTTTTCCAGCGTACAGACCCCCCATGGGTTTCCGCTACACCATTAACAACATTGAATAGTTTAACGTCGATACAATTGCATGTAGTCCAGCTGCTTCGACTGGGACTCCAGGATTATGTTTATCCTGGATATATCCCTCTTCCTTAACCTTCATTTCCAGCCGTTGTTTTTAAGATCTACAGGGCAGTTATGGAAATCCCTCAGACGTGACGCTTCTGTTTACCTTTTAGTAAGTTGTGGAAACTTGTGGCAAATATTCACACCCGCCAATAAAACAGCTCACCAGCCACCACTGGTGGATGGTATATTTGGGGACCAGGCACCACCCCCTACTTTCTACGCTAGATGAAACATTTAAGCTTTGATTAAAAAAACGTATTTACTTCTTATACTTGGAATAGTGTGTGCCCCTGCAGCGGCATAATCATCATGGACATTGCGCACACATGGTGGTCCAGGCCGGTCCATGGTGTGGCCTCCCCTTTGCTTTGTTAATTAACTTGGAGGTGGGGGGGCCCGTCAGCATGGCTTGCAAGGGGAGGGGAAATGTTGTGCTACAACACTGTCATCATGATCAAAAGGGTTCTGTCCTCCTTCCTTGACTGTGGCGCTCAAGCGAGATCCAGTATTACCCGAAGCCAAAGAGTTTGATGAAACGTCACTATTCGGTTAATCCAAAGTGATATCACAAATGAGAGGGTTATGTTGATGCCCTTTGACGGAGGTGTTCAGGTGAGATCCAGCATTACCTGAAACCAAAGAGATAGAGGAACTGTCACTGGTGGTTTCAAAACAGAAGTAGGTAAAACAGAAGTAACAACAATTTTTTCAATTTGCGTGTAGGCAGATAATGAGCTCTTGACAGGGAGTTCCTTATCAGAATGGAAGTCTTGTACCCAAGAGGAGAGTCACTCCCAGTGAGGTCCGCTTTGCCCATACCCTGTGGAGAGTCTTGCTTAGAGGGCTAGCCTCTTTAGCCTCAAAGGAGGGGGGGCTCCCCTGTGGCGAGAAGGGACAAATAGTCCAGATTTGTCACACTGCTCTATGTAACAAATCCATCAAACATTGCAAGTCCATTTCCAAGGAAGATATAATATGCTGACTGGATATGTGGACAGTTTCCTTGTGCAATTGCATCATTGAAGGCTGAAGTCATTCATTGCAGCTATGGAAAACCTGTGATTGGCTAATCTCGTTCTCTCTCTTTGTCTAACCCCTTTTTTTTTCGCTTTCTCTTTCTTGGCACTCTTTCCCCATCCCTTCCACTGTGCACTTTCTGACGACCTGTGAGTTCCCTGCCTTCTCTGTTCCCTTCTTCTCCCTCTGCTCGCTCTTCTCTCCTCATGTGATCCATATCCCTCCATCCTGTGCCCTTACCTTGCTCTTTCTGCAATACTCACTGATCCTCAAACATATTCACTCATCAACACAGCTTCACCCTCTTTCACACATACTCACATTCTCATTCATTCACCCATGCTCACTTTCATTTATCCATCCCTTCATGCTTATTCAAAAATCCAGTCATACACATTTACCCTTAGGCAGACCCTCACGCCATCATATTTCTTTAAACTTTCATTCATTCGTCTTCAAAATCTTTCATTCATTGTGGCCAGCACCATACCTTCACTCATTCAACCATCCTCAATCATTCATTCACACATCCTCCCTTGCTCTCATTTGTTCATCAATCTTCGCACCGGCAAACATTCATCCATCCCTCCTGAACCCTCTCTCCACTCTGTTTGCTTTCACCTCAAACTATCTTCCAACTGCCTAACAGTGTCTTTGTGCATTAACACCTGAAATGTTTTCACCACACAATAGTCAAAACTACTGGCTTTGGCAATGCTCATTAGTTTTGGTTATTAAGTGGTAGTTAAGTGCTACCTCTAAGCTGAAATTGTTGCACTGAAATACAGCGAGGAGGGAGATGACTTATGAGAAGAGAAGTATAGCTTGTGGGTGTTGTTTGGTTATTTAACCACCCATTGACGCCCATGGCCATGCGAGAACCTATGGCCATTCCCACTCACTGCCTGCTCTTCTCTGCCCAAACCAAATCCTTCAGAGAACGCTTTAAGTTAGCTATATCAAGCAGTAACATCAAACCATGGTTTATCCACATTGGTTGTAAAAAGTCTGATGAGATGAAATGGCTTTATTGCAGTTATACGTGTGCTACTGGTGGTGTAATAAACATATCTTAACTATCCCTTCAGCCACTTGATTTATATATGTTTGTTGGACTGGGGTCCTGTTAAAAACAGGCATTGACAAAACCAACCGTTTTGGCTGAGGTATAGACATTTGCTAGGCAGTGCTATTATATGCCCAGGTAATCACGCCATTTTCTAGCTGTTGCCATTTTATGGGCAGGTAGGGTACCATTATTACAGTGCCTGGCAAATGCCTACCCAAGGACCACACAAAAAAGGGCTGTCTTAGCAGCTTCACCATAGGAACTTCTTATTTTCCACCCTGACCACTGCTTGTTCTCACATAATGCAAAGCATAGAAGCATAGAAGTATTTTGAGTTTTAAAAAAACTATAATGACGTTCGTATTTTTAGGCTTGGAATTGTAAGACTTCCTCTACCAGAAAGTTAAACTAAACATTGTGTTCGGCTGAGACGCCAAGAAATGTACGCGTGAAATAAACGTATGTCAATGTTCGACTGTGTCCATTTGTTAATTCTTCAGTATGTTCCTGAGGTGCCAGAGTTTGCTGTATTCAAAGGCTACAGTAGAGGATAAAATGACAAACACATCATTATCCACAAGAGGGCAGTATTGCCCTTTAAAAATCAGGATGATTGTAAACGTGGGGGAAGGTGACGAGATTTATTTGGTCCTCATTTTATGCCGGATCCGTTTTTCGATCAGGGAATGCCAGTTTGGTCTGTGTTTTGTTAGCTAATGCCGCATAGTCAGACATCTGAAACCTGCTCTCAAAGGCGGGGAGAGGGGCTGAATCGCGCATTGTTTCTTTGCTGCATAGATGCCACCGTTCACAGCATAACTGCCTACATTTCAAAATGAGAAACTAGGAGAACTACGTCACTGGAATGCCCCGCAGGCAAATTCGCAAGGACACGGCCACATGGACTCGGGTTCGATCTCACTCTGAGGTCTGTACCCACCTTCACTCACACTTGGTTGAAGCTACAGACCACACTGAGCGAAGCACTCTGGTTTTACAGAAAGGACAGATTCTGATCTAAAACTAAAGGTCTCACACTTCTAATAACCGGGCACATTTTACACAGAGTCTCGGTTCCCAGATAATAATGGGAGAGTCCTCTGATCTGATCCCCCAATCGGGGGATCAGAGCACTCTCCCCAGTGTCACACTTCGCATGCTATTCTGCCTTGGAATGGGGCCATAATATCACACAGACGACTAGTTCTGCGTGGTTTTTACACTAAGTGTGGGGCTCTCATTTCACTCTCTGGGGAGGGCCTGGCACCAGTGGCGTCGCCAGGAATCAAATTTAGGAGGGGCACAGAGGGGTCAAAGACAAAAGTAGGGGGGGGGTCTGATTGGAGGGGCTGGTCTTAGCTGCAGAGGGAACTGAACTGTTTTGATTGTTGTGAAGACTTATGACAGCCTCCGTTCACTATCTATTTCTGCACAACGGTACACTATCCTGTTGTTCAGCTCCTTTGTTGTGTTGCGTTGACAGTGCAGAGAGGCCAGCCCAGCTGAGGTATGGGGATGCAAAGGGGGAGCAGGATTTCGGAGGGGGTTACAGCCCGCAAAGACCCCCTCCTAGCAACGCCACTGCCTGGCACTAATATCACATGGGGTCGGGTTCTGATCTCACAGCTAGAAGCATGGGCGGCCCCACCCTCAGCACTGGCCTGCAGTTGCACACAGAGGTCCGGATAAATGGAATCCTATATATTTAACCCCGCATCTCGCCACCTCCCTTTTCCTGTGAGAACCCCTCCGCAGGGAGCACCCCCCCCATCTGCTGCTTGCCGACAGCTGCAGGCGCTTAGAGCCACCCTGCGCATGCCGCCTTTCATGTGGGCAGAGCCTGGAAAACCGAGAGCGAATTTGTCCACCTTACTGCGTCTCCACTGACACCTTCAAATAATTGCCCACTATTGTTCTTCTTCTAGCCAATCACATGCCGGTGTGGGTGGAGATGCTCGGACGGCCGGAAAACCCAGAGACTCCATGCTCTTCCCCCGGAGACCTGGAGAGAGTGTAAAAACTTGCAGTGTCCGGGCTAAACCCGGAGGTTAGGCAGGTATGGTTCACAGTGGGCTCGAGGGTCACTTTTGCGTTGCTCACACTCCCAAGGCCCACACTCCCAAAACATGCATAATTTATATAGCTCCACCTATCTCACTAAGATGACAAAATACGCTCTGAGCCCACAATATTGGGGAAAATTCCATAGGAATTAGAAATAAGCACAGTTCCCTCTTTTCTAATAGTTTTTAATAGCATAGCTAAGTGTATTTGCCCTAATAGAAGTGACAGTTGTGATTAGCTTGAAAGACAAGCACTTCATCTTACTTGCATCACTCAGAAAACGTGTGCACTGCATTGTACATCTGGGTTATCCATCAATAGGTATTCAGAAGTGAGGGGGGTGCCTTGTGATCTTGGGCAAAACTGTTCTGAGAATGTGTCTTCAGTAGCAATGAATTTCTTGACCAGTTAAAACATCAGAAATTAATATATGCAGAGGTGTGACAAACACAATTATCTGGATGTACAATTGACCCAGTTGTAAACACGTGTATATTAGTGATTGATTTCTTTTCAAAAATCAGAAATAAGCCTTTTCTTTCAACCCAGCCCCAGCAATAACTTGACTGCCTGAATCCAAAGCACTCAAATCGTTCTTCAGGAGGTCAAAGGATGCCAAAGCTCTGTCACTGGTGGTGGCAGACCTCAGCAAAGCCATTGTATGGAGGTGAAAGGCTTGCTTTGCATGTAAAAGGGTCATCACTTTAGTAAGGGCATCCTCTCCTCTCTCTCCTCCACCCTCCTCCCCCTCCACCCAGGCCTCCCCTCTCTCCTTCACCTCTACTCTCCTCCTTCTCGCCCATAGTGCCGGACGAGGCTACCAAGGCAGTCTGCTCTATGAAAGTCTCCCCCAAAAAGGTGCTTCCCTGCTCCTATAGAACTATTAAGGACAATAATGCCTCTCTTGCTCACTCCTTGGCAGAGTTCTGTAACCATTCCCTTGCCACTGGCTCCTTCCCATCCCCCCTCAAGCACTCCCTTGTGCACCCCTTCCTAAAAAAGCCATCTGCGGACCCTTTCTGCCCGGCTAACTACCACCCTATCTCCACTATCCCATTCTT
Organism: Ambystoma mexicanum; assembly: GCF_040938575.1. NCBI lineage: Eukaryota > Metazoa > Chordata > Amphibia > Caudata > Ambystomatidae > Ambystoma > Ambystoma mexicanum. The sequence continues at coordinate 995,946,882 of NC_090934.1, read as the reverse complement.
GGGCAAACTCCTGGAGAAGTTGCTCATCTCCCAATTAATCCAACACACTGAATCCATTGGCTGTCTCCATGACCACCAATCTGACGTCACAGCAGCCAGAGGCATGGAAACTGCTCTCCTGAATGCCCGTGATGGCTTGCTCTCAAACCTTGACTCCAACTCTCCTTCCGTTCTGATCCTCCTTGATCTCTCATCTGTCTTTGACACAGTCAATCATTCCAACTTCATAAATCGCTAGGTGATACCCTGGGTATCACGGTACAGGCACCAGATTGGTTGACCTCATTCCTCTCGAATCGGCCCTCCCAATTACAACTGGGCCCTTTTCTCTCCTCCATCTGCCTCTCTTCCTGCACCGTTCCTCAGAGCTCAATCCTCTCATCCTGGCTTTTCAACATTTACCTTGCCCCTCTTGCCCACTTGATCGCCACCTTCTCTCCTCATTTCCAATGATATGCTGACTACACACAGTTCTCCTTTAAGCTTCCCTCCTCCTCCTGCTCTCCTTCCTCTCACATTCCAGACTGTCTGACTGCTATTCAGACATGGTGTGCCACTAACGATCTCTGCCTTAACGGAGTAAAACTGTGATCCTTCATATTGAGACTCCTGCCCCCTCCTTCCCAACTACTCTCTGGCTGCCCTTCTTGGGCCCTCTCGCCTCTACCTCGGGTGAGGCAAATAATCTGGGTGTCATCTTAGACTCCTCTCTCTCTTTCTCACCTCATATCGCTGACCTTGTCAAGAAGCCTCATTTTCAGCTTCACCTCCTATGAGGCTTTCTCCCTTTCCTCACCCTCTCCCAGAAGTGCACCATCTCCAGAGCACTGGCTTTCTCCAGGCTGGATTACAACAGCCTCTTCCTTAATCTGCCTCTTTCCTCCCTCTGCCCCCTTGACCTAATCCAGAATAGGACTGCAAGACTTATCCTTGGCCTCAAGCACATGGACTGCATCTCCCCAGCCCTAAAACCTCTCCACTGGCTCGCTGTGGTTGCAAGGATCAAATGCAATACCCTCTGCATCATCCACAAGGTTTTCTGGGGCCTGGGACCTCACTATATCCAACTCTCTCTCCCTATACACCTCTCTGCTAGAGTCCTTCATCCTCCAGCTCCAACTCTCTGCAGATCAGACGTTTCTCCAAGCAGAGAGTGTCTGGTAGATCTTTCTCCTCTGCAGGAGCCTTCCTCTGATACAGTCTCCCTGCACCTCTATGACTTGAGCCGGATCGGCTTAACTTCTGGAAGCTTCTCAAGACCTTCCTTTTTCTCCTCCTCCTTCCCTCTCTCCTTCCCCTGCTAATCTCCACCTGCCGCTACGTCTGGTTGTCTGTTTCCCTTATGAGCCTTACTGGGCCAGGCCCTCCTTCGACCAGTCTTCCGTACCTTCTACCAGCACTTGCCTTCGGGCACCCCTCCCCGACTAGACTACGCAGGCTGGTCCATCCCCTTCCCTCACATTAGTTGCCTTCCCTTCCCTGATTTCACCAAGCACTTGCTCTCCTGGGCTCCCCTTAGCCCCTGCCCTGCCCCTGGGGCCCCCTCCATCCTGCACTTCTCCCTCTTCCCTTCTCCCTTTCCCATCCCTCCCCCTGATCTGCCCCCCTCTACCTGCGCTTCCTGTTACTGTACTTGCACGATCTGAAGGGCTATTAGGAGCATTACTGGTATTTTCACCTATGTGTGCACCCCCTTTTTTGTCTTGTGGCACCTGCAAATATTTTTTGCTGTATTCGCACCATAAAAATGTTCAATAAATAAAAAATAAAAATAAGTGAGGACGCCTTTTCTCAGCCTGTCCTGCTCGTGGGTTTACTGGCACGTTTGCTGCCTTGACTGTTTGTTTTTTTGCAGGCTAAACCCCTGAGTCTCAGGCCAGTTGGCAAGTCTGGTACTGGCAAGTGAATAGAACAAGTGTCATTGAATCAGTGAAGGATTCAGCGCTATGAAGCCGCAAGACTGTATTGGCGCTCTATACTATTGTCGTGAACTGAGTGCTAATATCATTACACGTGTACCTGGAAACAAAAGTTTGACGAAGAAAATGACGTGGTCCTCGGGATAAGTCACCCAATAGCTAATATGAGAGAATGAGACATTTTTTATCAATAAAAAATCTACACAGGGGGACTATGGAGGTCATTACAACCTTGGTGCTAAGTACACCAACTTTACCACCATGGTGTAAACTATGTTTACACCATGGTGGGTGGCGGATTTACCGCCCCATTCCAAGGTGAGTGGGGCGGTAAATCCCCATTTCCCATTTTCCCTTACCCATTCCCATTTTTGCCCCATAGGGCATAATGGGAGTGGGGAAGGCGCTAATTACGCCACCGTAAATTACGGTGGCGTAATTAGCATCATGGCGGATTAGCGCCATGGATTTTAACGGCTGCTAAAAGCAGGCGTTAAAATCAGAATCAGGTGTTAAGGGTTAACGGTGGCGTTAACCCTTAACGCCTGAGTTGTAATGAGGGCCTATGTCGGAAAGACCACGTGCTGTAGAACCTTCCGGCAGCAGAGAACAATCGCCAGCCTATTGCCATTCCCAATAACCCAACTGCAGCCAAATCCACTCTCTTCCTTGCAGTTGCCAAAATGCATTTATTACACATGGGTCTCGCTCTCATGTCTAAAAAGCATAACTTCCAATATATTGTTAACATGGAGAAACAACTGGGGGGGCTCATTTTAAATAAGGGTCTAAATTGCACACAGGGGATTGCTTACGTTTACACTTCATGGCAAATCGTTCCCGTCCATGCATTATTTTCCCTTTGCAAGACGAGGCGCAAAAAACTGTGTGAAAACATGCAACATCAGCTGACCAACTTGTTTTGCGTTGACAACGGATTTCCATAGAATCCATGGGTTTTACACCAGCATGAACATGTCATATTGGCATAAAGCCATATGGTTAGTGCAGACTGGTCAATGGTTTAGAGCGACTGTGTACTGAGGGGCAAGGCCCGCCCTCAGTTTCCCATGGCCTAGGCTGCCAAATAACAGGGAAGGGGGGATGAGGTTGAAGGGAGCTGCTCCTGCTGTTCGCGTGTTTAAGGAATTCTGCTCAAAGGGTGCATATACACTACAACACTTTGAAGGGACACAAACAATCTCACAGCGTGCACATAAATTAAACCTATTAAAAGGGTCAGACCAGTGGCAGAAGTGTACCGAAAAAAGTAGTGGAACTGTGGTCTTGGCAGAGATAAGGTGTTGCAGCCTGGACATTGCAATAGTCTAAGCAACTAATAACTAAGGCTCCCATTACAACTTTACACTTGTACACAGACATGAATGGACAAATCCTCTATTTAGATTGGTGAATATGGTAGTAAAACATAAAGGAATGGTAAATAGAAAATATAACAGTAGTGGAACACCTCTCCCGACCGTTCCCGCTCACTTCGATCACTGGGTCAGACACAATCGCAAATCATGCGCATACACTAACACATTTAAAAGGATCAGCCACACTCTCACAGGGTACAGCAGACTGTACAGGAGGAAAATGAAAACAGAGTATCCCCATCAGTCACAGGGTTCTGTCTTCAGGCCAGTTTATGGAGGCCTTCCATGATCTCTGCATACCAGATTTACGTAAATTACGATTAACATCATTATCTACGAGAGGGAACATTCTCAACAGTTCCCAGTTGGAGTCATTAACAATATTGCAAGGTCTGACAGATGTTGTGATCAAACCCCCTGACAAGGGTTCTAATATAGTGCTGCTTGACCATGTAGATTATGTTACCGAAGCTTTGAGGCACCTTAAAGATTGCATGTGCTATTAGCAGTTGACAGTGAACCCTTTTCCGAGGTTACAATCTGAATTGAGGGCATTAGTAACCAGGCGGAATGAGGCAGGTATGATAGACAGTGATTTAGTAACGTTTTTTGTTCCTTCCTCTTATACCATTCCTACCATCTATTGTTTGCCCAAGATTCATATATTTCTTGCCAAGCCACTTGGTAGACCATGGAGATATATGATTTTGGAGATGTTGGAATTCTGTTTGAACAATAATGTTTTTTGTGTGAAGATACTTTTTTTCAAAACGTAGGAGGGACTGCCATGGGCAATTCCTTTCCTCCTTCATATGCCAATCTCACTATGGGCTGGTGGGAGGCCACAATTCTATCTGAAATCATATCTGAACTTTTTGATGATCACATTGTTGCCTGGTGGTGTTTAATCTATGATCTGTTTGTTTTATGGAAAGGGTCTGAGTTGAGTTGGGTTCAATTTGTTAAAAGGATTAATGTCAACAGTGTTAATTCAGCATTTACAGAAAGCCACAGTATCACTGACATTGTTTATCATCAAGGTGACCATGGATAATGATGGGCTACATACCACAGTCTACACAAAAAACACCAATTCGGGTTTACCATTACATGCGACGAGCAGTTATCCCACCATGTGCGAAAAAAGTATTCCTTATGGGAAGTTTGTGTGGTATCGAAGAAATTGCTCTGGCTTGATTCAATTTGACACTTTTGTGCAGAGGAATCGCACATGTTTCTATCCAGAAGTTAGTCGAAGGGTATAATAGAGAATGCATACATGAAGGCCAGACAACTTGATATGGATCGACTTTTAAAAACCAATAGATCTCTGAATGAAAAGACAGATGAGGATCCACGTGTTGTTGTGACTGTTGGTCCATCCTTCCACAATGTAAGGAAGATTATTCAAAAACATTGGCACGTATTAAGGATGGACAAAGATTTGATGCCTTTGCTTTTTGTGCAGCCCACCTTGACGTTTAGACGAGCATCTTCCTTGTGTGACAAATTGGTGTCTAGTTGTCTTCAGCCCCATGGTAAAATGTCTGCACAGACTTCCTGGTTATCGACAACACCAACTCGTTTTATGAAATGTTTCAAATGCAAGGTCTGCACCCATGCGACTCCATGCAAAGTGTTTGAACATCCCATCACTGCCGTGTTGCGCACCATTCCAGAACTGATAACATGTGATACCACTTTTGTTGTATATGTACTGTGCTGTCCTTGCAACAAATGGAATGCAGGCAGCACCAAGTGCAAATTAAAGATGAGGATTTTATAACATTTAAGAGCAATTAAGACATCTGATCCCTCTTATCCAATGGCCAAACATTTTAAAGAGTTTCATGGCAATAACTCCCAGCTCTTAACATCCTTTGGATTGGTAGCCATCGCCTGGTGGTTTGGAGATGGGGTTAATTTTGGATTTTGATACCAAAGTCCCACATGGCCATAACACTGTTGAGGAGTTATATACTTTTATTGGAGTCTGAATTGTTCTAATTGCTCTATATGTATTAATATATTAATCTACTCCTGATGCATATCAAGGACGGTGTTCTTTGCTGAATGTTTAAGAATTACAATATCATTTTGCTGTTCTGTTTTTATTAGCTTACTTTAGGTGTATTGTGTTCTCTTTTTCCATTATATGTCTTCCCCTGATGCTGTCCCTTCATGATTTAGAAACTGTTTAGTTACAGTTTTTGCAGGTTGTTCTTTTTACGAGATTGTGCAAAACCAATGTATATTGTAGAATCATGCAAATTGTCACTCTTTTCATGTGGTGTATTGGTTGTCTCTCCTTTTTGGTGTGCCAGTATTTCACATACTTGCTTTATCAATTGATTGGTTTCAGTGCCATTGAACCATGTGTACTTTTAAATATTTAGACTGCCTCTATCATTAGGCTTATTTGTCTCACCTGGGTAAGGTATTTTAAGTATTTGCACTTGACTATGGCCCTCATTCCGAGTATGGTGGTAGTCATGGCGCTATTTGCGCCATGACTGCCTCCCATACCGGTACCGACTCCGGTTTGGTTCAATGGGGACTTACCGGTCCATTCCGACCTTTGAGGGACCGGTAAGTCCCCATTCACCAAACCATTCCCATTTGAGACCCGATAGGGCTCAATGGGAATGGGGAGGGCGCAAATAATGGACCTGTGTATGCCAAGCCCGTTATTTGCGCCCAGGTCCCTTAACGGGTCCCGTCCTTAACAGCTGGTCAGACCAGGCGTTAAGGAAGGGACCCGCTAAGGGACCTCGTAGTAGGGCGGTAAGGGATTACCGGCACCGGTCTCCTTACTGGTGCCCGGTATCCCTTACCGCCCTACTCGGAATGGGCCTCATTACACGGTAGGCGCTAAAAAATGTGATTTACCGTCATGGCGCCATTAGCGTGTCCGCCATCGTAGGAGACCGCTAATAGCGTTACATTACGAGTTAGCGGACACGCGCATAGGGCCATGACGGTAAATGACCCCACCGCCATGGCGGAAAAGCACCTTACCGGCTCCGACCAAAGTGCTGATAGCACCTCCGCCCTCATGCTGCACGCTATTAGCGGCCACCGCTGTTAGCGGTCACTGCTATTAGCGGTCACTGCTATTAGCGGTCACCGTAAAACACCGGAACCGGAAATAGCGTCATCGCACCGGAACGGGAAAGAGCCCGGCGGCCATCTTTAAAAACACAATCCATTGCCATCCCCTGCACTCAGGACCTGCAGCAACACCACGACTGGCAAAACCACATCCCAGAAGAACAAACAATGCCCAAGGCCCTAAAGAAAGCCGATGCGCGCCAGCGCAAAGAACGCTTCTCAAACGAGGAATTGAAAATGCTGGCAGACACCCTGGCTGCAAATGCAGACGTAGTGTTCGCTAGCGACATGCGGCGCCCGGCACTCCTGAGAAAAAAGGAAATCTGGGCTGAGGTGGCGCAGAAAGTCAGTGCGGTGGGCTCCACCCCCCGCACCGTAAAGGACGTGCGCAAGCGGTGGGATGATCTGCGCCTCCGTGTACGCAGCATTTTATCGGCCAACAGGAATCTGGCCATGGGCACAGGAGGCGGAGGTGGATCCCCGATGAAGATGCAGGAGTGGGAGGAGACATGTGCCAGCACCATTGGCATAGAATCCATCGAGGGAGTGGGCCGAATGGAGTGTGGTGTGGCAACAACGTCAGACGGAGGTGAGTGACCACGCAAGACACAGCAATGCCAAGCATGAGTCCCTCCCCTAAATGTGAATTGGGAATCAGCTAATGGATGGGGTCATCACACACACATGTACACAACCCTGCATATATGCCCTGCACATCCCCACACAACCACATGCATGCAGCACCTCACACACGTGTCACCCTGACACATGTCCGGATGACCCACCCATCTGGCCAACAACCTGCAGGCCCAAAGTAGATGTCCAAATCCAAAGAACTGCAGCAACAACAACATATGCATGATGCACGTTGACCCATCACTGATGTCATCCCTGTCTTGCTCCCCCACAGGGTCACAATCTGACAGTGAGGAGCTGGACGCTGCAACGCAGGCCCCACCACCCAAAAAGCAGGCCAAGGGAAAGGATGCAGGCACCAGGCCCAGTACATCGAGGGGCACTGGGATATCTGGAGTGGCCCAGCGTTCAAAAGCCACCCACGCAACGACCACACCAAGGGTCGAAATGCCATCCGACACTGTGGCAGCACCCCCACCACCCACCCCCACCACTCAGGAGCCAGTGCCAGAAGGCACGCCGTCCGCAGCCAATAGCTCCGTTGGGGAAGCAGCAGCCACGGCACCTATGAGTGATGTGGACGACCCATGTCCGACACCGGAAGGGCAGCGTACACCCAGCCCCCAGCTGTCCCCACTCCACAGCCCATGCAACACATCCAATGGCAACATCCATGAGGTGCATGCCGGAGATGCAATGGATGGGTCATTCAGTCCCGTGGCGAGCTCACCTGATGTCGGCCACATGCAGCAAGCTGCGCCGAGGAGTAACAGGGGCAGGGCCGCAGACGACACCATGAGCCTGATACGCCAGCGCCAGGAGGAGCTCAATGCCCTGGTTGCCCGGCAAGTGAGCGAGGCTGCCTCGACCAGGGAGGAGATCCGGGTGTTGTCAAGGGACATGAAAGCTGCCATGGACAGCAACACGACGCGCCTATGTGACGAGATGGCCGCTGTGAGGCAGGTCCTAACGCGCATTGCTGAGGCGATGGAGAGCATGCGTCACTCACAGGGAGCAGATCAACCAGCCACGCCCTCGTCTACTAGCTCCGACCAGACAACCATCCTGCGCAGGTCCAGCCGGTCCTTGCGGCGGTCAGACTCACAACCCCCCAATGGTGGTAGTGGAGGAGGGAAGTAGGGCCAGCCTGTCCCTGTTGACACTTGGGAACTAATGCAGCACTGATGTGCACACCATGTTCGGTGGAGTTGTGGGGGGAGGGGGGTGAGGGTGTACGGTGGAGTTGTGGGGGGAGGGGGGTGAGGGTGTTTGGGGGAGTTGTGGGGGGAGGGGGGTGAGGGTGTACGGTGGAGTTGTGGGGGGAGGGGGGTGAGGGTGTTTGGGGGAGTTGTGGGGGGAGGGGGGTGAGGGTGTACGGTGGAGTTGTGGGGGGAGGGGGGTGAGGGTGTTTGGGGGAGTTGTGGGGGGAGGGGGGTGAGGGTGTTTGGGGGAGTTGTGGGGGGAGGGGGGTGAGGGTGTACGGTGGAGTTGTGGGGGGAGGGGGGTGAGGGTGTTTGGGGGAGTTGTGGGGGGAGGGGGGTGAGGGTTGTTGGGGTGGAGGGTACATGCACGTTTGAATGTCATAATGCTCAATACAGACGTAATGGCATGGATAATCACATGACTGGACATTGATAATTGTGTATGTGTGTTTTATTGTTGAAGGGTGCACTGTGATTATGTCCTCCATACACCCCGTGCCCTGAGCTGAACACCAATTGCACCCTCCTAATCCATGTGCATCAGAAACAATGGTCTATCAGGTGCTGCCGCACAGCACGTCCCTCATGGGCATCGCCACCTGCATGACCTGCAGCCCCCTCTCCTCCATCCTCAACCCCGTCATCATCCTCAGACGGTGGTCGCAGTTCTATGTCAGGGGGCATTGGCACATTCCGTCTGATACACATATTGTGAAGCATGACACATGCCATGGTGATCTTGGCCACCTTCTCATGCCCGTACAGGAGTGCCCCGCCCGACCTGCTGAGGCACCGGAAGCGTTCCTTCAATAGGCCGAATGTCTGCTCGATCACCACGCGGGTACGGGTGTGTGCATGATTGTAGTCCTCTTCGTGCCTGTTCTGTGGGTTCCGCACAGGGGTAAGGAGCCACCTCTTCAGGGGATAACCTGCATCACCTGCATGGGTGCAACAATGGGTATGTGTAAGTGTCTACATAATGTGGAGCGTGCACATATCACACAACCAAACATTGCATATTCAACGACATCCACTGATCCAAGCACGCATGGCAATCAGGGTAACTGCAATGTGGGAAGGTGAGGTGGTCCTTGCAAGTGGACATGCACCATGCATGCATACAGCAGGGATTGCCATGTCCCGCCAGAGTTTAAGTGATTTGTGGTTCCTGGCCCTGGCAACGTTAGTGCCACACTGCTAGTACACTGCCATTCCTTAGTTGATGTCCCCATGCTGTTTGATGGCAATTCTGTGGTGGGGTACGGGTGTGCCTCACCACAATGGCTACAGGGGATCCATTTGTATGCACTCATGTGCGCGGACCATTTCTGATGTTGTTCAGCGTACATTTCAGTTGTGATTTTGATATGCATGTTGCTGATTTGTGTAATGGGGGAATGGTGTGTTGTGCGGTGTGCATGTTGTTTGGAATGGCCTGTTTGGCGTAATGGATTGATATGTTTGCCGTGGCACTCACTTCCGGCATGTGGTTTTGTCTCTGGTCCATTGTGGGCTGCCTCACTGTACAGTGATGCAAATATGTATGTCCATTCTTCTCATGACACAAGTTCACGCCCAGTTGGAGTATGCATCTCCCCCCCCCCATTCACGGCCAGTTGGAGTATGCATCTCCCCCCCCCCATTCACGGCCAGTTGGAGTATGCATCTCCCCCCCCACTCACAATCCACATCACACTGACATGTGGTCGGCCTGCTACTCACCAAGTAGCCACGAACGTTGTCCAGCATGTCGCTCCATGTATCGTGGTATTGTCGAGTTCCGCAGGACCATTGCATCATGGGTTGAACCGGGATATCGGGCACAGCAATGTGTGATGATCTTATTGGAGTCACATACCATTTGGACGTTGATGGAGTGGTATTGCTTTCTGTTACGGTACACTACCTCATTGGCATGTGGGACCACCAGTTCTACATGGGTACAGTCGATGGCCCCGATGCAACTTGGGATGCCTGCCAGTGAATGGAAGCCAACTTTGGTGTTGGAGATCTCCTGGGCAGTCCGTGGCATGTATATGTGTTGACTTGTGTGCTGCAGGAGGGCATCGAGCACCTGGTTCAGTGTGCGTGAGAATACTGGTTGTGATATGCCATGCATCTGACCTACCGTATGCTGGTAGGTGCCTGTGGCCAAGAAGTGGAGCACTGTTACTACCTTCAGTAGAGGGGGGATGGCAGTACGGATGTCAATGAGACTCACAATGTCGTTGTATATCATGTCTACTATGGTGGTGATGGTATCCCAGTCCAGACGGTACAGGGTGTGTATCTGCTCAGGGGTTAGGTTGACTGGACTGGCTCTGATCCTGGGAATTGGTGGCTGCCTCTGTGGTATCACTAGGTGCACTGGTGGTGCTTGCTGCGCCTGTCTTGCCCTCCTCCTCCTCCTCCTGCGTCTCCTCTGTGCTGCCTGTTGTTGTAGCTGCTGCACAGCAATCATGTCCTCTAGCCCATGTAATGCTGCTAGTATTGCATCCATCTTGGTGTGGGAATGGGTGTGGGGAGGGGTGTGGTGTGCTCTTTTGTGCTGCCAGTCTCCATTGCCTCCACCTGTGCTGATTTTGTCCACCTGTGGCAGGTGGGAACTCTGCTGTGCTCTTTTAACGTGTGGTTCGCGATGCCGGTATTAGCGCCTTGCCGGTAAGGGTTCTTTGGGTCTACTACATGCCGGTATTGCCATGTACGCATGGCTCGTGATGCCGTGATATTAGCGCTATGCCGCTATTTCCGGTCTGAGGGGCCGCGCGCTCACGGACTTGCCGCTAATAGTGCCACCGTACTTTGCGGTGCCGCTAATAGCGGTATGTCCGGGTCGTGATTGGGGAGGGGATTTACCGATACCGGTAATCCCTTACCGGTAACGGTATGTCCCTACCGCCTACCGTGTAATGAGGCTGTCTTTTAAGAACTGCTGTATGCACTTGCACTTTGATTGCATTATCACTTTAAAGCATTTGCACTTTGACAATCCCTTTTGAAAGCTGCTATGAGCATTTGCACTTTTTCTTGCATTTGCCCTTTAACTGTAATACCCAATGCTGTAATTAATAATTGTATTTTGTATACTTGGATGCCTTTTTGTACATCATATTTAATTATGGGAGGGATGTGTATAGTTTAGAATTAATAAATAATGCGATGCACGTGTCTTTTCTTTGTCTACATTAAGTGATTTATATCAGTTTTTGTTCATTGTGCATTGTGTTGATATTTCCCATTTAGAGGTATAATAACTTTCATTTGGTGTCACTTTCATACATATTTTCAAACATGCCACTTTCTTGATTGCACATGCATTTGCAATTACAATTCTGCATATTTAGAATTTTGAGAGGGTAATTTTGAATGTGCCATTTGTACTGTGTATTATTATGTGCCAAGATTTGTGATTTCTGTTGCACATATCCAGTAAAAGCCCACTTGGGCTTGATAAGTACGGTGAATAGCCTTTTCCAACATGGCTGCCTGCATTTCATATATTTTTACTTTCACCTTTCAGTTGAATGTGATTGGCAGTGAAGAGGGACTAGGATGCTTTATAATGCTTCATGAGACAACTTTAATGTGTTGTGAACAAGCACTCTGCGGGTGCGAAGCGCATCTTCCCTGGAGGGCGCACGTGAATCCATGAAAGATACCAATCTTGGAGAAATGGAATTACAGGTAAGAAACTACTCCCTTCTTCAGCATTGGATTTTTCATGGATTCACATGCTGTGAATAGATTTTATAGCAGTACACATGGTAGGAGGAGATAATCCAGGCAAACAAAGATTAGATACTTTTACATTTTCTGCGTTAATGCTAGAGGTATACAAACGTAAGTAAATAAGGAAATACCCTAGAAGCTGCAGGGCTTACCTTACTGGAACAGCTGTTGAAGGACTGCTCATCCCATCTGCACGTCCTCAGTGTTGTTGTAAACAGTACTGCCTGGTAAAGGTGTGAGGCACTCTCCATGTTGCCAACTGGCAAATGTCTCTGATGGGCACTCCGGACTAGAGAGCTGCAGAGGCCGCTGTGTCCCTTGTCGAATGCGCTCTAACCGCAGTTTGTAGATGCCTGTTGGCCTTCGAGTGGCAGAAGGAGATTGTTGATGAAATCCACCTTGCAATGCCCTTTTTTAAAATCGATTTTCCCATGTTGGACAGGCCAAATATGACAAAAAGCTGTTTGTATGATCTAAAAGATTTTGTCCGGTCCAGATAATACTTCAATGCCCTTTTCACGTCCAAAGAGTGTACAGCTTTCTCCACTGGTGAAGTGGCGGATTGAAAGAATGTAGGCAGAGTTGTTACGGTTACATTTTGTGAAACTCTGATGAAACTTTTGGAAAGAAATGAGGATTGGTGGAGAGTATCACCTTGTCTTTAGCAAACCTTAGATATAGAGGAAGCTATGAGGAAGGTTTCTCATGAGTCTCCCACTTTTGTTTTCCATCTGCCTTTCCTGCAGACGATAGTCTAATTTTATCGTCAAAGCGATTATCTCGCTAGATTTCCAGGACGGGGGCCCCTTGAAATCTCATCTTTGAGGTCTTCAGTTAAACCTCTTCTGAACGATGTAATTAAAGCGTCATCAGGCCAAGCAGTGTCAGATGCCATCTGTTTGAACCTAGTAATATGAGGATGCCCAGAGATCCTTGTCTAAAATCCAATAACTGTTCCTGAGAAGAAACAGTTCCCTCGTAACGCCCGAACATGACCCTGAGAATGTTTGCAAAAGCCGGATAGGCATCGAGGATAGAATTGTTAGTAGTTATGAGAAGGGTGACCCATGCCAGTGCAGCACCAGTTAACTGGGAGATAATGTGACACACCCTGTCTCTATCGGTAGGGAAGAATCCAGCTTTAAATGCGAATTGCACTGTACAAGTGTTCAGGATCTCCTTAAGCTTGTGCGGGTTCCCATCATATTTGCTGCCTAGTAATGGACCTGGGGGCAACTCGGGTTGAGCCGCAGATCAAGACAACTATTGTCTAAGCATGACATTTTCCTGCTTCAGATTCGGCGCTTCTGTTGTTAAGGACTGCATAGCTGCAACTAAAGGCTGCATCTGACCCATGGCCGCTACTGGAGCTCTTGTGCATCGCTTACTATCACACAGAAGCCTTGCGATAAGTAGTGAATGAATACCAATCAGGACTGACCTTGGGAATGCAGCAGTGGTTTGCAGTTAGTGAGTAGTGCCCCCTGATCTTCCTTGCCACTGGGTTCCCACAAGAGTGCCAAGGATCCCCAGAGGCTGGTAGCTCAGGGAAACCATCTGCGGAATAAAACCCTGTCAGCATTCGAGGTGGACACAGGATCTTGCAGCATTCTATCACAATGCTCTTCAGTCGTTAGATGCTCTTAAACTGCGTTCACACGGGTTCTCGCATTAGGCGAGGCTTCTCATTCCAGTGTGCTGATATGTAAGATGGAGCAAGAGCACACTGATAAGTAGAGATAGTATAGGCTGTGCTTAGTGAGGACGGTGGGAGCAATGGGAAGGACGTACCGAAGCGGAGCAGGTAGTTCGACTAGATTGCGGGTACTGGGCAGAGAGCTTAATGTCACTAAGAGGTTTGCAAGATTCTAGAAGGAAAGGAAAGTATTAGAATAGATTTGATTGCAGAGGTGAAACAGAAAGACTTGCAGAGGGAGAACAAATTTACGGAGAGTCTTGCTTGAAAGAAGCCACACACTGTTGTCCTGGTAACAGCTGCTCCAAATGCCTTCTGGGAAACCAAGATGTGCTGAGAGTGCAACAACTAGACTGTTGCCCGGCACTCACAGCGCCATCTTGGGGGAAGCACAAGAGAGCGAGCCTGTATGTCTCGAAGCCAAAGAGAATGCTGGCGATAATGGCCCATGACAGTGTATGAGTGAGTGACTGATTGGTGAATGAGTAGGAATGAGATAGTGTTTTTTTAAAGGTTCGGGTGGGTGAGTGTGTGCCTGTGTAGATACGCAGCGACAGTGGATGTAAGGGAAGGTGTATGAGTCAGTTACAGGTGGGTGAATAAGTAGGAATGTGATAGTGCGTTTTGAATGTTCTGGGTAGGTGGGTGGGGTCCTGTGTAGAGAATTTAGCGAGAGTTGATGTGAGAGAAGGTGCAAGAGTGAGTGACTGGTGGGTGAATAAGTAGGAATGCGATAGTGTATGTTTGTTATGTGTGGGTGTGTGCTTTCTTGTGTGGAGAATGCAGTATGAGTGGACTCGAGAGAAGGGGTATGAGTGAATGTAACTGGTGGGTGAATGAGAAGAAATGTGATAGTGTGTGGTTGAATGATCTGAGTGGGTTGGTGGGAGGGTGGGCATGCCTGTGTGGTGATTCATTGAGTGTGAATGTAAGAGAAGGAGTATGTGTGAGTGACTGGTGGGTGAATGAGTAGGAATGTGATAGTGTGTATTTGAATGTTCTGGGCGGGTGGGTGCATGCCTCTGTGGAGAATGCAGTGTGAGAGGACGTGAGAGAAGGTGTATGAGTGTGACTGGTGCGTGAATGAGTAGGAATGTGATAGTGTGTATTTGAATGTTCTGGGTGGGTATGTTCCGGTGTGGATAATGCGTCTGAGTGGATGTGAGAGAAGGTGTATGAGTGAGTGACTCGTGGGTAAATGAGTATGAATGTGATAGTGTCTTTGAATGTTCTAGATGGGCACATGCCTGTTTAGAGAATGAACAGAATGTGAGCAAAGGTGTATGGGTCAGTGAGTGGTGGGTGAATGTGTAGCAATGTGATAGTGTGGGTTTGAAGGTTCTGTGTGGGTGGGTGCATTCCTGTGTGGAGAATGCAGTGCAGATGGGCGTGGGAGGTTTATGAGCGAGTGAATGGTGAGTGAGTGAGTAGGGTTGTGAGTATTTGTGTGTGTGAATGTTCTGGGTGGGTGGGTGCCAGTGTGAGTGTATATAAGAGAAGGTATATGGGTAAGTGACTGGTGGGTGAATGGGTATGAATGTGATTGTGTGTGTGAATGTTTTGAGTGTGTGGGTGCATGCCTGTGTGGTGAATACAGCGTGAATTAATGTGAGAGAAGATGTGTGGGTGTGTGATGGGTGGGTGTAAGGGGATGTGCACGTGTGTGTGTGTGTGTGTGTGTGTGTGTGTGTGTGTGTGTGTGTGTGTGTGTGTGTGTGTGTGTGTGTGTGTGTGTGTGTGTGTGTGTGTGTGTGTGTGTGTGTGTGTGTGTGTCTAAGGCCCTGGAAGACTGGGGATCACTAGAGTATTTTTGACACATCCTTTTTACTTTGCATGTTTTACGGGTATTTTCGAGAAAAACCAAGTTCATGTGTGTCATTACCTGGCTAGACTGGCATTTTGGTGCGGCCAGTCTAGCCATTACATACTGTGGCATGACATTTATTACTCTTCATCTTTGATAAAGCAAGCATGATATATAGTATTACCTTGCTATACTGACATTTGGTGTAGTGGCTATATATTTTTTACTGTAGCATAATTTTTATTAACTGAGCATCTATGATGAAGCAAGCATGTTAAGTGTTCTTATGGGTCTAGACTTGCTTACATTGGAGCCAGTTTGGAAATGTTTTCCTATTGTGACATGTCACTTTGAGTATGTTCTTACATAGGAGTTCAGGTATATATTGGCAGAGCCAGCTTTGTGCTTAGTGCCAGTAATGATACCATGAAGAAAAATCTAAAAGCGAACATGAGTGTGTTCTTATATGGGACTACTAGCATATGTTCATGGAGCCAGCATGGAAATGTATGGGTACAGCCAGCATGAACATGTTTTTATACTGGCATATATTGCAGGTACCGGCATGACAATGCTTTGGGAAATGTGCCTGTGCAGTTTTGGTGACTTGCATGTATTTTACTTTTTTCATGAGTTACCCTACACCCTACAAGCCCAATTTCAAACTGTCTGGCCTTTTACCCAACTGTTCACAGAAAGTGTGCTGTGTAATGCACGATTTTAATCCATTATTCAAAATATTTTCTCAGGGGACGGAGAAGAATCCCCCAACCCTCCAAACCCGTTTTCGTTAGTTCGGTCTCCCTCGCTACACTCGGTTGCAATTGGATACGTGTGGCAAATTTTCACACCCACCAATAAAACAGCTCACTAGCCACCACTGGTGGCTGGTATATTTTGGGACGAGGCACCACCCTCTACTTTCTATGCTAGGTGAAACATTTAAGCTTTGATTAAAAAAAACATATTTACTTCTTTCACTTGGAATAATGCATGCCCCTGCAGTGGCATAATCATCATGGACATTGCGCACACATGGTGGTCCAGACCGGTCCATGGTGTGGCCTCCCCTGTGCTTTGTTAAGTAATTTGGAGGTGGGAGGGGCCCGTCAGCATGGCTCGCAGAGCGGGGAGAGGGCAAATGTTGTGGTACTCCACTGTCATCATGATCAAAAGGGTTCTGTCCTCCTTCCTTGATTGTGGCACACAAGCGAGATCCAGTATTACCCGAAGCCAAAGAGTTTGATGAAACGTCACTATTCGGTTAATCCAAAGTGATATCACAAATGAGAGGGTTCTGTTGATGCCCTTCGACGTAGGTGTTCAGGTGAGATCCAGCATTACCTGAAACCAAAGAGATAGAGGAAATGTCACTGGTGGTTTCAAAACACAAGTATGTAAAACAGAAGTAACAACAATTTTTTCAATTCCCTTGTAGGCAGATAATTACCTCTTGACCGGGAGTGCCTTATCAGAATGGAAGTCTTGTACCCAAAAGGAGAGTCACTCCCAGTGAGGTCTGAATTTCCCATACCCCTGAGGAGGGTCTTGCTGAGAGGGCTCACCTTGCTAGCCTCAAAGAGGGAGGCTCCCCTGTGGGGAGAAGGGACAAATAGTTCAGATTTGTCACACTGCCTTGTGTAACATATTATCAAACATTGCTAGTCAGTTTCCAAGGAAGAGATAATATGCTGACTAGATACGTGGACAGTTTCCTTGGAAAATTGCAGCATTGAAGGCTGAAGTCATTTATTGCAGCTATGGAAAACCTGTGATTGTCTATTCGCTTTCTCTCTCTTTGTCTAAACCCCTTTTCACTCTTTCTTTCTTGCCACTATTTTCCCCCATCCTCCCCACTGTGCACTCCCTGACCATCTGTGAGTTCCCTGCCTTCTCTGTTGCCTTCTCCTCCCTCTGCTCTCTCTCCTGTCACCATGTGATCTATATCCCTCCATCCTGTGCCCTTACCTTGTTCTTTCTCCAATACTCACTGATCCTCCAACGTATTCACTCATCAACCCAGCCTCACCCTCTTTCACACATACTCACATTCTCATTCATTCACCCATGCTCACTTTCATTTATCCATCCCTTCATGCTTATTCAAAAATCCAGTCATACACATTTACCCTTAGGTAGACCCTCACGCCATCATATTTCTTTAAACTTTCATTCATTCATCTTCAAAATCTTTCATTCATTGTGGCCAGCACCATACCTTCACTCATTCAACCATCCTCAATCATGCATTCACACATCCTCTCTTGCTCTCATTCGTTCATCAATCTTTGCACCGGTAAACATTCATCCATCCCTCCTGAACCCTCTCTCCACTCTGTTTGCTTTCACCTCAAACTATCTTCCAACTGCCTAACAGTGTCTTTGTGCATTAACACCTGAAATGTTTTCACCACACAATAGTCAAAACTACTGGCTTTGGAAATGCTCATTAGCTTTGGTTATTAAGTGCTACCTTTAAGCTGAAATTATTGCACTGAAATACAGCGAGGAGGGACATGGCTTATGAGAAGGGAAGCATATCTTGTGGGTGTTGTTTGGTTATTTACCCACCCATTGACACCCTTGGCCATGCTAAAACCTATGGCCATTCCCACTCACTGCCTGCTCTTTCCTGCCCAAACCAAATACTTCTGGGAACTGTTTAAGTTAGCTCTATCAAGCAGTAACATCAAACCGTAGTTTATCATTTTTTGTAAACAGTCTGCTGAGATGTAATGGCTTAATTGCAGTTATACGTGTGCTACTGGTGGTGTAATAAAAATATCTTAACTATTCCTTCAGCCACTTGATTTATGTATGTTTGTTGGACGGAGGTACTGTTACAAACAAGCATTGACAAAAACAACAGTTTTGGCTGAGGTATAGACATTTGCAAATGTCTACCCAACGCCCACACACAAAGAAAAAAAATATTGGCTTTGCCAATATCTTAGCAGCTTACACCATAGGAACCCGAGTTCTTATTGTACACACTGACCACTGCTTTATCTCACATAATGCTAAGCATAGTAGTATTTTGACTTTAAAAAAAACTGTAATGACTTTTGTATTTTTAGGCTTGGAATTGTAAGACTTCCTCTACCAGAAAGTTAAACTAAACATTGTGTTCGGCTGAGACGCCAAGAAATGTAACAGGCTAAACGTGTGTCAATGTTTCGACTGTTTCCATTCGTTCATTTTTCAGTGTGTTCCGGATGTGCCACAGTTTGCTGAATTCAAAGGCTACAATAGAAGATAAAATGACAAACACATCATTATCCACAAGAGGGCAGTATTGCCCTTTAAAAAAAATCAGGATGATTGTTGTTTGTAAACGTGGGGGAAGGTATCGAGATTAATTTTGTTTGGTCCTCATTTTATGCCGGCTCCGTTTTTCGATCAGGGAATGCCAGTTTGGTTTGTGTTTTGTGAGCTAATGCCGCATAGTCAGACATCTCTGCGAAGCATGCGCTCAAAGGTGGGGAGAGGGGATGACTCGCGCATTGCTTCTTTACGGCATACCCGCCTACATTTCAAAATGAAAAACCCGGAGATCTACGTCACTGGAAAGTCCCGCGGACAGATTCGCAAGGACACGGCCACATGGACTCGGGTTCGATCTCACTCTGAGGTCTGGACCCACCCGCACTCACGCTTGGTTGCAGATACAGACTACGCTGAGTGGTGTGCTATGGTTTTACAGAAAGGACAGGTTCTGATCTAAAACTAAAGGGTGGGTTCTGGCTTCACACTTCTAATAACGGGGCACATTTTACACAGAGTTCTGGGCTCCCAGGTAATACTGGGGAGAGTCCTCTGATCCCACGATCGGGGGGGATTTATTTTATTTATTTGATGTTTATTTGTATAGCGCCTATACACAGTCAAGTGTTTCAAAGCGCTCAAGGAGGGGGCAGACAGTGGGAAACAACAACAGTCGTTCAGAGCCCTTGACTTTCTGGATGATACAGGCCTGCACAGAGCAGGGTAAGTGCAGGAGTAAGCGCAAATAATACATATAACAGTGGAGATAATTCTTTTATGTCTGACAACAGTCCTTCGTTTTTCAAAGTGCCTTACAAAATATGGTAAAGGTGGGGGGGGGGGTAAGAACAGACAGGGTACTATGCAGGCTAAGATTAATTGGGTTGTGCAATTATATAGTGGCGTGACATAAATACAGTGGTGGAGGGTGGGTGAGAGGGGCAGGGAAGAGGATTGTAGGAAGGTAGACTACCGGGCATTACTATTCGCTGAGTAATTAGGCAGGGGGCTAATCCTTCGAAATGTTAGGGGCAACGAAATCTACATTTCGGGAGGGCTAAGTGGTGATGGGAGTGGCCACTTCAGAAAATAGACGGGGCAAACTTGGAGGTTCCACCCCCACTGTTCTACCCCCCATGGTCTAGTGTGGGGACCAACTATCAAATAGTATATTTTAAAGCTCAAGATGCAGGGAGGCGATGGATGTCTTTCTTGAAAGTAGCAGCTTGTTTTACTGCGTTTGTTCAGGTACATTTTACTGAACAAACACAGTAAAACTTTAACAACGCCAGTTTCGGGGAAAGGCTTCCCTCAAAATGCAAGTAATCCAGGGGTGAACCTCGGCTAAAATGTAGGCAGAGCTAACCCTTCAAATGTTGGGAGAGGCGCTAACTTTAGAGATGGTGGGGGAGTGGCAAACTTACTTATGTATGGGGCATCTTACTTCTTTACTCGTTGTAGTGAGACTATTGTGGTGCAGCTTCAATGTTACAATCAGTTAACTCTATCCTTTAAGTCTGAAAACACCCACTTCTTGCAGATCCTGAAGGTGCAAGAAAGTGTGAAAATGGCAGATGGTGTGCAATGAAAGACTCGATATCAAAGCACTACAGGACATAGCAGAGTGTGGGGCAGTACTCTGGGCGGCCCAAGCAACTTCAATGGCTGGGAGCAACAGGGGAGAAAATGTAATGTTGGTTTAACCACAGTCAGTCCGCTATACTAGAATCTCCGGTGAAATGACTGGTTGGTGAGACTATGTTTACCTGTCAAATCAAGTGATACGAGACTGGGGGAGGGCCAGTGCAGCAATAATGCAAGTCTAAGTGACAGTATTGGAGCCACTAGCAAAGGAGCACCAGGGTATACCAATGTGTCCATACACCTATTAAAGCTGTCCTATTGTGAGGGTGTACATGTAATCACTTCTAAGCACTCCAATCTTTGCAGTTGAAGTCAGGGTGAGATTACATTTTTTGGCCAGGATCACACACGCTAAACAGCAAAGCAGGGATTCCAACCCAATCTGCAGTTTAGGCATGGCCACGTTTTTCCACGCTTTAATTGGAACAAATATTTAAGTTTTGGGTGTCAAGACCTACAATAATATTGTCTTATAGAGTTTACTTGCAAAATACACAAATTGCATAGTAAAGCATCATGACAACATGTAAATCCTTATAGCAGCATGTTGGGCCAAAATAATACTAGTGTACCATTTTTTTTTTCAAATCCGGAATGGAAAATGATAAGATGCAAAAGGCAAAATATCTATTTACCCACTTTATTTTCAGTGCTTTAAAACACTCAATAAAATAAGTTGTGTCATAAACTCACTTAGGTTTGGAGATTCGTCACAAACCTCCAGCCTGTCATGGTTTTAAGAACATTCAACTAAGGACGTCAAAGCAAAATTTACTTTTTAGCATATCAAGCTGTTAGGCGTTATGAGTACGAACACATATTCAAAGGGTGCTTTATTGTGTTGCTTGCTTTAACTGTCACAGATTTGCAAGGTGACTGGTGGTCTTTCAGTTGGAAATTCACCATCATGCATAAGAAAGGCTATGCTGCTGATGACAAAAGAAATGTGTTGTCGAGTTCATTCCAGCACTGGCTGCAGAGCCAGGAACGCAGACTGCTTGTCTCAGAAGGGCTGTGACTCTGCGAACTGGGCAGTGCTTGATCATCGAAACAAAATGAGCCCAGAAACATGTTCCTGATCCTTTAGACTGTTAAATAGCACAGAGCCCCGCCCCTCAGCTAACATTTGGGGGGAGCTTCAGCCCGGTCAACTGAATTACAGTGCACGCCTGGTCTGGCCCCACCCTGAACACTGGCCTGCAGTTGCACACAGAGGTCCGGATAAATGGAATCATATATATTTAATCCCACATCGTGCCACCTCCCTTTTCCTGTGAGCACCCCTCCGCAGGGAGCCCCCCATCTGCTGCTTACCGACAGCTCCAGGCGTACAGAGGGACCCTGCCAGCTGCCGGCTTTCATGTGGGCAGAGCCTGGAAACCGAGAGCGGATTTGCCCACCTTACAGCGTCTCCACTGACACCTTCAAATAATTGCCCACTATTGTTCTTCTTCTAGCCAATCAGATGGCGGTGTGGGTGGAGATGCTCGGACGGCCGGAAAACCCAGAGACTCCATGCTCTTCCCCCGGAGACCTGGAGAGAGTGTAAAAACTTGCAGTGTCCGGGCTAAACCCAGAGGTTAGGCAGGTATGGTTCACAGTGGGCTCGAGGGTCACTTTTGCGTTGCTCACACTCCCAAGGCCCACACTCCCAAAACATGCATAATTTATATAGCTCAGCCTATCTCACTAAGAGGACAAAATACGCTCGGAGCCCACAACATTGAGGAAAATTCCATTGGAATTAGAAATAAGCACAGTTCCCTCTTTTCTAATAGTTTTTAATAGCATAGCTAAGTGTATTTGCCCTAATAGAAGTGACAGTTGTGATTAGCTTGAAAGACAAGCACTTCATCTTACTTGCATCACTCAGAAAACGTGTGCACTGCATTGTACATCTGGGTTATCCATCAATGGGTATTCAGAAGTGAGGGGGGTGCCTTGTGATCTTGGGCAACACTGTTCTGAGAATGTGTCTTCACTAGCAGTGAATATCTTCACAAGTTGAAACATCAGTAATTAATATATGCGGAGATATGACCAACAAAATGATCTGGACTTACAATTAACCCAGTTGTAAACACATTTATATCAGTGCCTGATTTCGTTTCAGAAATAAGCCTTTTCTTTCAACCCAGCCCCAGCAATAACTTGACTGCCTGAATCCAAAGCACTCAAATCGTTCATCAGGAGGTCAAAGGATGCCAAAGCTCTGTCACTGGTGGTGGCAGACCTCAGCAAAGCCATTGTATGGAGGTGAAAGGCTTGCTTTGCATGTAAAAGGGTCATCACTTTAGTAAGGGCATCCTCTCCTCTCGCTCCTCCACCCTCCTCCCCCTCCACCCAGGCCTCCCCTCTCTCCTTCACCTCTACTCTCCTCCTTCTCGCCCATAGCGCCGGACGAGACTACCAAGGCAGTCTGCTCTATGAAAGTCTCCCCCAGAAATGTGCTTCCCTGCTCCTATAGAACTATCAAGGACAATAATGCCTCTCTTGCTCACTCCTTGGCAGAGTTCTGTAACCATTCTCTTGCCACTGGCTCCTTCCCATCACCCCTCAAGCATGCCCTAATGCACCCCCTCCTAAAAAAGCCATCTGCGGACCCTTTCTGCCCGGCTAACTACCACCCTATCTCCACTATCCCATTCTTGGGTAAACTCCTGGAGAGGTTGCTCATCTCCCAAATAATTCAACACACTGAGTCCGTTGGCTGTCTCCATGACCAACAATCTGGCTTCACAGCAGCCAGCTGCATGGAAACCGCTCTCCTGAACACCCGTAATCACTTGCTCTCAAACTTTGACTCCAACTCTCCTTCCGTTCTTATCCTCCTTCATCTGTCCTCTGCCTTTGACACAGTCAATCATTCCACCCTCATAAATCGCTTACGTGATACTCTCGGTATCACGGACCGGGCACTAGATTGGTTGACCTCATTCCTCTCGTATTGGCCATCCCAATTACAACGGGGCCCTTTTATCTCCTTCATCTCCCTCTCTACCTGCGGCGTCCCTCAGAGCTCTATCCTGTCACCGTTTCTTTTCAACATTTACCTTGCCCCTCTTGCCCACTTGAACTCCTCATTTCCAATGCTATGCTGACGATGCAGAGTTCTCCTTTAAGCTTCCCTCCTCCTCTCCTTCCTCTCAGATTCCAGACTGTCTGACTGCTATTCAGGCATGGTGTGCCACTAACGATCTCTGCCTGAACGCCAGTACAACTGTGATCCTTCTCATTGGGACTCCTGCCCCTTTCTTCCCTCCTACTCTCTGGCTACCCTCCTTGGGCCCCCTCCCCTATCCCTCGTGTGTGGTAAAAAACGTGCGTGTCATCTTCGACTCCTCTCTCTCCTTCTTACCTCATATCGCTGACCTTGTCAAGAAGTTTCATTTTCAGCTTCACTTCCTCAGACGCATTCTCCCTTTCCTCTCCCTCCCCCAGAAACTCAACATCTCCAGATCTCTGGTTCCTTCTGGCTGGATTACTGTAACAGCCTCTTCCTTAATCTGCTCTTTCCTCTCTTTGCCTCTTCAACTAATCCAGAATCGGACTGCAAGACTTATCCTTGACCCAGAGACCACATCTTTCCAGCCCTAAAATCTCTCCACTTGCTCCCTGTGGTTGCAAGGATCAAATTCAAGAGCCTCTGCATCATTTCCAAGGCTTTCTGAGGCCTGGGACCTCACTATATCCAACTCTCTCTCCCCAAATACCTGCCTGCTAAAGTCCTTTGTCCTCCAGCTCCAACTCTCTGCAGATCAGATGTTTCTCCAGGCAGAGCATGGTGGGTGATCTTTCTCCTCTGCAGGAGCCTCCCTCAGGTACAGCCTCCCTGACCCTCTACAAATTGATAACAAAACAAACATTTTCCCACCAGAGCTGGTTCTATACAGTAATTAGTCACAAACGTTTTTAGCGTGGACCATTCAGGGCAGGACTGAATCTTGGTGTTTAGTTACACATTCAAACACTTGGCTGAGTAGTTTTTATTATTGTTAGATATATTCCAAATTAATTACACAAAACATGAATGTTTATGAACATGAGTACTTGTTGGGAATAAACGCTCCTACTTGGATGCAAATTAATTGTTCACACGCATCAAATAGATTTATGCAGAAGACAAACAATGACATTACAAAGACAGTGTGTATACAAGAGTTAATAGTATATACAACAGTTAATTTTATTGGTGATGTTTAAGGGTCAATGCCAATGTAGCAAAATCAAAGGGTATTTCGGCAGTGTGGACAAGTGATGCCCGTCTTCCTCTGGAGCAACGACAATTGTGGACCCTGTAGGAACAAAACATAAGTATAAAAACTAAGCCTAACAAATAGAAAAAGATACTAGCTAGACCAAGTGTGCAAAATCACAAAGGAGTATGGGGTACCCCATCACCTGTGGGCTGTGAGCTCCACACTGCCACCACCACAACTGCATGCCCCAGCCATCACCAGCTAGTGAAAAGAAGGAAAAGGTTAGCCGTGATGAATAAATAAATGAAAATTACAAATAACAAGCTCTACAACTTGAGCCGGATCTCCTTAACTTCTGGAAGCTTCTCAAGTCCTTGCCTTTCTCCTCCTCCCTCCCCTGGTAATCACCACCTGCTGCTACGTCTTGTTGCTTGTATCCCTTATGAGCCTTACTGGGCCAGGCCCTCCTTCGACCAGTCTTCCTGACCTTCTACCAGCACTTGCCTTTGGGCACCCCTCCCCGACTAGACTATGTAGGCTGGTCTATCCCGTTTCCTCGCACTAGTTGACTCCCCTACTCCGATTTTCCCAAGATCTTTCCCTCCCAGGCTCCCCTTAGCACTTGCCCTGTCCCTGGGCCCCCTCCATCCTGCACTTCTCCCTCTTCCGCTCTCCCTATCCCATCCCTCCCCCTGATCTGCCCCCTCTCCCTGTGTTTCCTGTTACTGCACTTGCACGATCTGAAGAGCTGGTAGGACCGTTACTGTTATTTTCCCCTGTGTGCCCTCCACCCCTTTTTTGTCTTGTGGCACCTGGAAACACTTTCTGCTGTATTCACACCGTACAAATGTTCAATAAATAAAAAATGAAAATAAGTGAAGACGCCTTTTCTCAGCCTGCCCTGCTCGTGGGTTTCCTGGCACGTTTGCCGCCTTGACGGTTAATTTTTTTGCAAGCCAAAGCCCCGAGTCGCAGGCCATTTGGCAACTCTGTTACTGGCAAGTGAATAGAACAATTGTTATTGGATCAGTGAAGGATTCAGCGCAATAAAGCCGCAAGACTGTGTCCATCAGCGTCTATACTATTGTCATGAACTGAGTGCTAATGTCATGCACGTGTACCTGGAAACAAAAGTTTGACAAAGAAAATGACGTGGTCGTCGGGATAAGTCACCCAATAGCTAATATGAGAGATTTTTTTATCATTTAAAAATCTACACAGGGGGACTATTTCGGTAAAACCACGTGCTGTAGAAGCTTCCGGCAGCAGAGAACAATCACCAGCCTATTGCCATTCCCAATAACCCAACTGCAGCCAAAGCCACCCTCTTCCTTGCAGTTGCCAAAATGCATTTATCACACATGGGTCTCGCTCTCATGTCTAAAAACTTCCAATATATTGTTAACATGGAGAAAAAACTGGGGGACTCATTTTAAACAAGGGTCTAAATTGCAAACAGGGGATTGCTTACGTTTACACTTCATGGCAAATCGTTCCCGTCCATGCATTATTTTCCCTTTGCAAGACGAGGCGCAAAAAACTGTGTGAAAACATGCAACATCAGCTGACCAACTTGTTTTGCATTGACAACAGATTTCCATAGAATCCATGGGTTTTACACCAGCATGAACATGTCATATTGGCATAAAGCCATATGGTTAGTGCAGTCAGGTCAATGGTTTAGAGGGACTGTGTACTGAGGGGCAAGGCCCACCCTCAGTTTCCCACGGCCTAGGCTGCCAAATAACAGGGAAGGGGGGATGAGGTTGAAGGGAGTTGCTCCTTCTATTCGTGTGTTTAAGGAATTCTGCTCAAAGGGTGCAAATACACTACAACACTTTGAAGGGACACAAACAATCTCACAGCGTGCACATAAATTAAACCTATTAAAAGGGTCAGACCAGTGGCAGAAGTGTACCGAAAAAAGTAGTGGAACTATGGTCTTGGCAGAGAAGAGGGCAGGCGGAAGCATAGTGCAGCATGTGATAAAGTTTTGCAGCCTGGACATTGCAATGGTCTAAGAACTAATAACTAAGGCTCCCATTACAACTTTACACTTGTACACAGACATGAATGGACAAATCCTCTATTTAGAATGGTGAATATGGTAGTAAAACATAAAGGAATGGTAAATAGAAAACATAAAAGTAGTGGAACACCGCTCCCGACCGTTCCCACTCACTTCGATCACTGGGTCAGACACAATCGCAAATCATGCACATACACTAACACACTTAAAAGGATCAGCCACACTCTCACAGGGTACAGCAGACTGTACAGGAGGAAAATGAAAACAGAGTATCCCCATCAGTCACAGGGTTCTGTCTTCAGGCCAGTTTATGGAGGCCTTCCATGATCTCTGCATAGCAGATTTACGTAAATTACGATTAACATCATTATCTACAAGAGGGAACATTCACAACAGGTCTCAAATGGAGTCATTAAAAATATTACAAGGTCTGACAGATGTTGTGATCAAACCCTCTGACAAGGGTTCTAATATAGTGCTGCTTGACCATGTAGATTATGTTACCGAAGCTTTGAGGCACCTTAAAGATTGCATGTGCTATTAGCAGTTGACAGTTAACCCTTTTCCGAGGTTACAATCTGAATTGAGGGCATTAGTAACCAGGCGGAATGAGGCAGGTATGATAGACGGTGATTTAGTAACATTTTTTGTTCCTTCCTCTTATACCATTCCTACCATCTATTGTTTGCCCAAGATTCATAAATCTCTTGTCAAGCCACCTGGTAGACCCGTTGTTACTTTGTCGGGATCATTAATGGAGAATATATCACGATATAGGGATGAAACCTTGATTTTGTTTGTTTCTGCTTCACCTTCCTATCTTCTTGAAGGATGTTAGGGAGAATTCTCACACAAGTGCTAAATTCCCTCTACCATAGAGCCCTCCAGCTCTTTTGCTATATTTTGGGGCTTTGAACTTTTCATTTTGTGTGTGTTTTAATTATGTGTTCTTTTGGTTATGGAGTTTTAAAACAACTCCAGTACCATTATCTTTTTCTGTGTGTCACACAGCACCTTCAGTGCAGTGGCACAGGGGTGTCTTTCAGACTCCCCCAGGTTTAAATACCTTCTCTGGGACTGACTACTGTCTCCCAGAGCATGTAAAGTTAAATTGGCTTTACTTGTCTTTTTAAATTTACTGACCCAGCACACACTATCTTCCAATGGAGTGCTGGAGGGGTTGCTTAGTTTCCCCTGAGTCAAAATACTCATGTAACAGTAAAATGTTACGTTTTCCTCTTTTAAATGGCTGGTGGCAGCGGTTTAGATCAACTACCGTGATTTTTTGCAACCGCTAACAACAGTAGCTCAAAATCAAGGGCAGCCATGTTTTTCAATATGGCGCCCCAGACCTATCTGTAAAAACAGACTCCGGTCAACTTTTTTCGCCATTTCTTTTAGGAAAAGTCCTTCTTGTGTTTAACTCTGCGCGCCAAACCAGGTTTGGTCCCTTTGTTCGTGCCCTTTGATGGGCTTCTGTGCTGAAGCCCTCCTCTGGTGCCAGAGTGTCTCGGGTGGACAGGATGTGAGGGAGGTGCCTGAAACTCCCTGTGCTTAGTCTCCTAGGAGACCTGAATGCACTCTGGTATGATTGGCTAGCTGACTGTCCGGCAAGAACAGCCACCCTGCTGGGTGAGTGACAGCCAAGCTGAATGAATGGGGGAAAACTGTTTAAAAGCAGGTCTTTGGGACTTGGAAAACAGAGTCGACCACTGGAAGGAAAGAACCAAAGATGAGCTGAAGGAAGAGGACTGCTGCAACTCCTGGATGACCGGTGAAGCCCTGCTGTAGGTCCAAATTGCCTGAAACTCCAATCGACAGAGAAGCCTTTCAAGGTTAACTTCTTCACTTGAGTTTGGTGGGAACAACCAACTCATAAGCCACCTGGACACTGTCCCTGACTGGTCGAATTTTCAGCAGAGTGCTGCTTGAAAACCGGATAGCCAGTGGGAAAGAAACCAGTCCGTGGTCTTTAAGGCACTCACACCTTAAAGCAACGTCTTGCTACAGCTTTTTACCTCATCCCTGGGCAGTGCAGGAACCACCCGATGTCCTCCTTCTTGTCCCCACGACTGAAGCTCAGGAACTGCGAGATCTGCTCGAACTGCCAGGAACAACTGCCTCAGCTAAAGCTTTCTTTGTTAAAAAGGTACTGTGCAAACGCGGTCCGGAAATATTTTCGGCCATCGAGAAAGTGCGTGAAACTTTCCTAAACTTTGAAGGTTCGTCCTTCTCTAAACATTCGTCAAACCTTTCGCCTAGCAAAATTCTTCTAATCTCTGTGGCAAAGACTTAACCGTTATATACCAGAACTGTGCTATCATATACAAAAGACTCTGAACCATTGACTTTGGCCCAGGCCTGTTGAGAAGAAATGCTGGTTGTATTTAACTGAAATCCTTTGCGCTGCCTATGAATGTATTTGGGCTGTCTATTTTCATATCCTTGTCTTTTCCTCCCCTTTATAAGTATTTGAAGTGCCATTTTTCTCCCACTTCATTTTGGAGCTAAACTTGTTCATTTACTTCCCGGTTAGATTTTTTGTGGTTTATTAGTGTGTGATATTGAGCTGCTTGTGCTAATATAATGTTTTCTAACTCAATGGGTAAATAAATGTATATTCTTTTACCAAGAGACCTTGAGTAAGTGTATATTTGAATCACTGTATTTGTTGGTCCTTTGTGTAACTTGTTCTACTGCTCACTTAAACTCTTGAGATAAGTCTGGCTGCTCAGCAATCACTACCACTTTAATGTGTAGTACGGGCTTGTACCAAAGGTGAAATTGTGCTTACACTTGTAGTCCTAATTGCATGCAGTGGTCCCAAAGGGTACTGCATGTGATTCTGCCGAACAAAGGATACTGTGGATTTTTTTACATCACATTCATGAGGTTCCTTGGGAAGATGGCTTTCGTCATGGCAACCCTGGATGTGGTATCCATGTAAACCTCCATTAATCATTCAGTGGGGTTCAATGCATGCAAATATTTTTTACAAACTAGATTCTTAAATATGTTGTCCCACAGTAATATGATTTTGGAGATGTTGGAATTCTGTTTGAACAATAATGTTTTTTGTGTGAAGATACTTTTTTTCATCACGTAGGAGGGACTACCATGGGCAATTCCTTTCCTCCTTCATATGCCAATCTCACTATGGGCTGGTGGGAGGCCACAATTTAATCTAAAATCATATCTGAACTTTTAAATGATCACATTGTTGCCTGGTGGCATTTAATCAGCGATGTGTTTGTTTTATGGAAAGGGTCTGAGTTGAGTTGGGTTCAATTTGTTAAAAGGAATAATGTCAAAAGTGTTAATTCAGCATTTACAGAAAGCCACAGTATCACTGACATTGTTCATCTTGACATCACGGTGACCATGGATAATGATGGGCTACATACCACAGTCTACACAAAAAACACCAATTCGGGTTTACCATTACATGCGACGAGCAGCTATCCCACCATTTGCAAAAAAAAGTATTCCTTATGGGAAGTTTGTGTGGTATCGAAGAAATTGCTCTGGCTTGATTCAATTTGACAAATGTTGTGCAGAGGCATCGCACATGTTTCTATCCAGAGGTTAGTCGAAGGGTATAATAGAGAATGCATACATGAAGGCCAGACAACTTGATATGGATTGACTTTTAAAAACCAATATATCTCTAAATGAAAAGACAGATGAGAATCCATGCGTTGTTGTGACTTTTGGTCCATCCTCCCACAATGTAAAGAAGATTATTCAAAAACATTGGCTTGTATAAAGGATGTACAAAGATTTGATGCCTTTGCTCTCTGTGCAGCCCATTTTGATGTTTAGACGAGCATCTTCCTTGCATGACAAATTGGTGTCTAGTTGTCTTTAGCCCTGTGGTAAAATGTCTGCACAGACTTCTTGGTTATCGACATCACCAAATGGTTTTATGAAATGTTTCAAATGTAAGGTCTGCACCCATGCGACTCCATGCAAAGTGTTTGAACATCCCATCACTGCCGTATTGCGCACCATTCCAGAACTGATAACATGTGATACCACTTTTGTTGTATATGTACTGTGCTGTCCTTGCAACAAATGGAATGCAGGCAGCACCAGTGCAAATTGAAGATGAGGATTGTTCAACATTTAAGAGCAATTAAGACATCTGATCCCGCTTAGCCAAATATTTTAAAGAGTTTCATAGCAATGACTCCCAGCTGTTAACATCCTTTGGATTGGCCCATATTCCTATCCAACCACGAGGGCGTTGGAGAAAAAGGTTAATTTGGGATTTTGATACCAAAGTCCCACATGGCCATAACACTGATGAGGAGTTATATATTTTTTATCAGAATCTGAAGTGTTCTAATTGCTCTATTTGTATTAATATATTAATGTACTGCTGATGCAGTTTAAGGAGGGTGTTCTTTGCTGGATGTTTATGAATTACAATATCATGTTGCTGTTCTGCTTTTATTAGCTTATTTTAGGTTTAGTTGTATTGTGTTCTCTTTTTTCCATTATATGTATTCACTTGATGTGGTCCCTTCAAGATTCAGAAACTGTTACAGTTGTTGTGACAGCTGTTACTATAACCCCAGTTATGTAGAAATAACCCTGACTAAAAGGAAACGTTAGAGCTCTGAACTTGCTCCCCAGTACCTCCTAAGCCCTTAATTCACATGGTGTCCTTTCCCCCCCTCCCCACCTCTAGCCTGATGCCATTTCATCCCCTTTTCTCCTCCAAATGGCATTTTTTCCACTTTTCATTTTTCGGCTAACCCTGGTAATTTTGGAAATAACCCTGGTTATCTCTCGCATCGAACAAATAAAATTGCTTTTTATCATTTCTGAAAAAGCCTCTCTGCTGCAAAGCATCATGGGAGATATAGCTATAATTTTGGAAGAAGGGGGCACCCCCTTCTCAACGCTTTGTGCCCAAGTTGTTTCGTACCTGGTCCAATTTCGGTCCAGCGGCTTTTGCTGTGCACTGTGCAAGACATTTTGACTTTTTCTCTATGGGGAAACGAATGAGAGTAGGCCGAAAATAGCGTGTTTTTGGTTTCTTAATAACCTTTTATCTTTTTAATGAATCCTTTCCAAAATGTCCAATGTGGGGAAGCCTTTGACAAACTTTTCTATTTGCAAACTATCAGCCAAATCTGTCACTCGCGTCAAATGCTATTAACAATTCAATATTCAAACCTCCAATGGAACTTGATAGTCAACTTAACTAGACTGCGGCATGTTTATTTTTAGCGGTTATCTTGCATGCTTTGCACTGTTCTGTAGCAGTAGAGAAAAACATGCAAATGTTTGAATTATGTCAGGGCCATGCCTTTCATCTTAGGTGGTCAATGAACTGAGTAGCATTTGGTTGACTAATATTAAAATGTAATATTTTATTAAAGCAGACCTCAAACATTTTCACTAGCCATTGGCATGTGACCCTTGGTGAGTAAGAAATGGCGTGTTCTTTGCATGTAAAGAATTGTGGGGGGAGTGATGTTTAATGCCTGGCTAGTAGCGTGCAACTTGAAATGTTTACCCTGTTCAAAATGCTGTAAATGTACTGGAACTCACTTTGATGTATTTATGTTTATTCCTTTGCTGTGACAGTTCCTTAGTAAATGGGAATGTTGGAGTGATTTTCACTGCAATGAGTGAATCGGGTTTCAAAGTCCCCCACACTGCTGTTAGCAATTTAATCTTTCAAGACAGCAATTGCATAACAAGGGACACCACTTTTCTTTTCAAACAGTTCGCTCACACAATTTCTGATTGGTGGAGATGCAAAAAATGATTTATTTTTGATCACTTCAAATCCTTTTTCACATCTCACAACAACAAGCTGCATGGTCTTGTCAAACAATGATTACTAGCAGGCGCCCTTATCTGGCAGTTTTTTTTGTCATGTGTCTCGAAAGTACAGTGGTAAACACTGAGATTTATTTAGCCACACATCACTTTGCATTCTGAGTCCATAGAAGGGGACAGTGGATTGAATTAGGTAGATAATTATTTAGTTAAAAGTATTCAATAGCCTAAAATAGTTTAACAATCCGTCTGGTTGACATGAGCATGTTAAAGGAAACTCCCCAGTCAAATACAATTCAATAATAAGTTTATTCGGAAACAGATTATCCATAAACCACAAAAACAGAATAAAAATGCATAAAAATACAAAATCCAATTCTACATTTTAAAAGGTCCATTATATAAGCTTACAAACATTGTATATAAAAAAGATTTAAAATGTGCATGTGTGAGGGTCAATTAG
The DNA here is from genome assembly GCF_040938575.1 of Ambystoma mexicanum. Classification (NCBI taxonomy): domain Eukaryota; kingdom Metazoa; phylum Chordata; class Amphibia; order Caudata; family Ambystomatidae; genus Ambystoma; species Ambystoma mexicanum. Next base: position 995,914,011 of record NC_090934.1, on the reverse strand, counting down.
TATCCACAAGAAACCTCCTGACAGTTCAACACGTTTTCAATGTTCAATCAGGTTCTGGGCGATAAATTTAGTTCTCTCATACCAAGCCCTTCTCAAATAGTCCACCGTTCCCCAGGCCACTGGCAACGTGGCAGCTGAGAGCAGATAACATAAAGCAGGCCTAGCCTAAGACATGCCAGCGGCCCTGAGTAGTGGCAAGAGTGTTTTCCGTCTTGGGTCTGTGTAGTGTGGGCAGAACAACACAAAGTGTAGGAGGTCCTCCACCGGCCACTGGCAGCAAGGGCAGGCTGTGGGTTGCGCATTGTGGGTCCATATAATATATCTTATTTAGTTGTCCATCCCCCTGCACTAGGCCCACATGTACAATGTGTAGGCGCACCCTGCCATTAAATCATAGCTAACTCACTGAGCCAGGGTGTAGGGGGCAGGTGGGCATGGAAATCCTGTTACCTAAATCAGCACCACCTGAAAAAAACAGGAAAATGCACCTGAGGGTAAAAAGTGGTGTTAAAGCAGGCACAAGAGTGTTATGTCTGCTCTTGGCACCACTTTTTACACTCTGACGACTTGGAAAATAAACCTCTGTGTCTGCAGTAATTTGGAAGAGAACAACAAAGCACCACGAGAGAGTATTTATTTGGGGTGACTCGCCAAGCAAGCACAGCAAAGATCTTCTTTGCTGAACTGGCATTCTTTGAAGTCCAACATGGCAATATTCTGGAGTCAGTAAATGCAGTGCCTTCATGTGTGCCGATAGGTCAATCCGAGCATGTCAGGCCGCTTGGGTTGTTCAGCACTCCTGCAGCCTCACCATACATTGATTGCCCCCCAAAACCGCTCGCACAGTTTAGTCGGTCCTCTGGTGCAAAGCTGGTGGCAAAGCTGGTGGCCTGACATGTATGTCATGATGAGGGGCCCACTCCACTGTCCAGGAGCAGCTCAGGCCCCAGCCACGCCATATATAATATTTGTTATTAGTGACATAAGAGTAAAGTAGACTTGGGCTTTTTTCAGATCTGTTTTTTTATTTGCGTATCTCTTTAATAGGCTTACAGAGATCTGTGTCCATTTAATAAACATGAATACCCATGCAATAGAATGCCTTCTTAGTTTGTTCATTGGCATGTTGTTTATTATGTCCTAGAACATGTCTACCTAAAATAATAGCTATTCAGCTCACTATTCAGCTCCGGCCGAACAGCTGGACCAACTATTCGGTATTCGGCCGAATAGTAAATGAACTCTTCGGTACCCGCCAAGTCTTGACAGGTAAAATGGCCCTTTCTACTCACCTGTAACATTCCTCAAGTCCTAAAAATGGAGATCAAGTACTCAAAATGTCAATAAAAAAAGCTCAAAATAATGAAGAAATGCACATAATCTTCCCTACCTATGTTATTTGATGGAGACCCTTGGGGTAATGGTTGGGATGGACAAGGTGTCGGTGCTACCCCTTGCTCTGGGATGCTGTGTACTGGGATAGAGTCAGGAGGGTCCCCAGTTCAGCCCTGCCAGGTCCAGAGCAGGAGGCAGAGGTTCACTGCAGAATGCCACAATATACTAGGAGGTGGAGAGAGAAGGGTGAGAGGAGAAGAAAGAATAAAAGGAAGATAGTGTATTAGGAAGAGGAAGAGGATGAAAGCAGTTGAAAGCAAGAATATATATCGGGAAGAGGGGGAAGGGAAAGAGGAAAGGAGGAAAGAACGAGCATCGATTGAAGAGAGAGAAGATTGAAAGCCGAAGGAAGAAGCGGCAGAATACTAGGTGAGGAGAGAACATTCAATGAGGATAACAGGGAAGGTGAAACTTGTGTTGGGTTAAAGAGGAGGATGGAAGAAGCAATAGAAAGGAGAGAATCTATCAAAGAGGTCAGATGATTAAAGAACATAGCATGTCTGGCGCAAAGAGGACTAAGGTGGTAATGTGGAAAGGAGTGAACCCTTAATGCGTAAAGAGGGAGCCTGAAACAGGTAGAGAAACAAGCATGTGGTGAAGCATCAAGGAGGCTCCAGGGGAAGCACGAAACGAGCACAGAGAGGAAAGAGGGGGAATAAAGATTCCCCTTAAAATGAGCCTGTGGCAAGATGCTGAGGGGTAAAGAGGAAGACTAGGTGTATAGAAGTGCCATTAAGTATGAGCATCTGATAAGATGCTGAGAGAGAAAAGAGAGGGAATAGAAGTCCCCTTAGGAACAAGCCTGTGACAAGATGCTGAGCGACAAAAGAGAGGGAATAGAAGTATGGATGTCCCCTAAAATATGAGCCTTTAGTGAGATGTTAAGGAGGAAAGAGGAGAAATAGAAGTGTAGAAGTCCCCTTAGCTACGAGTCTGTGGCAAAATGCTGAGAGAGAAAAGAGAAGGAATAGAAGTATAGAAGTCCCCTTAGTATGAGCCTGTAGCAAGATTCTGAGGAGGAAAGGGGTGGAATAGAAATGTGGAAGTGCCATTAGGTATGAGCCTGAGTCAAGATGCTGAGGAGGAAAGAGGAGGAATAGAAGTCTAGAAGTGCCATTAGGTATGAGCCTGTGACAAGATGCTGAGAAAAGAGATGGAATAGAAGTATAGAAGTCCCCTTAAGTATGAGCCTGTAGCAAGATGCTGAGGAGGAAAGAGGGGTAATAGAAGTATGGAAGTGCCATTAGCTATGAGCCTGTGGCAAGATGCTGAGGAGGAAAGAGGAGGGATAGAAAAATAGAGGTCCCCTTAGGAATTAGCTTGCAGCAATATGGTGAGGAGGAAAGAGGAGGATCAAAGTATAGAAGTAAAGAAGTGCCATTAGGTATGAGCCTGTTGCAAGATGCTGAGAGAGGAAAGAGAGGGAATAGAAGTATAGAAGTCCACATAGGTGAGAGCCTTTGGCAAGATGTTGAGAGAGGAAAGAGAGGGCATAGAAGTATTGAAGTGCCATTAGGTATGAGCATGTGGCAGGATGCTGAGGAGGAATGGAAGTATAGAAGTCCCCTTAGGTATGAGCCTGTGAAATGATGCTGGTAGACGAAAGCGAGGGAATAGAAGTATAGAAGTGCCATTAGGCATGAATCTGTGGCAAGATACTGTGGAGGAAAGTGAAAGTGTCTTTGGTGGGTGGTAGAGCTAGGAGCCTAAGATAGAGAAGTGGTGCAAATCCAAGAGAAAAGCCAAAGGATTTGAGACTGAGACTTTGTGAAAGGTGGTCTCAGGTCCCTGCACTGTACCAGTTGGTATACAACCCCGGATACAAACCCCACACCCCATCATACTAAACCTACAAAAGAGGCAGTGAAGAAAGGAGGAAGACCAAGAAAGAAGTGTTTGTTTGTTTGTTTCTTTGTTTGTTTGTTTGTTTGTTTGTTTGTTTTATTACCTATATTGCACACCAGGCCCGTGGGTATTAGGGCGCATTGCATAAGATCCCTCACAGCTTAGTTACACATATAAAGTAGATTTACATAATACAATTTAGTTATAGTTACAACACAAGCAAATAATATACATACCAGATATATACATACATGTGAATCAGGCTATGGGCTGAGAGCAGGCACATGGGATCTAGGGAGAGTCATGGTACATAAGGTAGTAGTCTGTAAAGGTGTAGGAGACTGTCAGTAAAATGACCAGAGACTAGAAAATGTACATGATGGTAGGCCAGTTAGTCTAAGTGTCATAGGCCGACCTAAACTCTTATTAAGGGCATGGCTGCTGCCATAGTTGCATTTTTTCCGGCACCCGCGAATGGGCAAGAACCGGGTCATGCCGAGCTTGGTGGACCCGGTAATTGCCCATTTGCAGGTGCCGGAATCAAGGGCCTCCCGATCCCCATTCTGCCCCTTAGGGCTGAATGGGGATCGGGAGGTCGGATGCACCGGCACATACAGAGTTGTGCCGGTGCAACCAAACGTGCTCTACTCACGTGTGCCGTTACACCCGCAGGGAAAAAGCCAGCGAGCAGAGCATGTAGTATGGCAGTCCGGAAACTACGGTACCTGCATGCTTACCGATACCGTAATTCCTGGACCGCCATGCTTGTAATGAGACCCGCGTCTTTAAGCCACTTTATTAAGTTCCTACAAAAGTTTTGGTAGGAGTGTTCTACTCTTTGTGGGGAGGGTAGCGAGTTCACAGTTGGGCTGCCTTGACCTGGAAACTGCTGACTCCAACTCTGGCCAATTTAAATCTAGGGATCAAGAGGCAGAGAGGACGTATTAGAGAGTCCAGTTGTTATTGTCGCAGGTTTCGTAGAAGTGTGGTGAGCCATGAATCCCAGGACTGTGTGACCTTTTGTTAGAAATGTGCCAAGCTGCTGGCAGGGACCAGGACTTGATGAGAGTTAGGGCACATTTCTTTGGTGTTGTTTTATCTACAACAGACACTAACATAGTCAACTACCCAGAAGGGAACCTGTGAAGAGCTCTTCTCTTCTTGCACAGCTGCCCGGACAAACTAGGAGTTTATACTCCACTTGTGCATCTCAGTTTTTTGTTTTACCCTCGCCTACTGTGAGCCTAAAATATAACTGTTCGGAGGCCTCACTGCTTTGCCTATGATTGATCCATGTATGCTTGGTGACAGTTACCGTGTGGGCATTGACGGAGCACACTATCAGCTTGTTAGTTGGGCCTAATGTAAATGTGAATAAATTAGACCAATAAAATAATCTTTCACTTTGATCAACCATAGGGATCCTAGTGGCTAACTCCCACTTCATTAAATAATGATTAAGATAAAAAAAAGCTTTCTCTAAATATGCAGAGATAATAATACACACAGTCTGGTGTCCTGCTCTCTCTCCCTCTAAAGTGGTTGGCTGGTTTTGCCCGAAGGCTGGTGGGGAGGGGGCTTTTCTGGGGGAGGATGCTGTACCTGTGGGAGCTTTGGAGTGGGGCAGGTGTGAGCCGGCAGCCCTCCACTCACTGGGCCCCACTTCCCTTATGTGCCACCAATCACCTCCCAGTTCCTGTTTTTCCATCCTATCAATTGAACATGGGAAGAGCTTTCTCCTTACATCTCCCATTTTGAAGGTAATGTTGCATTGCCTTTTGCAGTCAGCCCTGCTAGAGGGGCATCATTTTCAATTTGATTGGCTGCATTCTTCTAGCATTCACCTCCCTCCCTGGTTTTGCTGTTGATGACAGGCTTCATGTGATGCATTGGATGTGATAAGCAGAGCCCGCATGAGCGATCTCAGGGACTTTTACCTGGTAAGTTCCATCAGTTCTGTGTCAATCCAAACCAGGATCACTGGGAACTCGCTAACTGTATGTACCTAAAAAGGGTCAGGTGACGCAAGCCCCTGTGGAGGACTTTGTGGAGGGATAGAAGACTTTGCATCCTAGCAGTAAGAGGGTTTCAGGACTGGGCATGGTTTCTGAGTCTGCATCTCCTTTCGGTACTGGCGGAAAGGCTGCCCCCTCAGATTCCACTGGACATCCCACCTCACATTTAGGAGTACACTCCGGGTTTACGCATTTGAGACAACCTCCTGATTGGAAAGCGCCATGTCGCAAGGCATGGCTTGCAGTACCTGACATGCGTTTGCCCCCAGATAAGGTCCAAACAATACCCCAGAGAAAAGCTCCTATCTCGACACCATCACTAATAGGTGAACGACACTGCGGGGACCAGACATTCCCTAAGACCGTGAAGCCTAGCCCCATTTTACTTGCCTTGGTCTCAGTGCTGCTAAGCTGGCACCGAAGCTACGTAGGCGCGCTACTTTGATACCGGAGAGCCCAAAACCAACTAAGCCAGTGTCTGTCCGAAAGCCCACATCGTTATGTGGGCATGGCCTAATCGTGGCCAAGCGCGCGGAAGCGCGAGGGACATGACGTTGGTGTTAGGGAGGGGCCTGGGGAGTTTCTGGCAGTTGCCGCTCTGTTGAAATAAAGGGAAGTTGTACGCCACAGTGGTTCCGTGTCCTGTATTGCATGCAGCCTGCCTGCACCCAGCGTGAGATTACACAATGGGGACGAGGGGTGCCCAACCCGCCCCATGCCTAAGGTAGAGGCCTGCTGTCGGGCAGTGAAGCGTGTCGGCGTGCCTGCCTTGCGCAACGTTGCTCAGCGGAGGCTAGGCCAGCCACGGTACACGTGGAATATGCGCGTGTACAGGAAACACACGCTGCAACAGCAGAATGCGAACGTTCCAAGGACTCTTCCAGCCCAGCTGCATAGAGGCCAGCACCAGCCCGGGGGGCCTCAGTAACAGCACAAATTACCCGCGAACATAAGCGGAGGCACAACCAAGCAGTTGTGACACGCCCAACTGCTGCTGCTCACGTGCTGCTCCCTACTAGATCACGGCAGTCTTCACATCAAAACACCTGAGGGCAAACACCCCATGAAGAGCCCCACAAGCACCAGGGGCTGAAAAGACACCCAAAGAGGAAAGACAAGCGGACATATTTCTACAGAAGATCACCTGTTCACAGTAAGAGACTTTGGCAAGCGCAAAGCACACGCTCAACCATGTCTGGCACGGCGCAAGCCACCGCGTCGTCGTCAGGAAGCGCCGACAACACACAAGGAGATGGCCAACCTGCACAAGCGGCAGGCGGCACAGCGCAGGTCATGCACATGCCAAGCCCATTTGAGGTGAGAGACACTTCAAACCTAGGACCCCGATGGACTACATGGCTGCGAGACTTTAAATTCTATGCAGGGGCTATAGGTCTGAAAGATGATGAGAGGCTCAAAAACACACTATTCATGGCAGTAGGGCCAGCGGTAAGGGACATTGCGGGTGAATTGCTGAACATTGAAACAGTAACATATGGAGAACTCCACGACAAACTTTCGCAATACTTCGCACCACACACTAATATCGACTATGAACGCCATATATTCCACACCACAAGACAAGAGAAAGGAGAATCCATGGACAATTTTGTCATGCACCTCTGCATTAAATTGAAACACTGAATTTCACAAATACTCTAACGAAGAAGCACTGAGCTCACAGGTCATTGCAGGATGTCTCTCACAACCTTTCCGCAAACAACTGCTTCAGAAACAAAGATCTTTGGATGAAATCTTGGCACTCGCTCGCATGGAAGCGGCAGTAGAGTTTCAACTGGACAATCTGGGCAAGGTCACCATTCAACAACCCACAAGCAATCCCGACATCATCAATAAGCTATACACAACCCCGAGCCAAGGAAGCAAGCGCCCAAAAGCCACATGCCACCGGTGCGGGTACGAATATCTGCACACGGGTGATTGTCCAGCTATGGGGCAACAGTGTGCCTCGTGCGGGGGCATGGACCACTACCGAGCAATGTGCAAAAACGCACCTACCATGAACAGACAATGCACCCAGGACAGACGAAGAACAGCACGTCACAGCCCACCCAACATGAGAAGGGAGGATGAACAAGCCCCTCCCCGAAGAGATGACAGAGACCGCATGGGTCCACCTCCCCGTGACGACAGGCGATCGCGAGAAGGGTCCAGACGCTCTCAAAGGAGACGCTTCATCCGATACATTGAGATGCGCCCCCCACTAGTAGTGAGACACCATCTTCGGAAGACGACCAGAGGAAGAAGGGGTATGTCTGGGCACTCAACAACAACACGGCCACCCAACACAGCCCAATCCTCACGCTGCACGTTAACAACACCCCACTCAAGTTCCTCATCGACACGGGGACAACGGTGAATATCATAAGCGAACAAGCATACGAGGCGCTCACCCCGCCACCGAAGATCAAGCAGACCACTGTTGACATCTACCCATATCGAGCGACAACCCCACTACCATGCAAGGGCATGATCACGGCCTGCTGCACCCACAAGGAACATGCATCAAAAATCCCCTTGCACATCCTCAAAACGGAAGCCAACAGCGGGTGCATCCTTAGTTTTCGTACTGCAGTAGACATGGGACTAGTACATATACTATACCAACTGATGGCCCATAAGTACTTTGCCAAGCCTGCAACCATTGAGCAAACATTGCCCAGGCTATTCAGAGGCCTCAGCAAACTGAAAAACAGAAAGGTGCACCTGCACATCAACCCGCAAGTCAAACCGGTAGCCCAACACTATTGTGGCATACCGATCAATATCCAGAGACAAGTGGAGGAGGAATTGGACAAACTCATCAAAATGAATGTGATCGAGCCCGTCTCAGGCCCCACACCCTGGGTATCACCCATCGTCCCCGTCCCAAAAAAAACCCATATGGATCCATACGTCTGTGTGTCGACATGCGCACAGCCAATGTAGCCATTGAAAGGGAAAGACACCAGTCACCCCGAATAACGGACATGATCCACCTTTTACACGGGGCGAAAGTCTTCTCGTAAATGGATTTAACGAAAGGATACCACCATATTGAAATAGCCCCAGAATCCAGATACATCACCACATTCGTGACCCACCGCGGCCTATTCCAGTATAAACGACTTAGTTTCGGCATCTCGTCGGCGGCCGAGATAATCCAGGAGGAGATACACAGAGTGATCAGACACGTCCCCAAATGCCTGAATTATTCAGATGATGTACCCGTCTACGGCAAGACACAGGAGGAACACGACAGAGCACTACATAAGGTGTGTCAGGCCCTAGAAGAAGCAGGACTTACACTAAATAAAGCAAAGTGTGAGTTCTCCAAAGGAGCGCTGAGATTCTTCGGTCACATCTTTTCTGAAAAAGGGATGCAACCAGACCCAGACAAAGTCAAAGCGATGAACTCAGCCCCACCCCCAAAAAACACATCTGACCTACGCTCATTTTTAGGGCTAGCAGCTATTGTTCCAGATACCTAAAGGACTACGCCACCATAAGCAATCCGCTACGTTTCCTCACCCGCAAAGACGCTCCTTTCACCTGGTCCACGGAGTGTCAGGCGGCATTCGAGGACATCAGAAATGCCATTTCACATGCAGAAGACATGGCATATTTTGATGCCCAGAGGGACACTGAAATAATCGTTGATGCCAGCCCAGTAGGACTAGGTGCCATATTCACCCAGAAAGACCCCAGGGATCCATCCAACATCTACATCGTGGCCTATGCCAGCCGGAGCCTCACCACCACAGAACAGGCATACTCCCAAGCAGAGAAGGAGAGCTTGGCAGTGGTATGGGCGTGTGAATATTTTCACTTGTTCCTGTTTGGCAAGGAATTCACCATAGTAACGGACCATCAAGCACTACTGACCATTTACAGTGATCCAAGAGCACGAATGCCCCCGAGGATAGCCAGGTGGGGTTTGCGCCTACAGGACTAGAAGTTCACAGTTGTACACCGCCCGGGTAAGGACGAAAACCCAGCGGATTACCTATCCCGACACCCCACGGGACCAGCAGAATCACAACCCTCCATAGCGGATGCATATATTAACTATGTAATACATCACCTGCAACCACTGCCGGTGGGGTGGCCGGAATTAGCCACGCACTCAGAACAGGATCCAGCTCTCCAAATCATGAGACACTGCCTACAAGCCAACAAGAAAACACTCATGAGACAACAAGCCAGGGCCGAAGCCGAAACAGTACGCGAGGACGTCAAATGGCTCGATCAGGTGCGCGACGAACTAACAGTGGTCGAGGATCACATAGTGCTCAAAGGATGTAAGGTAGTGATCCCAAAAGAGCTCCGGGAAAAGACAGTGCACCTGGCACACGAGGGCCACAGGGGAGTGGTAGCTACCAAGCGCCTCCTCCGACAAAAAGTCTGGTTCCCTCAACTCGACAAGCTGGTAGACAGCATTGTGGGGGAATGCCACATCTGCGCACAGGTTGCGCCACCCCCACACCCCAACCCACTACAAATGTCTACGCTGCCTAAGCAGGTGTGGGAGGTGCTAGCAGTGGACCTATTTGGATCCCTCAGAGATGGCAACCACGTGGTGGTTCTCATAGACGAACACTCACGTTTCCCAGATGCGCAGATAGTAGAAAGCAGCGCAACGACCAGCGTCATCCCGGTCCTGGACCGAATGCTGTCAGCATATGGGATCCCCAAGATCATAAAGTCGGACAACGGCCCCACATTCGCAAGTCACGATTTTCACAACTTTGCCAGATACATGGGGTTCCAACACCGCAAGATCACCCCTCGATGGCCGCAGGCAAACGGCATGGTCGAAAGATTCATGGCCAGCATCAAAAGAACTCTCCAGATAGCTAGCATCCAGAACAAATCTTTCGAACAGGCCCTCAACCAATTACTGAGAAAATACCGGAACACACCCCACAGCACGACAGGGATATGCCATGCGGACTTAATGTTTCGAAGACCAATTAAGACGAGACTGCCAGAAGATCCAAGGACACCGGAAATGACAACGTTGGAACAAGAAGCCAAAGAGAACGATGAAGCAGCAAAGGCTAAGATGAAAGAGGTTGCAGACCGCAAGAGACGAGCTCGGGAGATGCCCGTGCAGTTGGGAGATGAAGTGTGGCTTCGACAACCGAAACGAGGAAATAAGATGCCACCTTCTCACCTACCCCACTCATTGTGACACACAAGAAAGGTACGATGATTACCGCACTAGGAAATGACTGCTCGTCAGTGACCCAAAATGCATCATACTTTAAGCGCGTGGCACCTAACCCAAGAATGGCAGGGGAACTGAACAGTGGAATGGAGGAAGAAAGAATGCAAGACAAACCTTACCAAGGAGATGTAGAGGAGTCCGAAGGAGAGCGGAACACTGAACAGTCAGTGAAGGAATGGACAACCCCTACAAGTTCAAGGCGCCCGCAGAGGAGCCGCATGAAGCCACTGTGTCTCATAGAAGAAATGGGGTAAGGACGTTGATGCTAAAAAGGGGGTAGATGTCCGAAAGCCCACATCGTTGTGTGGGCGTGGCATAATCGGGGCCACGTGTGCGGAAGCGCAAGGGACATGACGTTGGGGTTAGGGAGGGGCCTGGGGAGTTTCCGGCAGTTGCCGCTCTGTTGAAATAAAGGGAAGTTGTACGGCACAGTGGCTCCGTGTCCTGTATTGCATGCGGCCTGCCTTAGCCCAGCGTGTGATTACACAGTGTCTTCTTCATGTGACACCACAGGTGGAAGGACCTCATTCAGATATTTCAGTCTGAAGCTCCTTCTTCCAAACATTAGAAGCTCAAGCACAATCATCACCGTTCCCCTTCTTCCAAATCATCGGCACAGAGTTTGTCTTCTTAAGAGCCAATTCAGTATTTTAGTTCTCTTCATCAAAAAGCCCAGAGAAAAGGGACAATACTCAGCCAAGGCGTTCTACCTTATACCCTACTATGTTCCATATCAAGCTGCTCCCAGAGCACAACACGTTTCACCGTACTATTTAATTCCTTTTCCAGGAGGTCCAATATAGAGCATATTGCATAGTACAACACGCTGTTTGGCGGTTCGATGTTCAGTCATCGGCAGTGTTTTTTAGGCTGATTTTTGCTTGAAAAAAACATATTAAAAAATGGGGGGGGGATAAAGGGATATAAAGGGTAGGGGTTGAAAAAATCTCTACACAAAAAACCAGGTGATGGAATGACTTAGAACCCTGTTTGGCATTTAGGTCTTCCATACAAAGGCACACAAGGTGGCGTTATACTGCACCCGACTCCTAGGGATTCTAAAGCTAGCCTCGAATAGACTATATTCAACATGGGGTTCCAAGGGTATAGTGTGCCACACTGTTATATTAGCATCTGGAATCTAGACTATCCCAAACAAAACCATTTCCCTCCCTACCATACCGCACCAGACATACCGTAGATGATCCAAAGACAATGCCCTGCAGTGTAAGCATACCCATCTGCACCTATCCACCCAGACACACCATACTAATGCCCACCATTTCACCACGTCTCTTTCTACAAGTTCAGCTTCCTGGGGCACTACACCGACCTATATTTTTCTTCTGCAGCAAGTCGCCCCTGTTAGGGGGTCCCACATGATAGCAAAGGTTGTTACCACACCTGTAAGCCTTTCACAGACCAAAGAGTGTCACACTGCACAGTGACACCGAAGGAAGGACAGCTTAGTCAAACGGGAACTAACCAACAGCCAGCTAACATTACAACCAACATCCACATGCTTCACAAACTACTCTTTGTCACAATACCCAGCAGCAAGGACCCACGTGCCCCTGTGGTTGAAAGAATACAGGCCAGAACGAAATCCCTCTATGTTTCAGGTTCCCTCTGCATCTACCTATTACAGCTCATGCCCTCCACAGAGCACATCTGGAGAAACAGCACAGGAAATAGGAAACTGAAGGACAGGAACGGGAACATAGGAAACCGAAGGACCCACTGGCGTAACAGGGGTCCCTGCAGCCCCCGCTGTGCGGGGGCCCCATGCTGCCCATGCCCAGTGGTGAGGTCCAGTGGTGGTGGTGGGGGGAACTCAGCAGGGCTTGCAGGGGGAGGCCCACCTTTTGTGTTATGCCACTGGAAAACCCCAGAGTCAATCCAAGATGCACCCAACACAGGAAAACCTGTCTAGGAACCCAACTTCGGAAGAATGGCTCACACATCATGCCACAGACATTCAAGATCACATGCTGCTAAAGGCACCTTACATCACCAAAGAACCCCTGCCCCTAAATTCTTCCAGTAACCTGACAATGTAAACAAACCAATCTGAAACCTACTGAAATGGCTTAGCAAAGAAATATCAGATATTTTACCGTAGTCCACCGTCGCTAGCTATCATCCGGATCCCTTTTCATACACAGAACACATAAGCAACAAGGGGCACCCTAGTACCTGGTTCCTGGACCCAGAAGTTGGTGAGATCTTTCACTGCAGCTTGATCATCGCCCACTCCAACTCCAAACACAGCACGCAGTCTCACGTAGTCCTCAGCAAAGGGGGGAACAGTGTTCCTCTTCATAACAGAAACCTGGTTGTCAGACGACTACAAGGTAATAGCACACAAATTCATCCCCAATACATTCAAATGTATTCAAGTCAATCGAACTAAGAGAGAGGAGGTCGGATTGCCATGACACACAAGGAACACATCGAAATCTCCACATCACACCACATGTATGATTCACTTCTCACTCGGCCATCAAACCAACCTCGCCTTCCTACTTATTTACAGATCGCCATCATGCAACTCAACCTTCACAGAACACTTCTCAGATGTAATTACAAACTTGGCGATACAACACGAACACCTGATTGTCCTCTGAGGGATCAACATTTGCTTTGAGGGACGAAATGACTCAGCCACCAGCTGTTTCATCTCCCACATGTCTGGCTTCCACCTCAAACAATTGGGAGACACATATGGCACGACACACCCTTGATGACATTTTCTGTGAAGAAGGCCTGATACCCACCATTACCCCATTCAGGTTTCATGGACTGACCATCTAATGATTCCTTTTATTGTAAACAAACCTAAGTATAAAGTCCCGACCCATGAAGGCCAAAGAGTCAACACCGAGAGCAGCTGGAAAACTCTAAACCTCGACCACCTCTGAAATATTTTGGATGAGACTAAGCCCATCCCATACTACCGGGATCTCTAGCTACCAGAACGAAACCAAGTGACACTAGAAAACTTGATAACCTACGCACTTGATGCCCTCCCTTTATGAACTGCCTCATCCTTTCAGAAGAAAAGACAGCGGTAAGATGGTTCACACCCCACCTAAGAACCTTGAAAAAACATGGAGGAAACAATACGATCTGCAAGACAAGGACACCTACCAAAGACAGATCTGCCACTACAAAAGTATCAATCCTAAAAGCAAGGCAACACCGAACGAATCAACACACCACAGCCAATCAAAGAGCTTTACCAGTTCGTTAATTAGATGAGAAACCCTGCAACCTGCAGCAAAGTTCTGATACCTACCCAGAAACGGTGCTATATCATCACCGGCGTGGGTTCTTTTTTAATGTGTAGCCTGCAAGTGTTCTATGAGCTGGTGTTGTATGTTTCCGCCCAGGGGTGTTGCTAGCTCTGGAAAAGACCCGGGGCTAGGCTAATGTCAGAACTGTCGGGACTGGGGGCTAGCTAGCATTTTGGTTGTAGCTCCTGAGATTCTATCCGGGGCTACAACCAAAAGACCAGGGGCTATAGCCCCCCTACCCCCCCCCTAGCAACGCCTCTGTTTCCGCCTGTTAAACCCGAATAGAAGTCTGTCTGCTGACTTTTGGATTTATTCTTTATTTGTGAGATAGTCTGGCATATCTAGGTAAATGTACTTTGCATAGTCTATTCCTGAAAGAGAAATGATGTCCATCGCTCCATGTGGGAAAGAGAGGTCGGGCATAATGTGTCTGATAGCCCATAGGGGGTAGAAGCACTTTTTTGACTATTGCGTTGACCTGGGGTTTCAGTGTGAGTGCATTGCCTATTAGTATGACCAGATTCTTGATCACTTCAGATGATCCGGGCAGGTTCTCATTTCTGGTGGTCATGGTAAAGGTGTTTCGGTGAGGCATGAGGTGAGACTATCTGTGTTTCAGTTTTGATGGGATTAATCTTTAGTTGGCTGACATTCATTTGCTGGCTTGAGACAGTAGCTGAGGGAGGGGCTGAGCTGCCATCAGTGGCATTCTGTGTATTTCTGGGTCTAAGGTCTCTAAACCTTAGATCCAGAAACAACATATTTTTTAAAAAAAAAACAGAAAAATCGACAGATAAAGACATCCAGGTTCTGCCTTCTCCACTCTGGTGGGCAAATCTGGAACTCACTACTAAGGAAATTCTGTACTCTACAGGACCAAATGAAATTTAGCAAAACTCGAAAAAGCTGACTCTAATGCATAATAGACAGAAAGGTAACCTAAACCCAACCAACAGCAGAAACAGCACTGCTGAATGGGCCCGCACCAAAATGCAGACACAGTCGAAGGGAGCACCACACTGGCTCCTGACTGTCCGCCTACTACCCAAAACTGAGTGGCCACCCTACACCCCAAGTGACCAACCAGTTGGATAGCTCAGTGGCTGCCAACATGGGTTGGGCATAGCTCTTCACTTCTCACCAATTACAGAGAAGCAAGGTAAGGTTAGCGCCTGACAGTAACTGCATTCTAGGAATGTAACTTCTGTTCAATTCAAAAGAGGATAGTACTAATAAAATGTTAGATTTAAATGCTTTGCTTTGGGGCCCCAGGATTTGTGGGGGGACAGGATTTACACCACACCCACAAATTAGGATGTACTTTAATTGTCATTAACATTTGAAATCTTGGACAACAGACAATGCCGCCTTTGGCCTGATACAAGACCCATGGTCCAGTGGCGGTGGAAGATTTTCATTTCAGGGGTAGCATTGGCAGCTGATCAGGTACTGGCATTTTAAACCATTCAAGGTCCTGGGCGCCGGTGAATATGTTTTGTGGAGGGGCATTTGCATCTCCCCAAATTAGCCCCAGTGACCAATCAAACCCAGATTAATTGGGGTGACACTTTAAAAAAATGGTTTGAAATGGTGCATTTTTATGGCAATTTTGTAGAAAAATGGGAGATAAAAAGCCAACCAATTTGCATAACAGGTAAACAAATCCATTAGATACCAAGTCACCAAAAGCACACTGGAGCACTGAACAACATTTTTATGATGCCTATGTCCACAATATATGCCAGCATTGCCACTGTAAATGACTTGGATGAACAGCTATTACAACAATAGGGCAAGGTTTCAAACCTTAAAGGGAATAATTGCATTCCCTAACCGTTGTCAAAACAGTATTTCAACACAACAAAAACGGTTCTTTGGAAGAAATAATTAGTATAGACTTTACTGTCACATTCGTCAAGAGAAACCAGCTTGAATCAACGTCCTGGCTGTCCTTAATGGAAGAAAACCCTGACCCTGTCAGGAGTGCCTGACCATAGGTTATAGGTGGTGCGTTGCCTATCTAATAGAGATAGAGGGAGAAGAAGCTGTCCCTCATTGCTATTGTTCTCATTAGTTGTGTCAAACCTTTGTTTACATAAAAAGCCAAGAGGACAAACCATCAACTATTGTATGGGCAGGACTGGTTTTTAGATCCTGTCAAAATAACTGATTGGATTGAAAATTGCAGCTTGGGGATTTTTGATGAGTAATTTATTCCCCCAGAGGAATCGAATATTCCAAACAAGAGTGGTTGTGCTCAAACTAGGTTAGTATGTAAAAAGCTCCATATGTTTGAGACACCTTCAAAAGTGCTCACTAAGCGTGAGTTAAATTGTACTAATGCTGAATCCTCAATTATTTAAGGGGATCTCACAATGGTCATGGCAATTGGTCGACCGGTTTCAATGACTGTAGTTTAGTCCATCTTCTTCAGGACTGATTGTTTTTAATGGTGATTCAGGTTCCAGCATGTATCTGTGTTTGACAAATCAGGCGAGCACCTCCGTCCCCTGATGTCGACTAGTGACTGCTATTTCTTAGAGAGTGGGGTGTAGGGTGGTGTAAGACAAACGTTCCAACTTGTATTGATTATGCAGATGCCTCGTCATTCTTGCCATGACTTGTTAATGCTTACTCTCCAGCCGCCGTTCTCTCGCTCTGCTGGATGAACAGCACCCACAATGCATGCCCGAATTGCCACTGCATATCACTTTCATGACGTTGCACCCACATTTTATGCCTGCATTCGAACATTCCCACTGTTAATCCCTCTGATGGGGTGAGACACACAATATGCCTGCACTGACACTGTAGATCAATTTCATTAATCTGTGCCCACAATATATGCAAGCATGCTCGTTGTATATCATTTGTATGATGCTGTGTCCACACTATATGCCAGCATTTCAACTATAAGTCACCTATGTGAAGGAGAGCCCACAATATATGCCAGCATTCACTCTGTATATCAGTTTCATGAAGCTGCACCAATATACATCAGCACTTCCTCTGTACATCATTTTCATGAAGCTGCACCAATACACACCAGCACTGGCACCACATATCACTTTCATGATAATGGGCCTAAACTATATGCCAGCATTCAATTGTAAATCACTTTCTTGTCATGCTCACAATACATGGCAGCATGAGTCTGTAAATCATTTTCATGAAGCTGTGCCCACATTATAGGCCAGCACTGACACTGTAAATCACATTCATGAAGCTGCACCAGCAATATATGTAAGCATTGTCACTGTATATATTACCTTTCTGGTTCTGCATACACAAACACACACAACCACACACACATAGTCAGTCACACTTGTAAACACAATTAAACAAACATAGGCATACATACATGCCCACTTAGACTCACTCAAATGCAAGAAAAAAGCATTACATTCAAACATGTATAAACATATTTTTTTTTACTTACCTTCAAATATGTGATGTTTCCTGGGCAGCAGACGCATGTAGGGTGTGCAGGTGGGGCAGCAGGAACATGTGGGCACCTGAGCTTGGGCATGCGGCTTCTGAATTCTGCACAGCACCTCACTTCAGCATGAATGGTTGTATCCTAAAGCAATGGTTCTAAGCTTGTCACCAGAGTGCTCCAAATATGCGAGAGGCGAGGCAGCCAGGGGGGCACCCACCACCTGGCTCTGCACATGCATTAGTCTCGATGAGTAGCCTTTGGATGATTTATTTATTTCCATCACCAAAAGGACATCTGTTGTATTGTGTCTCCCTTCAGTTTGCATGTGCTCCTGTTGTGCATGTAGAAGGAAGAGAGGGGTGTCGTATTGTGCCTGCCTTATTGCATGGATTGAGTGATGTCATGGAGAGAATGTTCAGTGAGTGACTGAAATGGGCATGTATGAGTGTGTTCCAGCCTAGGCAGTTGGAGTCATGTAGCCTGGGTGGTGGGAGCCAGTGGGCTCTGATCCAGATCCTATCAGACCTGTCCTTATATTACAATACCGCTGTTACTAGCGCTTCAGACTAAACATAGTTGGTAAGCTTTTAGCGTCATACTAGACCAATTTTCCTAGTGGTGATTACTGATGACTCACCCTTTTTGCTATTCTCTTACGACGCACTTTACCTTTAATACCTGTATTACACTCCATAGGTGTAATTTGAGGGGCATCCTTCTGGGATATTTCCTTGACCTCTTCATCTGAACACCAGACTTACCACAGTTGGGGCGAGTGTTGTTACTTATTTAATATGTTGATACCTGTTCTTGACCTATAGCGTCACACTTCAATGCCGAACGTCCCCTTTTTTTCAGATAGACCTTAGGTCTACCCAGAGTCCGCGAGAGACCGTCTACCAATTCAACTTTACAGTTTGGAATTCACATTCTCACCTCCATGAAGCGAGGTGAGTACAGAAGTATTTGCTTGAATGATACGCTGAAAACACATTTGACGTTCTATCTAGAAAATTGAGTCCATCAGGATCATGGACATCTTAAAGGTACAGAATTGCCTGAATATTGGTTACTGTACAATGATTTGTGTTCTTTTGAAGTGAGAGTTGTAGATTCTTATTTTGAGAAATATTACCCCTATGCAATTAGGGTTTTGTTTACAACTGACTTTATGAATGATTTATTTGGTTTGTATTGAATGATAATGATGGCAAAGATACTGATAGAATAATCATTATTTTTATGATCACTTGTGGATTATAAAATTGCAACAAGACCCCTGATGAAGAGAAGATTTATTGACGTGCTTTGGGTCACAATATGAATAAAGATCTATGTTTTACTCAAAATACTTAGATCCATTGTGATATACAAATTGATATTGAATGTATGCATAAGGAAATTCTACTTCATATTGAACTCACATAAAGGTTATACCAAAGGAATAGAACAAATGCATAATCCATCAAAAATGGACTGCTAAATTCTTGGCTTTTGTTAGGACTGTGATAGTGTGCAGGGGACGGGAGTTCCCTTATCTTGGGAACTTTGATTTTTTGCCTGATATTACAATACTTATGAACTGATTGAAGAAGCCTAATCAAGGAACTTACATATACAATTTACCAGCTACCTCAAGGACTCTGCTTTGTAACACTGGTGATCAGCTGGTCTTTGATCAAGATCCAGACGTGGAAGTCAAGGTACCAAGCATCTGCAGAGGCAGAAGAAGAAGTTAACTGCTGCATGGATGCAGTACGAAGTTGAGGGCCCACGGCCCCCAAAGGAGTGAGCCCACCACCCGTGGTGAGAGAAAAGAAACTAGAAAGGATGCTGGCTGCAGAGGGGCTTCTAGAAAAGGCCTTTGTTTGAAGTAAGAGCTGGCAGAATAACCATCCAGGGCGAGATTCAAGTAATATTGAAGAGTCCAGACATTTACCAAGCCACAGGCAGCGGGCAGAAGAGAGGCCAGGGCGCCTGGGCAGAATGAAGGCTGTATCGGTGAGTAGAAGGTATGCTGTTCCCGCCACCTAATAAAGACACCCAAGACGAGTTAACAAGAGAGGAGAATGGTGCTGGAGTGTATCCGTGGTGTCTGGTGAAACTGCCAGGAGAAGTAGTAAAGTGCAGTTCACCTGAGGATGTTCCGCCCGTGGTCTCTACTGAACTGGAGAAGAGGTACTGTGCTGAGAGCGACCAGAATCATGTTCCTGACCGATGGGAGCGGTGGGTGCCATTGGCCTTCACGCTTTCCAGCCGGCCCTGCTACCAGCAAGAGAATGCTGATGTCATTGGAATGCTGGGTGGTATGGCGAGTGATTGAATGCTCTGCACAGTGACTCATTAGGTCACTGTGTACTGATCACTGTTGCGAGGAAGTGACTTTGTGATATTAGAAAAAAGGACCCATTGACGTGGGTATTGCGTGGAGGTCCCATCTAATCTGCAAATCCCCAACGTCATGAGTTGTGTTGCCGTTTGTGAGGACGCAGCTATGAATAGTACGAGTGCCTAACGTCCCATACAAGTCAGGTCGGGTGATGTTTGTCACAGTGCCTTAGTAGTGAGAGCTGTTGTGCTGCTTCCGATGGACCTCTGAGCCTTTTGTGGCCGTGGAGGACAACTTGACAGTGGTGTCGCTAGGGGTGGTGAGGGGAGGTGGGGGCGGGCCCCTCCTCTCAAACCTGGGCCCCACATTGTGCCACCCCTACCTTTGCTGGGCTACTCTGGGTACAGAAACCAATGGCAGAAAAAAAGGAATGATAAACAATTGTTGTTACATGAAAACAAATGGTTACAAGAGTGGTAAAACTTTCTACTCCTCCACACAGGACCACAATCAATGCTACAGCACAACAATGAAGAGCTGTTAGGTCACCCTGCTGCCAAGAGCAGCCCCTCCAATCAGAATGTAGTGCACAAATCCGCTACTGATGGGTCATTAGTGACGTCATGGTTTAGTGCCTACATTCTGATGGGAGGGGAGGTGCCCAAAAGGGTGTGGTAGTTTGGTGTGCACAATAGATTCTCTGCAGGAGTGCTTCTGACGTCACTCATTGCCCTTTTATAGGCACCCCCCTACTTTTGTCTGTGGCCCCTTCATTTTGTCTTTGGCCCCCTTTGTTCCCCTCCTAAATTTGATTCCTGGCGATGCCACTGCACCTTGATAATGGCGCTTCGTGCTAATGAGTATTAAAAGCGTTTAAAATGGATCTCGGGTGAACAAAGTAAGAATTGAAAGCACTGTTTGTCTACCACTGCGCTGCGATGAAGAGTGCTGAGCATATGTTGGCAGCAGCAGGTTTCACTGGAGCTCTGCCGTTCCATGCCCCTGCTGGGCGGCAGGCTGAGCTGCATTATCTGAGGGATCTAGTGACTTGTTTTATGCTGACATGGTGCAATTGTATTCAATGCTTGATGTAAGAACAAAATGTTCTCTTGTTGTGGTCGAATGTGAACGTGCACCACGGCATTGTGGGTAATATGTCTAGGCGATTTCATATTTTCTGAGGCTTTTCAGGATTACAGCTGCAACGCAGCATGGACTTTTTGCACTGGATTTTATTTTAGAAGGAAATGTATTTTTGTTTACATGTGCTTATGTATGGCATGAACGAGTGGTGTTTAGCATGTTAGCTTTAATTATGACAAGGACTTTGAGGACACGTTATTTAAGTATTGGATTAAAAATATTACCTGTCTGCATGTGTTGCTGCAGAGTAAATCGGATTGCTATGTGAGATCTGGAATGTTTGACACTGACATCGTTTGAAATTGTTTTTTTTCTTTCATTGTGCATATTAGCCAAAACAAATTTAGACTTTTTACACAAGATACAAAATCATAAAAACATATATAACTAAGTTACATCATTTAAAGCAAATAAAATTATTGCTTAAAACTTTACTCAACTGCACCACAGTAAATCAGACTCACAAGCGCCTATAGCACTGCAAGAGAAAAAATAGAGAAAGAAAAAGCTATAGGCGCTTGTGAGTCTGATGGGACTCGTTCTATGATCACGACATTAACTAGGAACTTACACCCCGACGATAGGTAAGCATTATTTTGAAGGCTGAGGCAAAAAAGAAGCCTAAAATTAAGTAAAATAAAATAAATAAGTGAAATAAGTGAACACAAACCTAACCATAAACCCATATATATCTTTATTTATTTTTTCTTTCCTATGGTCCATTTCGATGCTTCTTTCCCCTCCACTCTACACGGGGTCCCTTATGTTTGACCACAACAACTGGGCACTATGATGGTAACGTTTTGTATTTTAATTTGTATTTTAATTTTAATTTAAATGCATAATGATGTATGTTGTTTGAACTGTAATGATAAATGACATGTCAAAATGTATATTATGTTTTGATGCTGATCGTCATATTTGATATTATTTGCACCTTTTCTGTTGGATCTCACAAAGGTTATAAAATGCCCGGATTTGATAAAGGCACGCCAAAAGTGCCGAAACACGTGTCATCCTTAAGGGCAAGAAAATAAAATACAGGAAGAAAATTATGAAATTGGCTCTGGTTGATATTGAATACTTCCTAGTGGCACAGTAATAGATGTGTGCAGACAAATACTTTCTATTTCTGACAAACGAAGTAGGGAAACTCTTTGTCTTCGGTTTCTGCACGCACCAATGCGACACTAAAGATACTAAAATCATTGTGATACTAATGGAAGTCGCGGAGGTCTAAGGGTGAAATAAAAAAGTTTCCTGTGTTTCTCAGTTCTAATCATCACTCACCTCGCTGACTACAGACCTAAGAAACAGAATGGCAGAATACTTAGAAAATAGGGAAGAGGAAGCAAATAACCTGTTCACACCGAAAGGCAGTAACGTTCACGCTTTTGGAACCAATATACCTAAACGGGAGGATTTGAGATACAAGTTTATTAAGTTAGAAAGAATCTCCCGGAAGGAAATAGATAAGTACTGGGAGATTGTCTCACTAAACAACTATCTCAGCAAGAAACAAGTACCAAGAGGGCTACAATACTTATTTTTCCGAATTTTAACAAGGATGAAGACCAAGATCTTGCAGAAGACTGGGAAAAAACTTAGAAGGCTGTTCCACACGCATGTTACAAATGCTAGTGGAGCACGCAACCCGGGAACAGATTGAAGTAATCAAAAAGGAAATAGCGGATGCCAAGGCCTTAGAGGTAACAAAAGAGAAAAACTATTTGAAAATGTATGAAGTATTAAAGGAATACCAAGATGATATCAAAATGTGCAAACTACGTAAATTCTTTAGGGATGAAAGAGACTATAATGAGGGCAGAGTTTATACATTTCAGGAAAAGTACAATACATCCCCGAAATCACAATCTAAAGAGAGTACACCTGAAACATCAGCGGCCAGCTCAGCACCAAGCTCTGATGTGGAAGACTTAACAACAGAAGAAACAAACACACGAGAAGACAGTGGCAGAACAGGCAAAGGCTTCCTCAACCAGATACGCAGGTATAAAAAAGGAAACAGAATTCAAACACCGAAACAAGTCTGTTTTCAAGCTATGAATCTCCCCACCAAGAAACAACCCCTGCTCGGAGAAGAGGAAGGAGGGGGACGGGCCGTCGACTCCGGCAACCCAGATGCCTCAGAAGATTATCGCAGGCTAACAAGGGCAGCTACGAGACAAGCAACCAAGAAAAGCCAGTAACCAACTTAGTAATGAATCTATCGGACATAGAACTTAATCAGGATGAAATCAATCTTTTGAATAAAGGTTTATCATTTGCTCCCACAACGTTCATGGACCCAATGCAAGTACATATTGACCTCTTTAAATTTGTTCGGAAACTAAAACTTAAAAAATACTTTGCGACTCAAATCACCACATCCAAACAACAAACACAAGAGAATACAATGAGTGAAGTTACTATAGAAGAATTGGGCAACATCCACCTACTAAGATCATTGCAAGAAACGGAAAATTTCCCAATTCATCAAACAATGCATGAATTAACTATTTCACCGGTTAGATTAACCAAGAAAGAATTCAAACAAAAATCAAAGTTCCTACCCCAACTCGCACCAGATAACATGATAGATGCCTTCTACAAATCTGTGACGAAAGACTTATTCAAAATACAGGACAATAAACAACACAAGAAAACGAGCAAACAGAGGAAACGGGAAAACCTCACAGTGCAAGAAAGAACTGCTTTAAAGAAACTAGAGAAAGAACATGCAATTGTCATCAAGGAAGCAGACAAGGGCGGAAACATAGTGATAATGAACCGCCCAGACTACGTACAGATGGCTCTAAACCATCTTAACACACCAAATTGCTACATCAAATTACCAAGTAACCCTAAGATTCAGATTGTGCAAGAACTTAGAGAATCTATAGACAGCTGGCATAGACAAGGCCTGATCACCGATGAAGAGAAGAGGTTCCTGTTTATACCTAAACCAGTATTACCAACAATCTATTTTCTTCCAAAGGTCCACAAACCGTTTACAACTATTCCGGAAGGCAGACCTATACTAAGTGGAATAGGGTGGGCCACTGAACCCATCTCGGAATACATTGATTACATACTGAGACCCAAGGTGAAAATGGTAAGAGCATATCTAAAAGACTCAACTGCGGCAATTAACATTGTAGAAAGTATAAAATGGTGTTCATCATATTATTTGGCAACATGGGACGTACGGCCCTTTATACGTCGATCAGCCATGAACTGGCTTTAGACACATTAGGCTATACTTTCAAACATGAATCAGCATCGTTTTCCCGTTCGTTTGTATGCTAAAGGAAATGCTTAAGGCTATATTGGACAATAGCATTTTTATGTTTGACAACATTTTCTTTAAGCAGAAACGTGGGGTAGCAATGGGTGTAACATATGCACCAGCATTAGCAAATCTAGTGATGGGTATGTTCGAAGATTTACATATCTATACCACCAAAACATACAGTCAACATGTTGTGAATTGGATTCGTTACATCGATGATGTATTAATTATTTGGTAAGGAACACCGAAAGAACTGGATCTATTTAGACAAGAAGTTAACAATAATGACCTGGGGATTGAATTTACAGGAGAATGCAACAATAAAGAGATTAACTTTCTAGACCTGACAATCTACGTATCCAATGACCATCTTGAAACTAAAACGTACAGAAAAATTACAGAAGTTAACTCTACACTACATGCCACAAGTTGTCATTATAAACCGGTCATTAGGAACATCCCCAAAGGGGAATACATTAGGGCAAGAAGGAATTGTCACAACCAGAGACACTTCGAGAAAGAATGTGAGATCTTGGCCACCAGATTTGATGAAAGAGGGTACACCAAGAAGAGTATACAAACAGCTTATAACAAAGCTCAACAAACCCCTCGGGCAGCAACACTGAGTCAGCAAAACAGACCAAGTGCGGAAGACAAAGTGCATTTCATAACAACTTACTGTGCAGATAATTATGTAATCAAGAATACCCTTAAAAAACATTGGAAATTGTTTAAATTAGATCCTCATGTAGGACCACTCATACAGGACTACCCCTCGCTAGTTTACAGAAGAGCGAGAACCCTCAAAAGGAGTCTCTGTCCCTCATTTCTACCGGACAAGAGTAGTGAGTCACCAGGCACCTGGCTTCAAGAATCTAGACCAGGTTTCAGAAAATGTGGAACATGCTCTATGTGCAAACATGCGATTAATAGGACGGAGACTTATAAAAACACAAATGGAATTCAGATGCAAATAAAAGACCAGATTAACTGTCGCTCCAAGTACGTGGTATTCGCTATCATATGTACGTGTGGGAAAATGTACATTGGGAGTACTATTAGAGAACTTCGTACTAGGATTCGAGAACATTTAGCAACCATCGGGAGTCAAGAAAAGAACCTACCAATAGCTGAACATTGGCAGAAACATCACCAAATGGATAATAAACGTAATATTCAATTTATTGGCCTGAAAAAGGTGACCCTGGGACGAAGAGGGGGCAACCAAGAATTGCGATTACGCCAAGAAGAGGTCAAACTTATTAATTATTTCAGATGTATACAAACAGGATTGAACACGGACAATGAAATGTCTTATTTTCTGTGAAA
This sequence comes from Ambystoma mexicanum, assembly GCF_040938575.1. Classification (NCBI taxonomy): domain Eukaryota; kingdom Metazoa; phylum Chordata; class Amphibia; order Caudata; family Ambystomatidae; genus Ambystoma; species Ambystoma mexicanum. The sequence continues at coordinate 995,888,698 of NC_090934.1, read as the reverse complement.
ACTGGTTAACTAGGAGAAGGAAATACAAAATGTGACCAAATACAGTAAAAACTACATTTCCCAGAAATCACTAGTAAGTTATGATCCCCAAACATATGGGACGGTGCCTTTAGATTTGTGTGATCCGTTAATTTGAATGACCAACAGTACCGCAAGACGGTAATTTTAATTTACCTAACTTCCATCAAAATGGGGGAATTTGTAATGACATACGATCTTACAACTACATTTCCCACAGATCACTGCGAGCGTGGACTCCCAACATATGGGGCTTTGTCCTAGGACTCGTGTGATTTGTAACTTAGTATTGCAAGGAATAGAATGCATTTATATGCACCCGCTGTTTTTTAAAATGACAAGGAAAACACACATATATTAATTAGCTTGCATATTTTCACACGCAATATCTAACTGTCAAAGGAACGTGTATCAGTATTTGTACAAGTACTCTTTCCCAAAATATGGCCGACACCTAAGCAGTGATAGAGACTGAGAAAGGACTCCAGGGTTGCCTTGACAACTTTACATACACATCTACACTCACGCGTTCTGTATTCTCAATCCGACGCGTGAAGCAGGAACCTGAACTTTGAAGGTAAGCCCTGGCGGTCTGGCGCAAGCCCACCAGAGTAGCCCACCAATCAGGGAATGGCCCGTAATAAACAGGCATGCCCTGACATGCCGGCCCGCTAGTCCGTGGTTTTTTCCGTACACGGACTTTAACTTCTATAATGCTTATGAGCGCCACTTGGCTAACGCTTAGAAATTTGAATGGTCATTTTGCTAAACAATTGACACTCAAAACAGTGAATTTTCGCACAATGGGGGTTTTTCCTGCCAATGTTCTCTAAATCATAGAATAGAACACGTAAAGAGATGAAAATAAAATATAAATACAAATATAAAAGTAAACAATTTGTAGGCATAGGAAACACTAATAGTACGGGACTGGAACAAACCTGGGAAACCTGACGGTTTGCTTTGTCTTTCCTTTTTTTCTCTATTTTTTCTCTTGCAGTGCTATAGGCGCTTGTGAGTCTGATGGGACTCATTCTATGATCACGACATTAACTAGGAACTTACACCCCGACGATAGGTAAGCATTATTTTCAAGGCTGAGGCAAAAAAGAAGCCTAAAATTAAGTAAAATAAAATACATCTTATATATCTTTATTTATTTTTTCTTTCCTATGGTCCATTTCGATGCTTCTTTCCCCTCCACTCTACATGGGGTCCCTTATGTTTGACCACAACAACTGGGCACTATGATGGTAACGTTTTGTATTTTAATTTGTATTTTAATTTTAATTTAAATGCATAATGATGTATGTTGTTTGAACTGTAATGATAAATGACATGTCAAAATGTATATTATGTTTTGATGCTGATCGTCATATTTGATATTATTTGCACCTTTTCTGTTGGATCTCACAAAGGTTATAAAATGCCCGGATTTGATAAAGGCACGCCAAAAGTGCCGAAACACGTGTCATCCTTAAGGGCAAGAAAATAAAATACAGAAAGAAAATTATGAAAATTGGCTCTGGTTGATATTGAATACTTCCTAGTGGTGCAGTAATAGATGTGTGCAGACAAATACTTTCTACATATACAACTTACCTGCAGTATGCAGGGAGAGAATGCTCTGAATTTCAACCAAGGTTTTGAATTTGAACTAAGGCTCTGAATTTCAACATAGATGAAAACTGGTCCCACTCTTCAACAAGGGTGTGAGACTCAGATGTGAGACACTGTGCTGAATCTTGTATATGTCAGAATTATGAATGTGCAAAACACATACAAGCTAAAAGTCGAATTTGAATTTGATACTGCACAGCGTGGCGTTGCCATTTTGCACCACAAAGCTATGGACTGAGTGCAATGAAAAAAATAAGACTAACATGCACTGAGTTATACTAATATCCTCTAACATACCATATTAACATTCAGAGTAGATCAGTCCTTGACCTTTGTGTACAAACTTTGGTGCAGATGGTTAAACTGAATCTGAAGGCATTTGGGCTGTGCAAGGGTAAATGGAAGTGCAAGAAAGAAACATGGAGAATTAGATATGTTTCTGCGATAAATGAAATGTGGCTCAAAATAGGACTTTTGTTCATTTGCAGAACATGAATGTAGTGCAGGTGTAAAGTAACACCTTTCTTCCGTTGCTGTTTCTAATGGTGGAAGGATGAGCACCTGTTTCTGTGGAACTTTGTAGAGGGGTGGCTGAATAAGAGGTGGTTTTGATGGACACATGACATCCCCTTCGGAGGCAGAATTTTATTATAGTCTATGTAAGCAGACATACATTTATGGGAGGTGACAGTCAGAGGTTTTAACAACAAGCTCTCTCTCTCTCTCTCTCTGGCTGGGACTGGCGCATTGTCTCAGAATGCTGTTGAAGTCTGAGGACACTCTTTCTCTCTGGCTGGGACTGGGGCATTGTCTCAGAAGGCTGGCTGGTGATTTCGAGCACTCACTGTCCCAGGGGAAGTGTGCTGCTGTGACAGGCAGGCAGTTTGGGGAGAAGACTTTGTTGGCTCCTTCCAGGCTGTCAAGGAGAATGAAGCAGATAAGGAAACCTCCCATGCAGGCTTTATCCAGATAGACGGAGGGTGCTTGCAGTCCGGGGCACACATAATCAAGCAGATATTTTGGGTATGTGTCAGTAAAAATTTGAGGAGTCTGTCGTTTGCTATTCAAGGGTGCTGAATAAGTGCATTTCAGACAATTGAAGCTAGGAAAGCTATGGTCCAAGTTTAAACATAGATATTCTTCTAGTGTTTTTTCATTTCATGTAAAAAGTGTCAAATAGCTGGGGCTTTCGTAAGCTTCTAAAAACATATACAGTGAGTCAAGGGGCCTCATTACGACCCTGGCGGAGTGGGTTTACGCCAGCGTTATTCGCGGCGGACCCGTCCGCCCTACTACGAGTTCCCGTAGCGCCATGGAACGTTTTACGCCTGGTTTTTCCGGGCGGAGAAATCCATGGCGCTACGGGACCTTGTTGTTAATTACGCCACCGTATTTTACGGTGGCGCAATTAACGCCTTCCCCACTCCCATTATATCCTATGGGGCAAAAATGGGAATGGGGAAGGGTAAAATGGGGAATGGGGATTTACCGCCCCGCCAAGGTCGGCATGGGGCGGAAAATCCACCAACCTCCATGGCGCTATCGGCAGCTTTCCGCCGTGCTCCGCGGTGCATTTAGCACCGCGATTTCCGCCAGGGTCGTAATGAGGCCCAAGGTCTTTTTGATAACCATGTTTCAGTTGCAATGCTAATACAGGGATATGTGAAGCCTATTATGTGGGAAGAACTCATTTATCATGGGGCGTGCAACATTTAATTCCTATTTTTGAATCACAGAAAAGTTATCTGAAAACACTATGCATTGCATGCCTTGTTGGCATTCCGCATAACTCTAATTGTCTATAAAAAACAAAAGAGAAAGTTGAATTAGCCTCAGCATACTTTTAATGTGTTCTGGTCTCTTGTGGTAACACGGACAACTGTGAATAACAAGTGGTAGTTGCAATTTATTGCAGGTGGTAACTTCATATTGCCGCTTGTGGTAAAGTACAAAACAGAGTTGGTTACAGTGAATTGGGTTCTTCTCAGGGGCTGTGTATATGAATGTCTGTGTTCAGATGACTTGGTAAGTATATTCTGAGATACCGTCAAAAGGGCATACGTGGTATTGTAAATAAAATACTGCAGGAGCATGAAATTATGATCTAGAGTGTACTAAGTCCAGTCTTGGCTTTCCGTTAGTGACTCCGGTATAAGAACAGTTATCAGGTAGTTCCCTTTATTTAGGGCTCACCAAAGATTACCACCAAAACAACGCTGACAAGATTCAAGGACTCTGCTTTGTAAAAGCATCAACTTCCCCTCTCTCCATGGTGTGACACTACGTGGAAACCTCAATCCAATGTGCAAGGTTTGGGTCAAGTTGAGAGCATGTTGATACACATGATTATATTGATGCTGATGTAAGCTTCTAAAGTTTTCACTCTTATGAGTTGGATTAACAAATGGTTAGGACACTATCACCCTAATGAGGAGCAGTTGTGATAGCTGGGTTCAACTACCACTTCCACCAATGCCTTTTTGCTTTGGGTTTGTGTTTTTATATTTTATGTTATTGAATTGCTTTTCTGTACCTTTCACAAATGGAGCAAAAATATTCATTTTGTAACGTTAGATGAGGGGTATATTTTAGTTTCTTCTCTGTGCATATGAGGTGACGTATGAGGTGACGTATGAGGATGTTTTAATACTCACTAATGCTGATACAGCAATTACCCTCCTACTGAAGTACGGCCAAAGCTAGCATCCCCTGTGAAGCAACTCTGTACAGGCAGCGGTTCAAACCCCCTTGACATCCAACACCACCCTTTGTTACTTGCCAGTCCACACATAGTGTCATGATGCCTACCCCCGGAGCACCAGGCCAGGCCCAGCACCCCCGGGAGCAGGCATCATGCCCCCGGGTAAAAGCCCAGCGGCCCCTTATAGGGGCTCTTTGGACTCTGTCCTGGCGCCGTTGGCGCCAGGCTCATGTTGGACATCAGTCCTGGCACCATAGGTGCCAGGCTCATAAAGGAAGGTGTTTTGTGCACTTACCTGATGCAGACCATGCTGCAAGATTCAAGCCTCCCTGAGACCTGAAAGGGACTATTTTTTCATTGGGACTATTTTGCCACTCGGGCGTGGCCAGGGAAGGATACTTACCTGGAACTACTTTGGGGGCTATTTAAGCCACGCCCAGACAGTAGCTCACGCTTCGCGTTGTTCTGCATCCAAGCAGCTGAACGCTCAACGTGTCTGCTCCTGCATCTGGTCTCCAGCCACGCCCGCCTCGATCCTGGAACACCTGTAAGGAAAGAAGAGAAGAGAAAGGTGAAAACTAAGAATTTTATCAAACTTCTTACCTGCATCCGGAACCTTCACGCCAGCGTTCCTGAGAAAATACTTTCATTTAAAAGCACTGCGTTGCTCGCTGCAGCGCCGCGCTTCACTCACCTGTCCTCGGGAGTTCTTCTGGTTCCACCGCGACTGTCTGCGCTGGTCGCCACATCTCTGCGCCTAGGGGAGAGAAGAAGAGACAAAAGGTGAGCAGAAGGAACATATGAGGAAAGCCTAATTTTCCGCCTTAACACTTACCGGTCTTCTGTTGGTGGACCATTCCTCATTTCGGGTCCGCGCCGCTTTGTTGGCAGGTACCGCACCCCGGCCCCTATGGGGAAAGGACAAAAGACATTACTGGGGGAATATAAAGACCTGAGTTTACCATCGGCAATTCAATCCCTCAACGCATCGCCTTCATTCTGCACCTGAAATAAAGGACAGATCACAGGTTAGGAAGGCAACAGAAAAGGAGGCTCAACACTTGAACTTTTGTAATCTTCATACTTACGGCGTTCCGCTCGGAAAAGTCAAGTGGATTTTGCCAGCGCCATTCTGAAAACCAGTGAAGTAACTGGACAAACACGCGCCCCTGCACCAGAAGCAGGATGGAGAGTTCATCCTTTCAAACCATAAGGTGAGCTTCAACCGGGGATTTCGGAGGAAGTTAGAGAAGAACGAAGGGGGGAAGTGGGGGAGCGAGCACACTATTCTGCAGACTGTTAATCCCCTTTCTCATCTGCAGAAGGATATTCTTACGGGCCAGACAAGCCAGATTTGAGGGTCCTGTTCAGTCGGTGTTCCGAGTTCTGCGCATCATGCTTGAAGAGGCCACAGCAACCCAGACTAGACCAGCGCCTCCGTGGGAGTCAGGTGAGCGTTACAGAACGCGAAGCCTTCCCACAAATTCCCACCCAGGAGCTATGGAAACTTCTGAGACTGATCAGTTGGCCCAACTGCTGGGGGAATTACGGGCCAAAGTACACGCCGCTCGTCAAGAGACTAATGCTCTCAGGAGGGAAGTGATTGTATCAAAGGAAAGAACTGATGACCTGGCTAGACAGTTTTTGCAAGGTCAAGCTGGACACACTCCTCTACCCGGTTCCGGGGGGAATCCCGCTCCTGTGGTTCCCAGTAACCCTGTGCAGATTAATCTACCTGGAAACATGCCGCTGGCCCCACCCGAACGCTTTGCTGGGGACCCCAAACGATTTGCCGTATTCATGAATCAGTGTCGTTTGCACTTCCTATGCAGACCTGGGGCCTTCCCTAATGACCATACCAAGGTAGCCTTTGTATTGTCATATCTTAGCGGCTGTGCTGCCGATTGGTCAGTTCCACTGGTTACTCAAGATGACCCGATTCTCCGTGATTTTCAAGGATTTCAAGCAAGCATGGAAAGGTTATTTGCTCGACACTCTCAGCGGCAGGCTCTGGATGACGAACTCCTATCCCTGCGACAGGGCAATCAGGACCTCCTATCCTACATTGCAACCTTTAATAGACTAATTGTGGAAACTGGGTGGCCAGAGGATAAAAGAATCACGTTATTGTATCGAGGTCTACGCGGAGAACTTAAAGATGTCCTGGCCCAAGTTGTAAATCCGCCCCAAGAATGCACAGAATATATAGACTTAGTGGTCCAATTGGATCACAGACTTCAAAACAGAAAAGCAGATCGGTCCAAGTTTGAGACCCGGGTGTTGGTCAAGACCCACGCTAACCCCAAGGGTGGTGATGTCTCTGAGCCTATGCAAATCAGAGGGGTTAAAGGACCTTTAACTCAAAAAGAACGTGAAAGAAGACAGCAGATGCAATTATGTCTTTATTGTGGGTCCTCTTGAAACTTTCTACGAGATTGCCCAGCAAAACCGCCCAAGAAGGTGGTAGGAGCCGCTGATAAAAACCATGAAGACTCTGTTTCGGGAAACGACCACGCCCGACAAGCGTAGCGGTCCGCTTGCCGAGCTTGAAAACTAACTCTCAGACCTCGCATTCCATTGTGCCAATGGTCCTCGTAGATCCGGAACAGCCTAAGCGGTTGCATACAATAAAGGCATACATCGATAGTGGGGCTATAGGAAATTATGTGGATCGTGAATTGGTCTCTAGGATTAACCTCCCTCTGCGTCCTAAAACCAGCAAAGATGTCATCACCACAGTCGATGGAACCGAAATTGCCTCTGGACCGGTAACACATTCCACTGCTGAGGTGACACTTATAGGTCCGGACGGCCATCGGGAGGCAGTTGTGTTTGATGTAATCAAGGCTCCACAGTTTCAGGTTATTTTCGGAATCCCTTGGTTAGAGACACATAATCCTCGAATTGATTGGCGAGCGAAGAGAATAACCTTCCCGGATTGTGCACAAACCTGCTACCCAGAAAATCTGAAGATTAGTCTAGCGTCTGTAACCTCTGCCTCCATGCAACTACCTCCGGATTACCAAGAGTTTCAGGACGTCTTCCAAAAGGAACAGGCCAACACGTTACCTCCCCACAGATCGTACGATTGCCAAATCGATCTGGTGCCCGGTGGACAAACCCCTTGTAGCAGGATTTATGCCCTTACTGAACCTGAGAATATGCATTTGAGACAATATTTAGATCAATACCTAGCCAATGGTTTCATTCGCCCGTCAAAGTCTCCGGCATCCTCGACTTTGTTCTTCGTGCCCAAAAAAGAAGGCGACCTTAGAACTTGTATCGACTACCGCGCATTGAACCAGATAACTGTTAAAAACTGTTACCCTCTGCCTCTGATCCCTGAACTCCTTGACCAGGTGAAGGACGCTTGCGTATACACCAAGTTAGATCTCCGGGGGGCTTATCATCTGGTGCGAGTAAAAGAAGGCGACGAATGGAAAACGGCCTTCCGTACAAAATATGGATTATTTGAATACCAGGTGATGCCTTTCGGGTTGTGCAACGCGCCTGCTGCCTTCCAATTCTTCATGAACGATGTCCTTCGGGAACTCATCGATGTTTGTGTTGTCATATATATCGATGACATTCTTGTGTACTCATCTTCGGAATCAGATCACAGAAAGCATGTCAGAGCCGTCCTTGAGAAATTGCGCCAGCACAAACTGTTTGCAAAGCTGGAAAAAGTGCGTTTTCCATACCACGAGGTTGAGTTTCTTGGATTCATCCTGACACCTAAAGGGGTCCGAATGGACTCACGAAAAGTGGATACCATCCTCAAATGGCCATCACCTAGTTTGGTGAAAGGTGTCCAAAGCATGCTTGGTTTTGCTAATTTTTATCGCAGATTTATCCCGGAATTTTCACGTGTGGTACAACCCATCACTGCACTCTTGCGAAAAAATAAACGCTTCGAATGGACCGAGGAAGCCGAGCAGGCCTTTTAGGAATTGAAAGCTAAATTCACGTCTGCACCTATTTTGAAGCACCCGCGTCCCGATCTCCCATATATAGTCGAAACCGACGCGTCCAGCTTAGCCATGGGAGCTGTCCTGTCTCAGAGAGACCCTGAAACCAACCAACTGCACCCCGTAGCATTTTGGTCCAGAAAGTTCTCGCCGCCTGAAGTAAATTATGCAATCACCGACAAGGAATTATTAGCCATTAAGTCCGCCTTTAAGGCTTGGCGGCATTATCTTCTTGATGCCAGGCATACCATCACTGTGTTCACTGATCACCGAAACTTATAATATTTAAAAACTGCCAAGGCTCAATCGTCACGTCAGCTCCGATGGACTTTGTTCTCTGCTGAGTTCGATTTTGTAATCCCTTACCACCCCGGCTGTAAGAATGGCAAAGCGGACGCGCTATCCCGAATAGGAATGGGAGAAATAGACACAAACTCAGAACCTGTGCCGATAATTCCCGAACAAAGAATTTTGGGGATAACCTCTTTACAAACCCTTGAAGACATTCAAGCACGGGTAAAACAACTCCTGGACTCTACAGCCTTGCAGGATTGGATCCAAAGGGGGTCTTACTTTTCGGTCAACGATGGCCTACCTTATTTCCAAGGACGCTTATTTCTGCCAGAAAAGGAATTGCAAGAACTGGTTATTTCCCGTCATCATGATACCCTGATGGAAGGACATCCTGGCATTCACAAAATTGAGGAAAATATTAAACGACAATTCTGTTGGCCTTTCTGGCGAAAGGAAATCAAATCTTTTGTGATGTCCTGTGGAGTTTGCGCCCAAAACAAAGGCCAAAAGACAAAACCCTCCGGTCTTCTTCAGCCTTTAGACATTCCACCAGCACCTTGGCACACCTTGTCACTAGATTTTATCACAGACCTGCCCCCTTGTAATGGATACAATACTATTCTGGTTGTGGTGGATTTATTTTCCAAGATGGCCCATTTTATTCTGTTGAAAGGATTACCTTCAGCTTCTGTCCTAGCCAAGGAATTCCTCGAAAATATCATCCGTTTGCATGGATTCCCGTCCATACTAGTCTCCGACCGGGGAAGCCAGTTTATTTCTCATTTTTGGAGAAAGTGTTGTCAACTGGCATAAATCGACGTAAGACTCTCAACCAGCCACCACCCACAAACCGATGGTCAGACGGAGAGAACGAACCAGACCCTTGAACAATACCTACGATGTATGTTGCACCAATCGGAGGGTAATTGGAAGGATATTTTATGGGTGGCTGAATATGCATACAATAACTCGGTACACTCTGGAACTGGACAAAGCCCCTTTTATACCCTATATGGACACCACCCTCGTACTTCAGACCTGGACTCACCTCTGAGCCTTGAAATGCCTGCAGTGGACCATTTGCATTCCACGATAACTCAAGCCTTCAAGGATGCAACTGCACATTTGCAACAAGCGAAAGGGAAATACAAAAAGAATGCAGATCTGCATAGGAGTGAGGCGCCTCCATATCAAATAGGGGATCAAGTATGGTTGGCTACCAAACACTTATTGCTCAAGGGACCTCGAACTTTTAATCCAAGGTAGTTGGGCCCTTACTCGATCAAAGCTATAATTAACCCAGTGGCAGTCAAGCTCGATCTACCAGCTAACATGCAGATTCACCCCGTTTTTCATGTGTCACTTTTGAAACCAGTGCAACCAGGAACCAGATTAATAAAGCCACCAGAGCCAATCCAGATAGATGGGGAGCCTGAATTCGAGGTGAAGAACATTTTGGATTCTAAGATCTCAAAATCAAAACTTTTCTATCTAATTGATTGGAAAGGGTACGGGCCTCAGGAAAGGTCTTGGGAACCCAGCGACCACGTACATGCACCTCGGCTGGTAAAAAGGTTCCATCGGAATTTCCCAAACAAACCGAAACCTCCAGAGGGAACGACCTTGGGAGGGGCCTTGGGGGGGAGTGCTGTCATGATGCCTACCCCCGGAGCACCAGGCCAGGCCCAGCACCCCCGGGAGCAGGCATCATGCCCCCAGGTAAAAGCCCAGCGGCCCCTTATAGGGGCTCTTTGGACTCTGTCCTGGCGCCGTTGGCGCCAGGCTCATGTTGGACATCAGTCCTGGCGCCATAGGCGCCAGGCTCATAAAGGAAGGTGTTTTGTGCACTTACCTGATGCAGACCATGCTGCAAGATTCAAGCCTCCCTGAGACCTGAAAGGGACTATTTTTTCATTGGGACTATTTTGCCACTCGGGCGTGGCCAGGGAAGGATACTTACCTGGAACTACTTTGGGGGCTGTTTAAGCCACGCCCAGGCAGTAGCTCACGCTTTGCGTTGTTCTGCATCCAAGCAGCTGAACGCTCACTGTGTCTGCTCCTGCATCTGGTCTCCAGCCACGCCCGCCTCGATCCTGGAACACCTGTAAGGAAAGAAGAGAAGAGAAAGGTGAAAACGAAGAATTTTATCAAACTTCTTACCTGCATCCGGAACCTTCACGCCAGCGTTCCTGAGAAAAGACTTTAATTTAAATGCACCGCGTTGGTCGCTGCAACGCCGCGCTTCACTCACCTGTCCTCGGGAGTTCTTCTGGCTCCACCGCGACTGTCTGCACCGGTCACCACATCTCTGCGCCTAGGGGAGAGAAGAAGAGACAAAAGGTGAGCAGAAGGAGCATATGAGGAAAGCCTAATTTTCCGCCATAACACTTACCGGTCTTCTGTTGGTGGACCATTCCTCATTTCGGGTCGGCGCTGCTTCGTTGGCAGGTACCGCACCCTGGCCCCTATGGGGAAAGGACAAAAGACATTACTGGGGGATTATAAAGACATTAGGAGGGATCGCCCCCATCGCTAACTCACCTGAGTTTACCATCAGCAATTCAATCCCTCAACGCATCGCCTTCATTCTGCACCTGAAATAAAGGACAGATCACAGGTTAGGAAGGCAACAGAAAAGGAGGCTCAACACTTGAACTTTTGTAATTTTACAAAGGTAGCGGGCGCCCCTCTCTCGCAAGAACAGACATGATAACCTGTTCAGTGGTTATTAACCACTTGAGAGTTCGCAGCCACTGCTTTTACTCACTGTGCCTTTCACAGACGGGAAATATCCATTTGCATATCAGTCTTTGTCCTGCCCAGGGGCAGTCCAGCACCGAAATACAATGGCAATTCCAATCTGAACGAGAATACCACCAGCAACCCCATACACGTGTTTCACCCTTGTTGGGGATCATCAGTGAGGTGAAGCTGATGCCTCTCTAAGCACAGTGAGAGGGAGACCACGTCTGGTTGCCCCCAGGAGACCTAGGGTTACCAATCCCAGGTTCCTTAACAAATAGTTTTACAAAGGTAGCGGGCGCCCCTCTCTCGCAAGAACAGACATGATAACCTGTTCAGTGGTTATTAACCACTTGAGAGTTCGCAGCCACTGCTTTTACTCACTGTGCCTTTCACAGACGGGAAATATCCATTTGCATATCAGTCTTTGTCCTGCCCAGGGGCAGTCCAGCACCGAAATACAATGGCAATTCCAATCTGAACGAGAATACCACCAGCAACCCCATACACGTGTTTCACCCTTGTTGGGGATCATCAGTGAGGTGAAGCTGATGCCTCTCTAAGCACAGTGAGAGGGAGACCACGTCTGGTTGCCCCCAGGAGACCTAGGGTTACCAATCCCAGGTTCCTTAACAAATAGTTTTACAAAGGTAGCGGGCGCCCCTCTCTCGCAAGAACAGACATGATAACCTGTTCAGTGGTTATTAACCACTTGAGAGTTCGCAGCCACTGCTTTTACTCACTGTGCCTTTCACAGACGGGAAATATCCATTTGCATATCAGTCTTTGTCCTGCCCAGGGGCAGTCCAGCACCGAAATACTGAACTTTTGTAATCTTCATACTTACGGCGTTCCGCTCGGAAAGGTCAAGTGGATTTTGCCAGCGGCATTCTGAAAACCAGTGAAGTAACTGGACAAACACGCGCCCCTGCACTAGAAGCAGGATGGAGAGTTCATCCTTTCAAACCATAAGGTGAGCTTCAACCGGGGATTTCGGAGGAAGTTAGAGAAGAACGAAGCGGGCAAGGGGGGAGCGAGCACACTATTCTGCAGACTGTTAATCCCCTTTCTCATCTGCAGAAGGATATTCCTACGGGCCAGACAAGCCAGATTTGAGGGTCCTGTTCAGTCGGTGTTCCGAGTTCTGCGCATCACGCTCGAAGAGGCCACAGCAACCCAGACTAGACCAGCGCCTCCGTGGGAGTCAGGTGAGCGTTACACATAGTCACACTTTTTAATTCCCACATAATTAAAATCCCACAATGCTTCATTTTTTATTTTGCTTATTTGTGCCGCCATTTTAATACTTATCAGAAGCAGTGAGATACTTAACATGTGAAATGGTTTCCCAAGTCATACTGGTCTTCCAGTGGCTCCCCTGGCATGTGACTGTCTTTTCCCCAGCCCTATTACCTTCACAGTTTCGTATGTACCTCCCGTTTACTGTAATTACTTTTAATTTGGTATAAATCACAGCGACATACCATAACATTTGTAATTTGGGTGGGGTTACTATGGGGTGAGGGCCCCCACTAATATGATCTGCCGCTCATGCACATCATTGTGAATTTGATTCAATCCCTATGTGTTGGTATGAAGTGCTACAGTACTGACTACCTAGAAGCTAGTTAGGGCACTTTCCAACATGCAGTCCTCTAATGGTAGAAATACAAATGCAACCTGGGACATAAGTATTCTAGGCTTGATGGACCCAAAACTGTAGCCCTAGGCAAATAGTAATCTGCCAGATGTGAATGGGTGGGGGAAGGGGAGGGAGGAAAGCTTCGGCTAAACATCGCTTTTGAATAAACTAGAGTCATGGGGGATGGGTCGAAGTTCATAGAAAATTGAGATTTGTATTTATGTACAGTATGGCATGCCTCCCCAAATGCCCTTGCAAGCTCAAGACAAATGTGTTATGTGTAGTAGGTACCAATATGCCCCATGCACTCTAGAACATGTGTAAACCGGGGTTTATAGTGAAAAAACCGAATTACAAAATCTCGAAAAAAAAAATCTCGAGTCCAAAATCTCGAATTTTTTTTTTAATACGTTTTTATTTCGAAATGGGGGGGTTACCCCCAACCCCCCTTTTTTTATTTTTTTTTTATTTTACCCTTTTTTTTATACTTACCTGAACCCACAAATACATATAAATAAATAAATAAATAATTCGAGATTTTTTTTTTCGATATTTTTGTTTCGCTATTTTTGTGATTCGATATTTTGTTTTCGGTTTTTTGACCGACCACCGTAAACTAGGGATGGGGGGTTTATCAAGAAAGTGGAGCAAGTCATCTCAGGCTGCCTGTGTTGCATGCGGTACATGCCAATATGCCTCTTGCATTGTGAGACATGCTGTCCTCCAATGGTAAAAACAGAAATGCATCTGCAAAACACTGTAACTCATAAAAACAATAAGCACTAAACACACAAATAATGTGCAATAAAAAACAACATGGGGTAAATAAAAACAATAAGTAACAAATAAGTAAAAGCAGGGGATACATTAGGTGTTCAATGACACACCCAATGCAGTTGCAGACAACAATGAGGGCCTCAGTTCCTATGTGCTTAAAAGGATGCCTACAATACACTCTTCTTTTCTGCGCAGTGCGTTTGGAGTCAGGGCTAGTGCATGCAGGCACAGGCTATTAACCCCTGTTGAATGAGAAGGAACCAACTAGTGGTGCAACGATAAACCGTGTCTCAGAATCTGTTCTCTGACATTGCTGTTGTTTATGAATTGGGCTCAAATTACTGCTGAGATGATGAGAAGTTGATATGTAGAAATGTTGCTTTCAAGCTGTGTGTTGTGGAGTTTAGCCTTCCCCCGACCCGGAGGACCACTCGAGGTGAGGCAGGCCTTTCTCCAAGAGGTACGCGTACACAGGCTGATGCAAACAAGGTGTCTTTATTGCACACCAGTGTACGGCTCAACTGTCATTCCTCCTTTGTCCCGCACCCTCCCTAGCCCAACGTCACTTCCCTTTTTCCAGGCCCAAACATGCGCCTTCCACTCACAATGATGAGGGAGGGCTATGCGCCCTATCCACAACATGACATCTCCTCCCTTTTTAGCGTGCCAGATCACTTACAGTTCAACCCATCTCTTCAATTAGTTTCTGAGGCTTTATGCAGCATCTGTGACATCTCACTACAGGCGCTGGTCGTTGTGGAACCGCGGTAGGATCTGTCATGTTGTACCTTTTGTACCCCCCAAGATGGCCGCCGGAATATCCTGCTTTGATTCTAACGAGAAGACAGGCCCTGCACGCACGGAAACGATGCTCGGAAATGGTCACGTGACAGCTTATAGTTGCATGGAAGCGGCCGCTCAGTGCGTCGCTACTCTACAGACTGATGCTCTGACATTGATCTCCCAAAGCCCTATAATTTCTACGTTTCTCTCTGAGCTCACAAACCGTGGGAACAAAGACACTTTCTCCGCCCGAGACAGATCACTCAGAGATCTCTCTCCCCAGAAGTCCTTTCATTTAGGTTCCAAAGATCCAACCTTCTCAGAGGGTTCCCAGTTTCAGGTTTCGCGAATCGGCAGCCTCATAGCCTCTGGGTCCTTCTGCTTCTTTCCACCAGATACATTTACCATAAGCTCCCTCCAGAGAACTAACTACTTTTGTTTCCCGTCAGAACCATTTTAAGGGTCCAATCCATCTGCAGCTAGCTTCAACATTCCTGGTTGAAGATCCTTGAAGCCAGCATAGCATGCTGTTCAGAAATCTACGAAGTTACCAGAAGCAGATTCTACACCAAGACATCCTGCTCAGGGTTATTTACACCAGAGGGTTTCCCTGGGAGTGTTGCCTCCTCTATGTCTGGTTTTCATCTGGACAGAGGACGGTAAGGTTCTCAGGGGAATTATTCACGCTCATCAAGGTACTGCCATCTGACCATGATAGTGGAATTCTGCTCTCTTTGGTATCAAGACATAGCAGCATCTCTGGGGTCGCACCGGTCAACTGGGGGCATTCACGAGTGATGGGTCCTATGATTTTCCGCTGCTTGTCTCTACCTCTGGCTGCTTTCGTCCCTAGATACGAATTGTCCGAGAACATATCACTTTGACTGCTTCAAGAGGATTCCCAGGCAGGAAGCGATGTGCCCTGAAGTTTCTTGAAGTGGGAGGAGTTCCTTGTTATGGAGTCGTGTAGCTCACCACTTGAAGTTATTAGTGTCCCTTTTTTGCTGGTTACGACAAATGTGGGGTCTTCCTTTCTCATTTTATGCTGACGCACTAGTACATGATCTCCTATTTCTATGTCACACTCCATTGCTCCTAGCCGGAGGTCTGCCCAATCTTTCCTCTTTCTTTTCTCTTCTTGATCTCGGGTCCTGGCTTGTTGTTCTAATGGCCCGGTGGGATGCGATGTAGCGCTTTCAGGTAATCGTTTTTGCACGGTTCTTTGGAACACGAGGTCAGATGGGCAGGCTCCTGTGGTGCTGTGGGGAGTGTGTCGATATTCGTGCAAGAGTTGTTACAGGGCTTGCTCGAATGGCTTGTTGAGGACATTGGTTACATGTAATGTTTTTTTGACATTGGCCATGAACCTCTCGACAATGCCGTTAGCTGGAGGCCATCGTGGTGTTATTATTCTGTGCTGGAAGCCCATATAGCGTGCAAAGGTTTCAAAGTACTGGCTGGCAGAGGGTGGGCCATTGTCTGACTTAATGACATTAGGTATCCCATATATGGACAACATGCGGTCTAGTGCAGGTATGTCGCAGGTGGCTGATGTGGATTCTATCAATTGGGCATCTGGGAAGCGTGAGTGCTCATCAATCAGCACTAGCAGGTATGCTTCGGTTCGTATTGGACCAAAGAAGTCTACAGCCAGTTTTTCCCATACTGCTTCCGGAAAAGTTGACATTTGCAGTGGGCTGGGATGAGGCTGAGCCACTTGAGAGCAAATGGTGTATCAGTTTATGACATCTTCTACTAGGGTGTCCAGTTTGGGGAACCATACTTTCTGCCTGATGAGGCGTTTTGTGGAAACTATCCCCCGGTGGCCTTCGTGCAAAAGCATGACCGTCCTTTCTCTGAGCGCTTCTGGTAGTACCACCATGCAATCTTTCATGATGAGGTGGTCAGGAATGAGTGTCATGTCATCCTTTACTAACTCTAGACACCTTATGTCATCTCTCACCCGCTTTGTCTCTCCTTTGGCTTCATTTTTTATGTATTTCATCTTCCCAGCTTT
Organism: Ambystoma mexicanum; assembly: GCF_040938575.1. Lineage (NCBI taxonomy): Eukaryota > Metazoa > Chordata > Amphibia > Caudata > Ambystomatidae > Ambystoma > Ambystoma mexicanum. The sequence goes on along the minus strand of NC_090934.1, from coordinate 995,872,136 downwards.
GATGCAGTGGGCCACAATCGAGAGGACGGAGTCTTGTTCTAATTCTTTCATGAGGGTGGTCCAGTCTACTGGTATAGGCTGCCGGTCATGAATTACATAGTTGATATGCGCATCTGCGATGGAGAGGCCCACCTCTGCCGGCCCTGTGGGGTGTCTCAGGTAGTCGGAAGGATGGTCTTCTTTGCCCGGCCGATGTATGATGTCGAATTTGTAATCCTGCAGCCACAAGCCCCAACGTGCTATTCTCAGAGGCATTCTTGCTTTTTGGTCCCAGTAGATAATCACAAGTGCCTTTAGGTCTGTGATGACGGCCTTACCATATAAGAAAAGCTGGAAATATTCACAGGCCCAGATGACCGCCAGGCTTTATTTTTCTGCCTGGGAGTACCCCTGTTCAGTGTGTGTGAGACTTCTACTGGCGTATGCTACGATGGATATGTTGCTCGAGTCCATGGGGTCCCGCTGCGTCAGTATGGCCCCTAGACCAATGGAGCTGGTGTCGACTATTACTTCTATTTTTCTCCCTGCATTGAAATATGCCATGTGCTCGGGCCTGGAAATGTTATTACGGATGGTCTCAGCATGCTGGCTGTCTGCTGTCTGGCTGTCTGCCAACCACTCAAAAGGTTGGTCCTTCCTCGTGAATAGACGGAGGGGGGTGCTGATCATTGCATAATCCTGGAAATACGTTGAGTAGTAGCTCACAAGCCCTAAGAATGTGCATAGCTCAGACACGGTCTGTGGTGGCTGGGTGGTGTTCAGTGCAGTCACCATGTCAGGGTCAGGTCGCATTCCCTTCTCCAAGAATATATGACCAAAAATCCTGAGCGAACCCTTCGAGAACTTGCAGTTGTCTTTGTTAAGTGTCAGGCCTGCTGCTTTGAGTGCTGAGCATACTCGGTGAAGGGCTGCGTCATGTTCTTCTTTGGACTTGCTGGATACTAGGACATCATCCGAATAGTTGAGGTAGTTGGGGACATGCCTTATGACTTTGTGGATCTCATCTTGGAAGATTTCCACGGCGGACGACATGCCGAAGCTAAGCCGTTTGTACTGAGAAAGACCCATGTGAGTCATGAAGGTCGTAATGTAGCGTGACTCAGGGGCGATCTCAATCTGGTGGTATCCTTTTGTGAGGTCTAACTTGGAGAACATTTTTGTTCCATGTAATAGGTGAATCATATCACTTATCCCAGGTGCCTGGTGTCTTTTGGGCTCAATTGCTTCATTTGCCCTCCTCATCACAACGCATAGCCCGATGGAACCGTTCAGTGACTTTGTAGGGACGGGGACTATGGGTGACACCCAGGGGATGGGTCCAGTCACTGGTTTGATGACATGTTGTTTCAGTAGCTTGTTAATCTCCTCTTCAACCTGCCGTTGTATATTGACGGGTATGCCCCTTTAGTGTTGTGCAATGGGCTTAACATCTGGGTTGATGTGCAGTTGAATGTTCCAAAACCATCAAGGACCACATTGACACCCTCGCTCCAGCCTTGGTTGACTTCTGCAATCACTCTTTCGCCATTGGAACCTTCACTTCCCCCCTCAAGCACTCTCTTTTGCACCCTCTTCTCAAGAAACCCTCAGCCAACCCCTCCTGTCTGGCTAATTATCGCCCGATCTCCATCACTCCTTTCCTGGGCAAGCTCTTGGAAAAGTTGGCTATCTCCCAGCTTAATCTTCACACTGAATCTGTTGGTTGTCTCCATGACTATCAGTATGGCTTCAGATCAGCCAAAAGCACAGAATCCGCTCGCCTGAATATCTGTGAAGACCTGCTCTTTAGCCTTGATGTTAATCACCCCTCTGTACTCATCTTACTCAATCTCTCTTCTGCTTTTGACATGGTCAAACATGCCATCATGCTCAACCGGCTCCATGATAACCTGGGTATCACTGTTCAGACCCTGGCCTGGCTGACCTCTTTCCTCTTGGACCGACCCTCCCAGGTCCAACTTGGGTCCTTCCGATCTTCTAGCTCACTCTCTACCTGTGGTGTCAAGGGTCTAACCTTTCTCCCTGGTTGTTCAACCAATACCTGGCACCTCTCACCCACCACCTTGCTGCTCTCTGCTCCAACTTTCAGTGCTATGCAGATGACACTCAGCTCGTTTTCAGGCTCCCGTGTGCCACCTCTTCTCCGTCTTCTCACCAGCAAAACAGAGATCCTCCTCATCGGCACACCTACACCTTCCTTTCCTGTCACTCTCGGGCCAGCCTCCCTTCGCCACCTTCCTGCTCCCACCTGTGAGGCTAAGAACCTCAGGGTCATCCTAGACTCCACACTCTCCTTCTTTCCTCACATCTCTGACGTCTCTAAGAAGTCAAACTAGCATGTGCACCTCCTCAGAGATATTCTTCCTTTCCTCACCTCCCCAGAGAAGCTCACTGTCTCCAGAGCTATAGTTTTCTCTTGGCAGGACTACTGCAACAGCCTCTTTTAAATTCTGCCTGCCTCTACTCTCCGCCCTGTACAACTCATCCAGAACAGGACCGCAAGACTTGTCTTTTGCCTCAAGCCCAGGATGATCGTATCTCTCTGGCCCTGAAATCTCTCCATTGGCTCCCAGTGGCTGCAGGGATCAGGTTTTAGACTCTCTGCATTGTCCACAAGGCCTTCTTGGGTTGGGACCGCAATACCTTCAAATCTCTCTTCTGAAATATCTTCCTACTCAAGCTCTTCGCTCCTCCACTTCCAACTCCTTGAGAGTTAGTCACTTTTCCAAGAAACGGGTTGGGGGTAGATCTCTTTCTTCAGCTGGCGCCTCCCTCTGCAACAGCCTCCATGCCTCTATGAAACTTGAGCAGAAACATCTCTGGTTCCGGAAGCACCTCAAGATCTTCCTCTTTGCTTCTGCCCTCTCTCTTCATCTCCCCTGCTGATCTTCGGTCTGATACTGCACTGGTCAACTGGCTACCCTCTGAATTCGGGCCCAGGTCCCTGCCCGCCAAGTTGCACACCTGCACTGCCTCCTGGCAACCCCTGCACTTGGGCCTGTATCTGTAACCCTACAGTCCCGTTACATGCACTTATTTGACCCTTGCTGTCTGCACTAAACCCTCGCACTTGCCACCTGTTGGCTGCACTACTTGTTGTTTGGATCCCTTGTATGGCACTCGCCCATCCCCCCTTCCCCTGGCACTTTCCCCCTCCCCTCTCCTTTGCACTTGCGCAATCTCATTGTCACTAGGTCTAGTAAGATCGTTGTCTATTGCGATGTCTTCCGGTCTCGCAAAGTATTTGTGGGCCATCAGTTGGTGCACGATATGCACAAGGCCCATATCCACAGCTGTTTTAAAGCTGAGAATGCATCCACTCTTCACTTCAGTCTTGAGTATGTTTAGTGGGATTTCCGCTGTGTGAGATTTGTGGGTGCACGTGGCAGTGATGATTCCGTTGCATGGTAATGGCGAGGTCAATCCGTAAGGGTAGACGTCAACGGTGCATCGCTTGAGTTTTGGGGGCCAGTGGAGTGACTTGTACACCCTTCGCTTATGATGTTGACCGTTGCCCCTGTGTCTATGAGAAATTCCAGGGGAGTGTCATTGACGCAGAGCATGAGGACCGGACTGTGTTGTTTCGCTGTATCATTGTTCAGCGCCCAAACATAACCTTTTTTGCGTTGGTTGACGCCCAACGATGGTGAGTCACTACCGGAAGGTGATCTCATCTAGATGTATCAGACATACCGTATGCGCCCCCCATATCTGGAATCTTCAGACGGCCTATGGTCTTCTCGTACGCAGCATCGGCTGTATTCATGCTCGTCCTGCCTGTGTCTTCTGGATTCACCGTCCAGGCCGGCCTCATGTGGGCTCACCCGTGTCGTCTTCCGTCGATCCCCGAGTGATTCTCTGCTGGCTGGGGGGAGGGGTGCGTTTTTGCAGACAACAAGGAAATGGTTGTCGCCACCAAAGATGCCGCATTTGTGTCCCAGTGACAGGCATTCCCCAGTGAAAGGGTATTCATAACTGCATCTGAAGCATGTGGTGTCCAAGCATCTGGCCGGGACGTTTGGGGTGGTTTGTAGTTTGTTGACGGTGTCAGTCTTGGTTGCTTTGCCCACGTTGTCCAGCTGTGATTCCACCGCTGCTTTCATGCGTACCAGAGCTAGGATCTCCGCCAATGACCTCTGCTTTTGCGGCAGCTTCTTCCTGAACATTTGATAGTCACATCCAGCGATGACCTGGGATCTCAACGCCTCCTCATTGGAGTACTGATGGAATTCGCAGTGTTTCAGCTTTATTCGTAGTCTCATGACGTAGTTGTCTAGGGATTCTCCTTTGTCTTGGCACGTTGGGTGAAAAATGTGTCGTCCATAATAGACGTTGGTATGAGGCATGAAATATTTGGACTGCTTTGTGTGTAGGTCCGGGAAGGATGCTTTCTGGAGGTTAAGTAATTCGTCTGCGATGTCCCTGACTGCGGGTCCGATAGCCATGGATAGGGTGTTCTTTAGCCTTTCGTCGTCGGTGAGTCCTATGGTTCCTACGTAGAATTTGAAGTCTCTTAGCCATATGGCCCATCATGGTCTGAGGTTGCTTGTGTCACACAGGTCAAATGCATGTGGTAGGTGCAGCATCTGTGTTCTGTCACCTCAAGGGCGAATGGGTCCTGAGGCACCGCCTTCTGATGTGGAGGCAACATCGTCTCCTGACATAATGAGTACGCTAGTTAGTTTACTCCGCTATGGGAGTCCTTCCTGCACTGGTGCCCTTATGCTGTTGCTCTACATGCTTCTTTGGCGTGGAAGAGTCCCTGTGTGCAAGTGACCCTTTTTGGCTCAGGGGTGTGCTTATCCCTCTTTCTGGTTGGTGGCTGCCCTCTATTGCCTTTTTTTGTTGTTGAGGGGGGTGGGTCCCCCTGGGCCCGTGCTACCTTTTATTCCCCTTTGGCGGGGTCAGGGCATGTTTCCACAACTGCCCGCACACACCGTGGTTCGCGGGTGCCTTGTGGCAGTGTCTTGTATCCCTCCCCTGTAGTACCTTCTGAGCGCTAAAGTGGGCCGCGTTTCCCGGATGGCACCCTTTGTCCCGGCCCAAACGTGGGCCTTACCCTCATAACAATGAGGGAGGGCTACGCCCTCTATTCGCAACATGACATGTGTGCGTGTGACCTTGTGGCAAAAAAATATATTCCAAGGCCACACAAAGTGCTGTAATGTGTCTCTAAACTTTCAATAAGATGCAACAAACTGGTACCTTTATTATATGGCAGATAATATGTAGTTAAAAACATGTACAGTCTAGTTATTTAGACAGTGACTAAAATTGGTGCTCAGCCTCCTTTTAGATATTCACAGTTTTCATAAATATGGGAAGTGGAGCACAGAGACAAGTTATTTTGCCCTTATTACATTACATTATATGTATATTGCTTCACGGGGTGGTAAAATGGGGAAGCCGGGATTTAAACACACCTGGAATTCAGAGCCCAGGCTTTCCTGATTTGCTGATGGCAACTGTTCCTCTAGATGGCAGCACCGCTCTAAAAGTGCCATAAAGTAGACAGCAGGTGCCTCACCAGCTATGTGCCCCATTCATATGTTTACCCCATTGTTGGGGGAGACATGTATTCGGCTGCATTTTTGCAATATAGAATGACAGGCTCTTCCGGGGGTTTCATGGTTAATTGCACTCCCAACACTCCCCTGACACTTGGGAATAATAATACATTTGTGTTGGAATGGTCTGCATTTGTGGGTAAGGTGCCCTGCAGGTGTAACTAAGGAGACCCGAGTATTAAAAAAATTGGGTATCGAAAAGGGGGTGTCCATATCACTTTTCCGAGATGCAATATCCTTTACGATTCGGCCCCAGTTGGTCTTGCAATTATTATATATAAAACTTCACATAGGCACATTTCCTGGCTCAAAATATACCTTTAAAAGTAGTTGCTTTTCAGAGCAAGCATTTTAGCTTGGTTTTTAGCATAATGTATTGTCAAGGGCATTGTTATGCCCAATTGCCCTGTCTGTGCTCCGAGCTGCAAGAGCTGGTCATATTTCAAAGCCTAGACTCGGGACGTCAAAACTCCTTCATTTCTTCTACACCGGTGACGATGTAAATGTTTTAAATCTGATCGATAATTTGAAAGTCACGCTAATCGACTCAAGCACTTATAACAAGGAGACAGCACTACAAAACCACAATAATAGTAGTAGCTGCACGCTATGCAAAACGCCTCCACACTGACATGCTGGTTGAGGTGGATGCAGAGGACGCGCATGGATAATGGCGTCCTGTGCATGTCCTCTGAACCTGCCACATTTCTATGCAGGCAACTTGGCTTCCTGTGCATGGAAGCTGCCACAGTTCTATGCAGACAAAATGGCTTCCTGTGCATGTCCCCTGAAGCTGCCACATTTCTATCCAGGCAAAATTGCTTCCTGTGCATGGAAGCTGCCACATTTCTGTGCAGGCGAAATGCCATAAATGGCTTCCTGTGCATGTCCCCTCAAGCTGCTCACATTTCTATGCAGGCAAAATGGCTTCCTGTGCATGGAAGCTGCCACATTTCTATTCAGGCAAAATGCCATAAATAGCTTCCTGTGCATGTCCCCTGAAGCTGCTCACATTTCTATGCAGGCAAAATGGCTTCCTGTGCATGGAAGCTGCTACATTTCTATGCAGGCAAAATGGCATAAATGGCTTCCTGTGCATGTCCCCTGAAGCTGCTCACATTTCTATGCAGGCAAAATGGCTTCCTGTGCATGGAAGCTGCTACATTTCTATGCAGGCAAAATGGCATAAATGGCTTCCTGTGCATGTCCCCTGAAGCTGCCACATTTCTATCGAGGCAAAATGGCTTCATGTGCATGGAAGCTGCCACATTTCTGTGCAGGCGAAATGCCATAAATGGCTTCCTGTGCATGTCCCCTGAAGCTTCTCACATTTCTATGCAGGCAAAATGGCTTCCTGTGCATGGAAGCTGCTACATTTCTATGCAGGCAAAATGGCCTAAATGGCTTCCTGTGCATGTCCCCTGAAGCTGCTCACATTTCTATGCAGGCAAAATGGCTTCCTGTGCATGGAAGCTGCTACATTTCTATGCAGGCAAAATGGCATAAATGGCTTCCTGTGCATGTCCCCTGAAGCTGCTCACATTTCTATGCAGGCAAAATGGCTTCCTGTGCATGGAAGCTGCTACATTTCTATTCAGGCAAAATGGCATAAATGGCTTCCTGTGCATGTCCCCTGAAGCTGCCACATTTCTATCGAGGCAAAATTGCTTCCTGTGCATGGAAGCTGCCACATTTCTGTGCAGGCAAAATGGCTTCCTGTGCATTTCCCCTTAAGGTGCTATATTTCTGTGCTGGCAGGGCAAGAGGAGATTCCGGATGGGAGAGTCACTTTGCATGGTTCCTGTACCATGCTGCAAGCCTGGTGCACAGCGAGCATTATGATCATGGTCTGTGAGTACGAGCATAGTTCTGAGGGACTCAGAGGAAGACATAGGCGTCGCTTTAAATGGCTGTTATACCAGACTAAACTGCCTGAAGTAAATGAAATAATTTACTTGGGAACTTGCATAAACTCCAGTATCAATGAAAATCCTCGCCAACTAGAGCTTACAGCTCAAGGCTTGGTAATCCACAAAAAGCATGGAAGTTCTGAATTTGCCCTGCATTGGAATTTTACAAAGCCATGGTCATTCCGATTTTGACTTATGGAGCGGAACAATTCCTGCCCTCCTCGTGGGATATATGGTCTTCGTCGAGGGCATATTTTGGAGACAAATTCTCTGTATACCAAGGTGGGTTCCTACATCAGTTATTAGACATGAACTGGCCTTGGTATCAATTTATGCTACAATGGTGTGGAAAACTCTCTTTATACAGGAAATGTGTTATGCTGGAAACGCCCCCCGATTATACCAGATACTCTGTGCAGGTGCTGTAAGACAGGACGTCCCACTTGAGCAGTGGAAAACAAAAATGTAAGGAAATCCACGTTCATCTGGAAACAACACAGGATTCGCTAGTTGCAAATCCTGCCCAAGTTAAGAGAAAGTTATGGCAGGATGACTGGATTCAGACTGAACAATCACGAAAGAAACATAAAATATACTCGAGAACCTGCGTGGAAACCAGGGCTTATAATAATGAGGCGAGATATTTGATAACATTCCTGAGCGCTGCATATCGGGACCAATTTCTGAGATTCCGTCTGAACATTCTTCCGACGAAAGAACCTCAAGAGGCCTATAAAAAAACATCAGACTACCTCACTTGCAGATTTTGCGAGAGAGAGGGTAAGGTCGAAACATTGCAACACATTGTAGTGCTATGCACAGGGCTGTCTAGGTTAAGAACCAGATACCTGGGATCCATCATTGGGGGAAAGAAAACATCTTCACTCGAAGATTGGTGGATGATGGTCCTATTAGGAGAAAATGTAACATTAGTCTTGATACAATTTTTGAAAGAGATTTTAAGCCATGATATTATTAATGGTAAATGGTTAAGCTCCTTTTCTCATATTTCTTTCTTTCTCCTTTGCAATCCCTATTCTTCTTTTTCTTATTTTTTTGTCTTTCCTTCTTTTTTTTTACTTTTATAGTTTTAATAGGTGTGACTATAACAGACTTTTGGAAAATGATGAAATCGGCTTTCTTTTTCATTCTTATTCTCTTCTATGAATCTGGTTTGGTATGGATTTTACAGATACAGGTTTGTAATAAACCGTATATCTTAAATAAAAAAGAAATATATATATATATATATGTATATATATGTATATTCTAAGGAATTGAGGCCACTTGGCCTGCAGTAGGAAAAAGCATGAATGTCGGCTGCCATGTTTGCAAGGGTGGCCACATTTGCAGACCTCAACTGTGCACGTGCCTTGTTGGAGTGGTGAAGAGTATCAGAAATGTCAGCATAGAAATAATAAGGAAGCCCCTGTAAACATTAGTGAAAAATGCTTTTAGATAAAGGCATACGCAAAGCTGGCTGATAAACACATTTCTATGGTCTCCAAAGGCATTGAAAATAGAAGGCAGATGTCTAAAACTAGAGGCTTACCCAAAGCAAGAAGAAATTGATTGGGGACAATGTGTCATTAATCTTTGATGGGAGCAAAATGGGAACAAATTCTTCTACCCAGGTTTGAGCTTCTGACAGTGAAGATCTGGGTAACGCAGTCCCTGCTTCCTCAAGGGCATTTAAGAATGTGGCTTTATTAAGAAATGTATCTGCTCACATAGGATGGATGTGGCTATTGAAGGGATGCCTTTATTGAAACCTGAGTACCCTACTACCTGGCCATGATCCCCTACTTCGCCTGCCTCACTCTAGGATCCTCATACCTGCAGACTGACAACCAGACTCAAGTAGGGGCTTGGTGAAAAGAGCCAACTAGGTTTAAAAAAGATAAGTAACAGTGTCTCCTGAGTTAGATCCACAGTGGGTGACAATTAGGACACAAGCTGGAAAGGGCCTAAAAGGAGTCCAGAAAAATGCCTTAGGGTGAAATTCCTGATTTCAGACGCCCTAGCAGAAACGTTAGAGTAAGTGTTGTTGCAGAAGTGTTTGTAGATTTTTCTGCCCTTATTTATTTTATTTGTATTTATTATTAGGTGCTTTGACGTTATTAAGTCTTTCACCATAGAAGTATAAAAGAGAAGAAGAAAAAAAACCACAACAAAAGACAAAAGAAGCAAACATAGATCTAGAGATCGGGGGACGGGCGTGCTGGCGAAACATAACAATGCTTAAAATTCAATCTCTTCATTCTGTTGTATTGTTAGTCTCTAATCGTGCATTTTGATTAGTTCAAATACTTTAGTTAGAAAATTGACCAATGCAATAATCATTGACATCCTTTCCCCCCGCATGAACACTGTCCACCATTCCTCCAGGGTCAATGTGCTCAGCTCTTCAAAAAAGTTCCCGAGATCTGGTTTCTAATGGTTCTTAATCCTTTACACTGGTATAGCAAGTGTTTGAGGGTTTCTGTTGGCTGGTTTCAACTCATAAAGTCTGCATGTGCTGTCTATTTCAATAACTTTACTCCTTGCAGATAGATCTTCCAGCACTGGATATAGGTTGAATCGAAATCTCATGTACTGGACTCTATAGGTGTTGTTTGGGCACTTTATCAGATATTTAGGCAGGGTGTGGTAAGCTCTATAGATCGGAGTATTTTGGGAGTATAACTTAAATCTACATGATTGCTCCTGTGTTTCTATCCAATCATTTTTCCACATCTTGGTTTTCAGCAACATTGGGTTGGTTAGCAATTGCTCCTCAGTGGACTCTAAGTCGTCCAAGACAGTGGACTCTAAGGGCCTGATTCATGGAGCATTTTCCTATGGGATTGTGCCATTATAAAACGTTTCTGTGATTCAGGCCCAAAGTCTTCCAAGAGACTATTACAGTTCTCTTGCCAACCCATCAGACATGGATCAGATTCATCGGAGAGTGCTCTTTTCACCAAAGCAAAATCTCTTGTAGGAGTCCCCACAGTCTGCGCTTCCTACGGAATGACAAATGTTTCCAATTTACCAATGACAGCAAGGGAATCAAACTGAGTTCCTGCAGTATCACCCGTATTGGTACACAGGTCGGTAGGCGTAGGATCTTCTTCCAAAATAGACTTTCAAGTGCCAGACATTTTTTGATGGGAAAGGAAAAAAAAAGAGTCTTCCACCCTGTATGTTAGAATCGGAACCACCTTCATTTTGTAGAAGGTGATCACTGGTACTATGGATAATTTTCCATATTTCATTTGCAGAATTCTTCCATGTGATGCCAAGGCTTTCACTTTATTTCTCAACATAATTTCTCTCTGTATGTCTCTCAAGGAGATGTTTAAACAATTCCTCAGATATGTAAAGACATTGATTCTCGAAAGTCTTTCTTTACCCATGTACCATGATGTCTTATTTGATTTTCTTCCTTTAGCTGGCTGCAGAATCATTATTTTTGTTTTTTCCACATTTACCTTCAGACCATTTTTCTGTACATATGAGTGTAATGCATTTAGTCGTCGTTGCAAACCCACTTGTGTTTGGTCAATTAGCACCAAATGATCTGCGGACAGTAAGTGGTCCAATGGCACTCCCTCAATGTTTTGGGGAAAGCTTCTTCCTTGCCTTTGACAGATGTTCCTGCAAGTCTGAGCTAAATAGATTAAACAAAGCCAGAGCCAGGGGCAACCCTGTTTCAATCCTCTCGCTGTCACAATAGTGGATGACTGTTTTTCGTCCTAGTCCAGCCTTACTTTCATCGATGTTTAGATCCTCTATTCCTTCCAGGATGTCAGTTGGACACCCCCATCTTTCCGATTTGGCCCATAGCAAAGGCCTTTCTATGGAATTAAAGGCCTGGGACAGGTGGATGAAAGCCAGAAAGCCAGAGAGATGTTCTGGTTCTTCTTGCTTGCTCTTGTTTTCAAGAAGTTGATCAAAAAGACATTTAGCAATGTTCCCATCTCCTTTACAAACAGAGATTGCCATAGGTCAAAACCTTCTGTTTCTCGTGACCATGCCTCTAGGCCCTTCAAGATCAGCCTGGTGAATATTCTGCCAGCTACATCAAGTTGGGAAATAGGTCTGTAGTTTCCCGGAGCTGACCTGTCTCCCTTCTTGAATATTGGGACGACACCGGAAGTCTTCCATGAACATGGGACTTGCCTGATTTTCTTGATTTGTGAAAACAATAACACCAGGAATCTCGACCATAAATCCAGCTCTTGCTTTAAGATGACGTTGGGCAACCCTTTGGGGCCAGGAGCCCTGGAACTGCTGGCTCTCTTTATGTGGAGGAAAATATCCTCTTTGGTCTGGAATGTCCAAGGGAGTCCCAAGCTTTTCTCCCTTGTATGCTGACTTGGTTTTATTGTTCCAAACAGATTGGTGAAGTGCTCTCTCCATGTTACTTCTGGTACTACATTAGCTTGCAACGCTTCTCTTGGCGTATTTGTTGTATTTAACAATTTCCATATATCTCCTTTCTTTTTGCCAAGGATTTGTCGGAGCATTTGCTTTATAATTTTGTGTTTGCGCGCGTTAACCCAATTCCTAGAGTTATGCTTCCACACTTTGATTAAGGCAGCACCTGATGACTGGTCCTTTTTTGTAGTGTTTTTAGATCTGCTCTTAATTGTTTTCTTTCGGCCACCAATTCAACACTGTAGCAATGTTTGTGCGAAAAGGCTTTCTTGTTTCAACAAATATCATCAACAATTTAAGATAATCTACCAAATCACCCTCATTTGCCTCCTTTATTGTGATATGATGTTTGAAATGATGAGTTAAAGTTGACATTTTTGTAGCATTCATCACTAAGCGATCATGACCTTATGCTGCTTGAATGGGCGTTGTGTAAGTGTTCTTAGGGAGTGTGACCATTGCTGTACAAGTAAGCTTTACTACTTTATGGTAGTACCTCCAACTTAGATACATTGGAATGGAGGTTATCTGAAACAAAAAGGTTATCAAGAACTTTGCTTGTACCCTTGCAACCCCACATCAAACATGCCAGCATGTCTCCTTTCGTATGACCATTTAGCTGATGTAACCCACAAGTATAAGCCTCATCTTCCCGTAGTAAGCCTTTTTTTTAAGAATCGTGCAAAGGCTCATTTTCCTTAGTACATGAGTTCAAGTTTTTCTTTGTGGTTGTCATGTGAAGTCACTGTGATTATGATTAATGGATCTTCTAAGGTTTCAATCAGAATATTAATCTGATCCATGATCCCTTTTATGAACGTGGAGTCTACGATTCCTTTTGAATTCCAATAGATGTTAAACAGAATCAACCAGTCAGAGCAACTTGTCCGTATAACCTTTATCTGGATTTGTAACACATGTGTATAGGTGTTTAAGTTCCATGTCTTCAGTGTTTCAATGGTGTTTCCATTTTTTATGATACAGGTCTTCCACTACTCCTTTCACAGCTATGCTCAGATAGGCAGTAAATCCATCCAAGTTAAGCAGTTTACGAACACAGATCCAAAGTTGCATGCACTCGGTCTATCTGTACGTTGGGTTGAACAGACAAGAGTGTTTCCAAAACCTGGAGGATTCTTTTCGGACCAGACGTGGAAATAAAGCCGCGCAGACACAAATCACTACAGGAGTTGAATTGTGGGTGATCAGTTTTCTATTTAGAAGATAATTATACCAGCAGCATGTGCTAAATGATTGCAAAATACAGCGGTTGGTGTTTAATTACAAAACAAAAAAACACAAATGGAGTGCTCAATATTAGAAACCCGGTGTTATTATGGAGAACATAGAAAACCAATGATTTATGGCACAGGAATTTCCCCTGATGAAGTTCTTTACATTGTTTTCTGACTAAAATTAGAATGCAACATGTCAGGATTGCGAATAGACAGATGGAATAGGACATTTTTTGTCTATTTAAGATCCAAATCCGTCAATGCCAAGAGTTTCTTTAGTGCTAGACATATGGATGTTTGACTCTATCAAGTGCTAGCAGATTTGAGTGTCTTTTGTTTAGGATAACTGTTCCTTCCATTGATGTTCTTGGCATAAATGTATCAGAAAATGTTATATTCTTGACGATTTTGCAACAGCCATTTTATTTGATTAAGCATGAATAACATAATGTATTTTTTATATGCTTTTTAATGAATTTATTTAATAACGAAACAATTTGTTTGAAAAATGATGTGTGCGGTTATAGTACAAATTCTTACACCAGTATTATTGTGAGCGAGTTGAATTATTTCAATATTATATTGTGTAGTTCACCTTTGGTTTTCGCACTCTCTTTGAAGCCAGTCGTTTGTGGTCTAAGGTTTTAAACACTAAAACGGAATTCTCGTTGGTTTCCTCCGAGTTTTCTTCTCCTTGTTTTCCCACACTGATCTCACATTATCAGCTTCTTCCCTGTGTTCTGTAGGGCTGAGAGATTATTGGTCATTATTTCTTACTTCCTCATGTGAATAGGTCGATACCCCATGAGGTGTTCCATCATGCCCTAATCCGACATGCTTTCCTCAACCAAACTCTCAGGGGGGACTTGCTTGTTTACCACCTTTGCATGTTTTTGTGTCTCCTGTGATTTCCTTGATTTGGTCGATGTAATCTCATTAGGGGGGGGGGGGGGGTAGTAATTATCTTTAAAAATGTTTTAGATTCATTTGATTTTGCTTTTGGGATGTTTTGGGCTCCAGCCTTTAAAGCCTTTTCCGGGAGTAGGTACTCCCTTATGTTTCCTCTTTGCATAGGTTTTAGCAAATATCGGGTATACCTCCCGAATTTCCTCGACTGTAGGATTCAGGATAATGCAGTCCTCTTCAGTGTGTGTCAATGGCACTTCATTACCGCTCTCCTGATCTTCTGGCACTTCTGCCTCCATACAGTTCTCCTGGACTGGCTGAGGGCTACTTTCTACAAACCCTGCCCCAGTTGTCGAAGCGATTCTGTTGAAGATGGTGATCTTATTTGCATTGAGAGTGATCTTGCATCCACTTCTATAACTGAATGGATAAGTCTTTGTTGATGTTGCAGGGTACTTTTTGCTTGTGCCAAATTCCCCCTCTGTACAAACTGTCTCTCAAATATATCAGTACTTGAATCCCGTCTTGCCCATGACTGTCTTTTTGATTTTTTTCATCCACTGGCGGCTTGCATGGGATGTCGTTCTCTGACTCCAACTCTTCTGTTCTGGATGTCCGCCAAAGGTGGAAAAAAAAGAAGTACAACAGCCACAGTTACCACGGCTAACTGCAGCCAACTGCTTTCACTCTGCTTGCACTCTGCTTCGCTCCACAGGTGCACAGAGTTTTTGAATGCTCTGCCCAACAGTAAAACCGGACAGCAGACTCAGGATTATAGCAGCAAGCCACCAGCCAACTGTTTTCACTCTGCCTGCACTCTGCTTTGCTCTGCGGGTGCACAGAGTTTTTGAATGCCCTGCCTAACAGTAAAACGGGACAGCAAATGCAGGATTCCAGCAGCAAGCCTCCAGCCAACTGATTTCACTCTGCTTGCACTCCGCTTCGCTCTGCGGGTGCACAGAGTTTGTGAATGTTCACCTAACAGTAAAACAGGACAGCTGACTCAGGATTCTAGCAGCAAGTCTCCAGCCAACTGCTTTCACTCTACTTGCACTCTTCCCTTAGTCACAATTAGCTGTTTTATTCTTGCAATTTGTCAATCTAGCTATTTCTACTGAGTGGAGTAAGGGCTGTTGTTGAATGCAGATTCCAAGTTAGTAAAACTGGATGTTGAAGAGCCAGCCTTAGCAGTTCCCAATTACATAATTGGCAAGAAATGTATCAACGTTGCTCATACGTTCTTGGGAAAATGTACTTCTTTGTATGAAGCTCAGATCTCAGGGAACAAAGGATTTAAATCTAGGGTTTTCCCAGGTTCATGAAAGGGAGAGGTTGTTTCACTAGCCACCCCTGCCAGGAATCTCCTAGAGGTTTATGACAAGATTTCTGTTGAGGACAGACCTCTCATTCCGCCACTTTCTTTCCACAGTAGACTAGAGTGACAAGAGCATCAAACACCTAGGGATAGACCAGTTGATGCTTTCAACAAAGTTCTAGTTTCTCCTCTAGCTTCTAACTGTACCCAGGAAACAGTAAAACAGTAGGAGACACTATCACCCTTTCCCCTTCTTGGGTTGCTACCCAATTCAAATGTGCAGTGATTTCAGCAGTCTCCCAATCTGATTGGTTTGGTTCAACAAGTCCTTTCTGTGCTTTGCAACAAACCGATTGCCACCCGGAAATAAAGGTTTTCAAAGCAATATCTTCTTAGTTTAGAACAAATTCAACTTTATGAGCCTCCTCGTAAATCGGTGGCGCTTCATGCTTTTGTTAGATGCAAACATTTAATAAAACTATAATCTTTTCAAGAGACTGGATAACCTATCTGGATCCCAAGGCTGCAAATGTCATGGTTGCCATTCATGCACAAAATCAGCATGACCTTGTTTGTTTATTTATTTATATAGCGCAGACCAGGCCCAAACCTTCCGCTCATTATTTGGTTATTATGTTTGGTTATTCCTTTTTTTTTAATATACTTTATTTTTCAGCTGACAAGTACAAAGTACATTGCATTAACAACAGTAATTAGGCGATACAGAACTTCACGTGTAGTAGCAAGACAGGCAGTAGTTGCAAGAACACATGGAGGATTGTGGCTAGATTCTGGGAGGTCTGCCTACTCCACTATTTCGGAGGTTTGTGAAGTAGAGTTCAAGTAATACCGTAGGGGGGCCCACATGTCTTTAGGGCGGCTTGTGGGTATAATTCCTCTTGCATAGCTTTCTTCACATTCGTATGTATCAATGTTTTTTCCTTTTTTAAGATAATATTCAGTTTGCGATTGTGCTTTCTACAATATATATGTGAACCCCAGAAATGTTATATTTGAATGTATCATAATGTATAAGGTGTAGCATAATGATTTGAGCTATCCCACCTGCGAAATATAGAATTGTCTGATGCATAAAAACAGATCCAGACTGGCAGTACACATACATAATAAGTGGATCTATGTTTTCTGGTAGGATCCTTTCTATGTATTTCTCTTGCTGTCCCCATATCCTACCAAAGTAAGAGCCTTTTCCCTTTTGTTATACTTCTGCTCATGTGGAGCAACCAGAAAGGAGAACTCGTTTGTCTTCTCGTTTGTCTTCCCTTCAGTGCAGCAGCGCTTCCGGAAAGCTCACAGAGGCAGTTGGGTCATCCACGAGGGGTAGAGGCAATCATTTTATCAATAACCTGGACGTCATTCTCCTAATTTCACAATTCAAATAAACTTGTTCGAGTAGTATAGCTCAGGGGCAACACGCTTGTCTTGAAAGAAAGACAATCCGGAGCCACACAGGTTCGAATCCTGGGTCTGGCTTAGAACACTCTTTGGTTTTAAGCGTGTTGTAAATAACCAATTCTAATTATAATAATGTAGAGCTCACACTTCTTTAATGAAAGACTTATTACAGATTCTTGGATTTGTAATATTTTGTAGGAAATCTCATCTCATTTCTTCGTGGAATTAGCACTCTTGGGGCCTCATTACGACCCAGGCGCTAATGGATTAACGGCGCCGCAGCCTTTTACGGCGCCGTTAACCCATTAGCCTATTAACCCTATTAGCGCCTAATTACGCGTCCCTTTGCGGGACCCGACCTTAACGGCTGGTGCAGACCAGCCGTTAAAGTAGGGACCCGCAAAGGGACCTTGGTGCTAATTACGGTGCCGCAATTTGCGGCTTCGTACTTAGCACCTTCCCCATTCCCATTGAGCCCTATGGGGCAAAAATGGGAATTGGGAAGGGTCATGGAGGAAGGGGGAATTACCGCCCCACCAACCTTGTAATGGGGTGGTAATTCCCCCTTTTCTCCATGGCAGAGTCGGTAACTTACCGGCATGGACCATGGTGCTAATAGCACCATGGTGTTCCACCAGGGTCGTAATGAGGCCTGTAGGGGAGGACTGGTCCAAGAGACCCCCCTTGCCTACATCCTCTCCCCAGGTGAGGGCTATGACTCATTGGGCGTCCCCTCATGCCACCCGGGCCCAGGTGGTGGAGGGTTCACCTGCTGAATACATTGCCCACACGTATTGAATTTAGCTAGGCCTCAGAAACCATTTTGTCTGACAAAGATGGTGTGAGCTCAGCGCACTGTAGCGCGGCCCCCACCCTTGGAGAGTTTCAATTATCCCTGTAGCCGCAGCCCCCTGGCAGATCCGCTGTGAGCCCGTTCCCACGAACAAGACGGACATGAGCTAGCATAAAATACTAACACTGTAACATTTCACCTTCCGCAGTACATCGCTGCGCCCAGCATGACCCGGTCAGCAAGGCCTGGGTGATGGGAAGAACTGTAAAATGGTCATCCGATGAAAGTAGAAAAATACCCAAATACGAATGCCAAAAACTATTCGTAATACGCGTAGTCTCTCTACAATTACTTCTACTAAAGAAACCTGTAAAGATGTATAATTATTGTAGAAACGCATGTTTATATGACACTAGCAATGGAGGATCCACACTCCTGCAGGTGTGCACAAATGATGAAAAGCATTACGGGGGATAATTCTTTATATGTATCGTTGAAAAACGTACACCCCGCAGTCCCGCGCCATAACTGAACTAATGCTGCTAGAGTGCAGGGGAGAATGAATGCAACTATACATAAGGCTCGTGTGAAAGACGCGTGCAAATGCGCCAGTTATGTGTGTATATCTAAGCCCTTATATGCCATTACCGCCACGCACGGTGGCAGGTCTCGATCTTTATGCTCCCCGAACCACACTACTACCTCACTTAATGCAAATGTATATGCATATAATTAAATGCTGTAGTTGTTAAAATATAATGTACTAGTAAGGTGCTCAGACTGGCTATATTCAAGAGATATGTAGTTAAGTTGAAATGTATGCTTTCAAGTGATCCAAATGAGTATTATAAGAATGTTTAAATGTTTATGATGTTCCCACCTAAAGTCGGCAACACACGAGAAAAATACCTTTGTGAATATGTGCAAGGCCATTTCCCCTCCCACCCTGCGAAGTCTGCCAAACCAGAGAGCTGAGGCCCGCGCCGCGCTGCTCCACCTCCCCCAACTAGGCTGGAGCCGCTTCAAAGATTTGTAGTCCCCTCTGCAGCACCTTAGGCCGCGGCCTGCCACCTGCATTATTTACAACCCAGCAGTAAACCTCCGCTTGAATACACAGATCCAAAGGCGCCCCTCTTAAACCCCACAACCCACCGGATCACCTTAGACTTATGACCCTGTGCAATGAAGACACCCAATACTGTGGCAACATACAGCAGCCCATTCATAATGACTTCTAACGAGACAGAAATACATGTACCGCCCGTCCCATGCACGGAGACTTAGACCCTCGACCTATGGTACCGGTCAACAGGACGCTGGTAACCATGCACTGATGAATCACCATCAAACTCCTCACAAGGTACATTCCTCCTGTGTTGCATTAACCTGTAGAATAACCTATTGATAGATTTATTAAAGAAGATAATATTGCAATGACTGCGGTGTGCATGGCATAGGGCAAATAAGTCAGGAAAAGACATTCATCTCTGACACTGGCCACAATGGCACAACAACACCGCCCGGATGAACTCAGCCGACCTGCCAGGCCCAGCCCAACCCACGAGGCTGACCAGTGACGTCCTCCAGCCAAGGCCAACCACATCGCAGCAGCACCTATAGCTAGTCATCGCCACCCAATCCCATTGAACTTGTGCCCCTTATAGTATGTAGGTACTGATGACGTTTTTTGTAAATATATACGCCTGTCTTTGCTATTGTCAGACAGAGCGCTCTCGGAGTTTGCAGAGTTCTTTGCATGCCCTATTCTGATTGATAAACTCCCATTTACGCTCACCCGCACTCTGTCTTGGCCTTATTCCCATCCTGGGAGAGTCCTTCATTGTCTCTCATTGCGGGGAGGATCGTGCTGGTTGGGGACGCTTGCCTTCAGTGGTGACCCCGAAAGCGTGATTTTTATTATTATTTCCTAAACCTATAACTACCGTCCCCTTTTGGCACGAGAATCTCCGGTCGAAAAGGGATACGCACGGTGGGCCGGCTCCAGAAGGCTGCCCGCCAACGGCGACCGGTACACTAAGAAGTGCGCACTCAACAGACAGAGAGTACGGGATCCCGGTTGAAAAATCCCCTTTGAGTACCGCTCGCTGGAGCCGGGGCTGACTGTTGAGCGGACGGCGACACTGCCTGGACGGACCCAGTTTCGGAGACTATCGGTTCAAGACGGGCACGTGAGTATTGAGTGCGAGCGATCCTAAAGGGAGTGGAGGAGAACATTTAGGACAGGGAACGAGGAGGGGTAGACAAAAAGAGGGGGGGCGCGCGGTCCACTAAGGACTACCTTAGACTTTCTTTGCTCTTTTCTTTGCATATGGCCATTAGGATTAAGAAGTGAATAAGAGATAAAAGTGACGGGAACCTAGCTCCGAAAAGGGGTGGAAGGCGGCGCCGCATAGTGCTATCCTGACTAGTACTGGGAATATATGAAGAAGTGATAAAAGTGTCTGGCAAAGGGGGACACTGAGAATATATTAGTGACTGCTACTCTTTCCATTCTTTTCTTTAGGGTTGGGGGGGGAAAAACAAAAGTGAGATTAGTCCGAAACCATAGAGATAAAATAAGAGACAGAGAGTCCTACTGTAAGAGTGAAGATCAAACCTGTAAATATATATATATGTATATCTGAATAAGCGACAGGGACAGCCGGCCAGGGAGGAAAGGGAGGGCAGATTGAATTGCGCATAGAGTGTTACAGAGAGGTGTGTGCACATTGTATGCGTCAGGAGATAATTTGGTGTTGCGGGTGTGTAAAAATTGTCATAAATGTACAGCCATTGAGTGGCCATGGTAAGTGTGGCCGGACAAAGCTTTGTGGAGACAAAAATAATAAGGTGAAGTGAGTGTGTACCTTTTCTGATTTCTGGGTTAACATTGTCGATATCACTGATGGTTTGCTTTTGTATGTGCCCCCCAAAGAGAATAGAATAGAGACTGTGTACAGCCATTCTTATTGTGTGCAGGCAGGGGGAAGAGCACAAAGGAGCCAATTATTGAATGTGAAGTAGAAAACGAATACGTTTACATTGTAATTGTGGACACACAGAGACACACAAGTACTAGGAAGGAACAAAGATGGGGGCCGAAACACCCTTATCACATATTTGTAAGAACCTACCAGGGTACGCGGAGCGAATTAAGAAATATCATGACCAATGGATAACAGAGCTGAAGGGAGAGGGGTTACCCCAGATATGGCCCGAGGGGGGGTCATTTGATAAAAGTGTTCTGGATATGGTGGCCACATGCATTTGTTTGAAATACAAGGGGAAGCAGTTGCACAATAGGAGGGAAATATTAGATCTCTGGAGGTTATTTGAAGAGATACCACCGCCTAAAGCACCAGCATTAAATCCTGACCTACCATCCACCACTGACAATCCACTGATGATACAGAGAGATGCTAAAGAATCATCAAATGTAGAACCCCCAATAGAGGTAATAAGCTTATACCCGATATTAAACAAGCCTCTGCCCGCAGAAGGGTACAGTGACCCCACTTATGTGCCTCCCCCGACAACTACTACACCCCACCGGCCAACGGCACCCCCGCCGTATGAAAGTACAAGGGAGCGAGCCCAGGCAAGTACACAAAGGGTGGACATAGAAAAGCTAACAGATGATTTACATTCAAGACTCTCAATAGCGAAAGATGAGCTCTCAAGGATAAAAGACATATGTGAACAAACAGCACTTAATGCAGCAAGATCAGGGCGCACGTCTAGAGCGCCAAGCGAGAATAGAACACTTGAAGACGGGTGGAAAAAAGGTGAGATACTGTTCAGAATTGAGGAAGAACCGACACGAATAATAGAAGTAGGGACACGAGAGGGAGGTATTGATAATGAAGAAAGGCCTATAGGGGACAGAGAGGAACTGCTATGTGATATAAGGGACGATTTAGAAGAAAGCGACAGGTTGAGCATGGCAATGGGAGGGGGAAGTGAAGGGGTGGATGGTGCATGTTCAATAAGAACACTGGATGATGAGTGGACAGGGCGATTAAGGAACAGGGTGGGAAAAATGGCCTCATTGGGAACAACAGGAGTGAAGACGGGAACAGATACAGCGGTGAAAGGAAAATTACAGCTCCCGCTGATACATAGGAGAGGAGGGAGGCCGAATTACATCCCATGGGCTCAGATGGACAAGGCTAATTTATTAAAGTTATTGCCCCCGTTGTCGGGAGGGGCGAGCAAGTGGATATATGCCTTTGAGAAACACACTGCCGGGGTACCCCTAGCAATAGGAGATGTGAAGAGCTTGCTTGTATCAGCAGTGGGGGATCAGGCTGATAGAGTATGGGTCAAGGCCGGTTTCCCGGGAGTAACATTGGATTGCGACCGCCATGACGGGGCCTCCTTTAACACAGTGCGTGCAAGGGTGTGGGATGCCTTGCGGGAAACGTTTCCAGACAAACCAGACCTACAGTCAGTAATGCAGTGTACAATGAATGACGGGGAAGATGCTATGGATTACATTTTTCGGGTCCAAGAGATGTGGAGAGCAGAAACGGGCACGCCATGGTATCAATCGACATCTTTATTTTATTTCATTATAACAAGGGGGCTCCCAAAAGAAGTGCAAAAAGCGCTCGACAAGATAGCAGGTATTGAAGCAAAAGGATGGCCAGAAATTCAGAGCATAATAGTACACCATTGTAAGAGGATCAAAGAAAGGGAGAAAGAGGTGGCGCAGAAAAGATTGTCAGACGAAGCGAAACTAGTGCAGACAAAGTTGGTGAAGGTCGCAGCAGCAGTAGCCGCGCTCCCACACAGCAGGGAGGGAGATGAAGAGGAGGAGGGGCTGGTAGCAATACAAGGAAGGATGGCAACTAATTGGGCTGGAGCAGGACAGCGGCAGTGGAACGAGCAGGAGCAAGGTGGAGGACCGCAGTGGCAAGAGTGGACCCCTCGAGGGGAACGAGGTGGGTACAGGGGCCGAAGAGGAGGTGGACCAGGGTACGGAGGAATGGGAGGAAATGGATGGCAGGGACCTAGAGGTGCGCAAGGGAGTTGTTGGAACTGTGGAAGATGGGGACATTACTCTAGGGAATGCAGAAGTAGACCCAACAACGGGTTCCAAGAGGCAGAACATTATGGCCATCCCCATCCGGGGAGCCCATATGGCCTCCCAATGGGACAACAACAACAAAGAAACCTAGGCCAGGGGCACAATGAGCAACCACAGGGCCATCAGTATAGAACACAGAACCACCCACAAAACAATGACAATATGCAGTACACGTCAGGTAACCCTTTTGCGATAACAGCAAATGGGGCCCCCGCACCAGCCCCCTACAGTGGCGTGTCAGTGGTTTCAGGGAGCGTTTTTAATCGGGGGGGAAATGAGACACCCCACATAGGACAGCCCACAGAGAACACTTGCGTGTCCAGTTCTATCTACCACCTACAATGCATCAGAGGAACCATTGGTGGGGGCTCATTTAGGAGACAAGCAGTTCCTATTCATGGTGGATTCGGGAGCGGAGAAATCATGCATTAGAGAGGGCCGGTTCCCATTATCTAACCGGAAGTAAGAGATGCAGGGGTTCTCTGGGGCTGTAATTGAAGTTCCTTACACAGAAGCATTGGATGTAACAGTGGGGGGCAAAACGGTAAAGACACCCTTACTGTATTATGAAGACTCACCAATAAATTTACTAGGGAGGGATCTCCTGAGCAAACTCAACATGACCATATCATTCACTGAGAGAGGTATAGTGTGTTCAACACCCGGAATATGCTCATTACGCGTAATGTTGGTAGTACAGGCGCACACAACCACACAAGAAATACGAGGTTTGCCGGAAAACGAGGAAATGTTCATTGAGGGACTAAAGACATTGGCCCTCATAGTTCCAGAGCTGAGAAGGATGGATTGGAAGATTCCAGCAGAGTTCCTCTTCCGCCCAATAGTGTGCCCTGACACAGCACCAGGATCAGTGGTATCATTAGATTTGCATGCTGTACAGATATCAGCAAAAAGGATTTCTGTAATTGGAATAGATATGGAAGGGTGTGAGTGGCGTACAGTATTGTGTACAAATGCCAATATCGCCCTAAGAGACCTAACAAATGAGGATCTCTTCTCAGATGCAGAGGGGGATGGTGAAATAGTAATGGAAATAGTGATGGCCTGTGACATTTTGATTCAGGCCAAGGAAATCCCCGTTCAGCTGATGGCAGTGGTAGGAGCACCGCCGTCATTCTTCGATGATGACATGAGGCTCGTACCAAATAATTTGTGGACAACAGGCCCCCATGATGTAGGGCTGTTGCATGGAGTACAACCTGTGATAATTAAACTAAAACAGGGAGCAATTCTACCCCGAGTGAAACAGTATCTATTGTCCGGTGAAGCTGAAGAAGGGATAAAAGAGACAATAAATGCACTACTAGCACAAGGGATCATAGTGCCTTCAAATTCACCATGTAACACATGCATTTACCCAATCAAGAAAGCAAAGGGAGGGTCTTGGAGGATGATACAAGATTTACGCCCCTTAAATGATGTAATTCAGAAAGAGTTCCCCTTGGTCCCGAACCCTGCATCAATACTATGTAGCATCCCAAAACAGGCATCACATTTCACGGTGGTTGACTTGAAAAACACATTTTTCTCCATCCCCCTGGCTGAAGAAAGTAGATACTTGACAGCATTCACACTAGGGGGAAAGAGATATGAACATTGCAGATTACCACAGGGATACTGTGAGAGCCCGAGCATATTCAACCGCATATTACATGAAGACCTAGGGAACCTATCAGTTGAGAGCACCATAATTCAGTATGTAGACGATTTACTCGTCTGTGCACAAGACGAAGAGAGATGCAGAAAAGATTCAATAACACTCCTGACTCTATTGGCCAATAAGGGGTACAAAGTGGACAAGGGAAAGCTACAGTACTGTCTGACAGAGGTTCTATACCTGGGACAGTTAATATCAAAAGATGGGAAAAGAATAATCCCCGACAGGGTAGAAGCAATAAGATCAGTAGGAGAACCCACAACAGTAAAAGACATGCAAAAATTCCTGGGGATGTGCAACTACTGCCGAGCATGGATATTAGATTATGCGGCATACACCAGACCCCTACTACAAGCACTCAAGGAGGCCCAACAGGAGAACAAAAAACTAGAATGGATGGAGGAGATGAGCGCCTCCTTTAAAGCATTAAAAGATTTACTTTCAAGCGCCCCAGAACTCGCAAATCCTGATTATGGACAAGAATTTTACCTGTTCTCACACTGCAAGGGAACACTAATGACAGCTGTATTGACACAGAAGACGTCCTTAGGACACAAGCCTTTGGCTTACTATAGTGGCACTTTAGATGCTATGATGCAAGGAAATTTCGCGTGCGAGCAATCACTCGCTGCAGCCGCGTTCGCAATTGAGAAAAGTGCCACAATAGTAATGGGATGCCCCGTGACATTGTTTGTGGAACATTCTTTATTTGCAATACTTGAGAGGTCAAAAAGCACACTGACAACACAGCGAGCAACCGCTTATGAGATAATATTGTCCAGCGCCAATATCCATGTGGTGAGATGCAAGGCAGTAAACCCAGCAACCTTCATTACAGAAGCATGCACCCTAGAGGACATGCAGGAACACGATTGTGCAACGCACAGAGGAGAAAGAGGGGAGGACACAGTGGTGTGTGAGAATGCTCTGAGCGAGGGGGAAGTGTACTTCGTAGACGGGTCAGCATCAATTGACATGGACACGGGAGAAAAACATGTGGGAATGGCAGTGGTGAGATTAGAAGACGGTGAGTATGAGACACTAGTGCAATACCGCCTCCCATCACATTACTCCGCACAGGCAGCAGAACTGATTGCACTCATAGAAGCACTACATGCAGGTAAAGGCTGTGCAGTGACAATATACACATACTCGGCATACATGACGACAACAGTGCATGGGGGTTTGGCAAGATGGGGGCGGAGGGGGTTTCGACGAGCAGATGGAACTCCAGTGCAGCATGCAGAATTGCTAAAGGAGTTGATTGAAGCCCTGCAAAACCCCACAGCGGTAGCAATAGTGAAGTGCCAAGCACATACATCCAACACAGATGTTGTGTCTTTGGGAAACGCGGCAGCGGACGCTGCCGCCAAGGAAGCCTCCTACTTTCAAAAATATGAAGCAGGTGAGTACATGCTACAGCACAAGGTAACCGAAGGGCTCCCAGAAGGCTACAATATGATGCCCATATCGCAAATACTAGAATTACAGGAAGGAGCTAGTGTAGAGGAAAAATTGATGCAGACCAAACGAGGGTGCAGCAAATCGGCAACAGACTTACTGTGGCGACAAAATAACTCAGGAAAAGTGGTAATGCCAGTAAAATTATTGGAAATTGCATTTCAACAACTACACTTCCCTGCACAAAATACCAAACAACACATCGCAGCAGAGATACAGGAAGAATGGTTCGTGCCCTGTCTTCAGGAGCACATATCTCGGTTAGCACTGGAATGCACAACATGTCAGATATACAATTCAGGAATGACGTTATGTACACTCCGAGGAACAATTCCAAAACCAGTTGAGCCATTCAGAGAGCTACATATCGATTACGCGGACATGGGAGAAAGGTGTAATGGGGCACGTTACATGATCGTGGTTGTATGCCCATTTTCAAGGTGGGTAGAAGCAGGCCCATGTGCACGACCTGATGCTAAAAGCGCTGCAAAGTTCTTAGTGAGGGAAGTGTTCCCGCGCTGGGGAATTTGTGACGTGATTCGCTCGGACAACGGCACTCACTTTGTAAACGAGCTCTTCAATGAAGTAACTACATTGTTGGGGATAAAGCAGAAATTGTGCTCGATTTATCATCCTCAAAGTAATGGCGTAGTGGAAAAGATGAACGGACTGTTAAAAGGGAGGTTATCAAAACTATGCTTTTCATTAAAAAAGAACTGGATTTACTGTTTGCCCCTTGCGCTATTTGAGCTGAGAAATCAGCCAAGCAAAGACCACCATTTGTCCCCGCATGAAATCGTAACTGGGAGACGAATGCACACAGCACACTCCCCACTGCGCGAACACTCAGATGCACACAGAAGCGCCGCGATACTGGGAGACGAATTCACAGACTATTTGAAGAAATTGACAAGGGCAGCGCGTGCAATATCAAAGCAGCTCTCTCCACCATTTACGCGAGAGGAAGGAAACACAACAGGATCGGTTCCTGAACCTGAACAACAGCTACAGCTGATGCCGGGTGAATTCATATACGTCAGGAGTTTTGTGCGTCGGTGGAATGCACCACAGTTCCATGGCCCATACGAAGTAGTGTTTTGCACGCCCACAGCAGTAAAAGTAAAGGGCCTGAAGTATTGGGTGCATTTGACCGACGTACGAAGGGCATATAGTAATGTGCAGAAAGAGGTGGATGAGGAGGCACAGACAACAGCAAACAGTACAACTGAGCAGAATGTCTGAATGTGAACTTATGTGTGTATGACAGTAATACAGATGAATAAGTATTCAGTGTTTGTTTTTTCCCCACTTATGAACGTGTATATAAGTAATGATATGATAAAATTGTGGAATGTTTTTTCCCCTGTCTGTGAATACCCTTCCCTGCAACCCTACCCGCTTCCATTCCCCGTCAATATATGACTGGCACTGGTAGTGCCAACAAAATGTTTACAATCATGCACTTAATGCACTTTTATATCTCGAACAGGAACTACCATGGCATCTAACGGGCAGCCTGCAACGGATAGATTTACTAGAGTTAGAGAGTGGTTAACTGAGAAATGCAGATATTCGTATGAATGTGGACTATCAGTGCGTATTATGTTGTTTTTTACACTAATGTTTGGCTTGGTTACATACTGGTTCATAGCGTTCATCTCTATCGAGATGAGCGAGGGGGGAGGGACTAACAGCACTACTGTAATTAATGCAACCACGAGTGTAAATACTAAGGAAGGTGACTTCTTGGTATGGGACGGGACTAAACTTGTATGGGGTTACTATACAACACCATCCAATGCTGTCATCTCAAAAAATGAAGACCTACAGGGTGAAATGCAAAATAACACAGTGTCTCCGCCTAAGATATCTAATTACGATGCTCACAGTTTAAACGACCGAAACCCCTCCGCCATATCCTGGTTGTATAACACCCCTACCAGCCAACCTGCCTCCATAGCCATAGACACATTGTCGGATAACAAAATGGAAGAAAATGAAAGAATGAAAGCAACACATGAAATATTATATGATGATTGGGTAAAGGGGGGCGGGAAGGAGAAAGGGGGGTCTACTGTGTCTATCGCCCATGAAACCGGGAAGTATATTAGGAAAAGAAATAACAGGAGAAAAAGGGGAGCGAACGGGAGGAAGTATGATGAGTATTATGGGTTAAGAATAGATAGAATGGAAGACCCACGACACCCCCACCAGACGAATAAATGGTATGCGGATATGAGTGCAACAGCTAAACAAACAACAAACGAGAGCTGTTATGTCTGCTCCCTCATCCCCCATGCTTCAGGCACACCCAAGGTATTGTTGCCCAGAGAGTTGCCTATTGTAGATGCCCAATGTCTCCTTCATCTCACGTTATGCAGGATTAAGAACACCTTCCAGGCACATGATGTTACTTTTAGAATGCTGCAGAACGAGAAGACTTGTTACCCAAAAACCGTAGGAGTGATATGTCTGGAAGAACCATTTTTTGTGATACAAGGAACACTTTTTTCGGACAACAAGTGCAAGGATGAAGAAGTACTGTGCAAAGGAGAAGCGCTGAGGGTTGTGGCACCAGAAAAATTGCAATGGATAGAAGAAACGTGCACACCAGTATGGAAGGAACACATTTCAAAACTAACTTGGGTAACAGCCATTGAAAAACCCTTCAAACTGCAGAACGAAATAGACCATGAACTATGTTTTAGAGGAGAAGAAAAACCCCTATGGGGACAAACAAGAACTGTAACAAGACCCTCACCATCCCAGATCTGAGAAAAGGAACAGCGGCCCTGATGGATACGTATTGGGTATGCGGCAACCAGGCATACCTGCACCTCCCCCAGTCATGGAGTGGCAGCTGCTCAATGGCCACTCTGCACTCGGCCCTAATGGTGATACCAGAAAGCCACATTGATGGAAGCAAAAGAAAACGAGAAAGCACCCAACAAAGCGAGCCCCAGCTGACTGCAGAGTCACAAATCTATGTCTTATCTTCCGGGAGCAAGGAAGAGATGCTATCCCGAAACAGACGAGCATCAAACTACACATCAAAGGCATCATCGGAGTTGCTGGCGCAGATCCCAGACAGATACCGATTATTCAGCTCGGCAGAGACATTCTTCGCCTCACTCATCCCAAGTATCCAGGCCAGAGCAAATGCAAAATGGCTCCAGATAACACGCTGGGAGCTGATCCAGTTGGCAAATGACACTGAAGAAGGGTTTAACGTAATAAAAGTGGAACTAAGAGCTTTACGATTGATGACAATGCAAAACAGGTATGTCTTGGACCTGTTGACTGCGATGGATGGAGGTGTTTGCCGAAAAATCGGAAGTGCCTGCTGCACTTTTGTACCTTCTGAAGATGCAGAAAACGGCTCACTGTCCCATGTCATTGAAGCAGTACACAATCTAGGAGAAAGGATGAAAATGGAAGGTGGAGCAGAAGACAGCACATGGTTCGACAATATCTTCTCCTGGGTTCCCTCATGGCTGGGAATGACTGTGAAATTTTTATTGCCAACTGTGGTGTTCCTCCTCTTTATTTTTTGCCTGTGCCAGGTGGGTCTTCGATGTTGTGCTAACGCAGTACCTAATGGTGCAATGATGATGGTGACAATGGGCAACACCCGTGCTACAATACAAACTATGCAGGAAGTGCAGGTACAAACCGGAACCAATGACACACCAAGGTATCAACTAGTGCCTAGGTATCATGACAAGGATATCATAGACAAATTGTGGCACACCACCATCAGAGAGCCCCGTATACTAGAATGGTACCAGGAGGTGTGGGTAGACTTGGAAGGAGAGAGCGGATGTATATACCTGACCTGTACCCCAGATGAATATGCTAGGAGGGGAGAGAGCTTAAGGGGGGTGTGCAGAGCCTGGATGCCCATAAAAGGCACACCAGCATGGGATGAGGCAATTATGGACGAAGAAGAGTGTAGGAGATTGAATGAGTTAAAGAATTCGTTACTTAAGTAACGAAAGGGGGGAAATGTAGGGGAGGACTGGTCCAAGAGACCCCCCTTCCCTACATCCCCTCCCCAGGTGAGGGCTATGACTCATTGGGCGTCCCCTCATGCCACCCGGGCCCAGGTGGTGGAGGGTTCACCTGCTGAACACATTGCCCACACGTATTGAATTTAGCTAGGCCTCAGAAACCATTTTGTCTGACAAAGATGGTGTGAGCTCAGCGCACTGTAGCGCGGCCCCCACCCTTGGAGAGTTTCAATTATCCCTGTAGCCGCAGCACCCTGGCAGATCCGCTGTGAGCCCGTTCCCACGAACAAGACGGACATGAGCTAGCATAAAATACTAACACTGTAACATTTCACCTTCCGCAGTACATCGCTGCGCCCAGCATGACCCGGTCAGCAAGGCCTGGGTGATGGGAAGAACTGTAAAATGGTCATCCGATGAAAGTAGAAAAATACCCAAATACGAATGCCAAAAACTATTCGTAATACGCGTAGTCTCTCTACAATTACTTCTACTAAAGAAACCTGTAAAGATGTATAATTATTGTAGAAACGCATGTTTATATGACACTATCAATGGAGGATCCACACTCCTGCAAGTGTGCACAAATGATGAAAAGCATTACAGGGGATAATTCTTTATATGTATCATTGAAAAACGTACACCCCGCAGTCCCGCGCCATAACTGAACTAATGCTGCTAGAGTGCAGGGGAGAATGAATGCAACTATACATAAGGCTCGTGTGAAAGACGCGTGCAAATGCGCCAGTTATGTGTGTATATCTAAGCCCTTATATGCCATTACCGCCACGCACGGTGGCAGGTCTCGATCTTTATGCTCCCCGAACCACACTACTACCTCACTTAATGCAAATGTATATGCATATAATTAAATGCTGTAGTTGTTAAAATATAATGTACTAGTAAGGTGCTCAGACTGGCTATATTCAAGAGATATGTAGTTAAGTTGAAATGTATGCTTTCAAGTGATCCAAATGAGTATTATAAGAATGTTTAAATGTTTATGATGTTCCCACCTAAAGTCGGCAACACACGAGAAAAATACCTTTGTGAATATGTGCAAGGCCATTTCCCCTCCCACCCTGCGAAGTCTGCCAAACCAGAGAGCTGAGGCCCGCGCCGCGCTGCTCCACCTCCCCCAACTAGGCTGGAGCCGCTTCAAAGATTTGTAGTCCCCTCTGCAGCACCTTAGGCCGCGGCCTGCCACCTGCATTATTTACAACCCAGCAGTAAACCTCCGCTTGAATACACAGATCCAAAGGCGCCCCTCTTAAACCCCACAACCCACCGGATCACCTTAGACTTATGACCCTGTGCAATGAAGACACCCAATACTGTGGCAACATACAGCAGCCCATTCATAATGATTTCTAACGAGACAGAAATACATGTACCGCCCGTCCCATGCACGGAGACTTAGACCCTCGACCTATGGTACCGGTCAACAGGACGCTGGTAACCATGCACTGATGAATCACCATCAAACTCCTCACAAGGTACATTCCTCCTGTGTTGCATTAACCTGTAGAATAACCTATTGATAGATTTATTAAAGAAGATAATATTGCAATGACTGCGGTGTGCATGTCATAGGGCAAATAAGTCAGGAAAAGACATTCATCTCTGACACTGGCCACAATGGCACAACAACACCGCCCGGATGAACTCAGCCGACCTGCCAGGCCCAGCCCAACCCACGAGGTAGACCAGTGACGTCCTCCAGCCAAGGCCAACCACATCGCAGCAGCACCTATAGCTAGTCATCGCCACCCAATCCCATTGAACTTGTGCCCCTTATAGTATGTAGGTACTGGTGACGTTTTTTGTAAATATATACGCCTGTCTTTGCTATTGTCAGACAGAGCGCTCTCGGAGTTTGCAGAGTTCTTTGCATGCCCTATTCTGATTGATAAACTCCCATTTACGCTCACCCGCACTCTGTCTTGGCCTTATTCCCATCCTGGGAGAGTCCTTCATTGTCTCTCATTGCGGGGAGGATCGTGCTGGTTGGGGACGCTTGCCTTCAGTGGTGACCCCGAAAGCGTGATTTTTATTATTATTTCCTAAACCTATAACTACCGTCCCCTTTTGGCACGAGAATCTCCGGTCGAAAAGGGATACGCACGGTGGGCCGGCTCCAGAAGGCTGCCCGCCAACGGCGACCGGTACACTAAGAAGTGCGCACTCAACAGACAGAGAGTACGGGATCCCGGTTGAAAAATCCCCTTTGAGTACCGCTCGCTGGAGCCGGGGCTGACTGTTGAGCGGACGGCGACACTGCCTGGACGGACCCAGTTTCGGAGACTATCGGTTCAAGACGGGCACGTGAGTATTGAGTGCGAGCGATCCTAAAGGGAGTGGAGGAGAACATTTAGGACAGGGAACGAGGAGGGGTAGACAAAAAGAGGGGGGGCGCGCGGTCCACTAAGGACTACCTTAGACTTTCTTTGCTCTTTTCTTTGCATATGGCCATTAGGATTAAGAAGTGAATAAGAGATAAAAGTGACGGGAACCTAGCTCCGAAAGGGGGTGGAAGGCGGCGCCGCATAGTGCTATCCTGACTAGTACTGGGAATATATGAAGAAGTGATAAAAGTGTCTGGCAAAGGGGGACACTGAGAATATATTAGTGACTGCTACTCTTTCCATTCTTTTCTTTAGGGTTGGGGGGGGGAAAACAAAAGTGAGATTAGTCCGAAACCATAGAGATAAAATAAGAGACAGAGAGTCCTACTGTAAGAGTGAAGATCAAACCTGTAAATATATATATATGTATATCTGAATAAGCGACAGGGACAGCCGGCCAGGGAGGAAAGGGAGGGCAGATTGAATTGCGCATAGAGTGTTACAGAGAGATGTGTGCACATTGTATGCGTCAGGAGATAATTTGGTGTTGCGGGTGTGTAAAAATTGTCATAAATGTACAGCCATTGAGTGGCCATGGTAAGTGTGGCCGGACAAAGCTTTGTGGAGACAAAAATAATAAGGTGAAGTGAGTGTGTACCTTTTCTGATTTCTGGGTTAACATTGTCGATATCACTGATGGTTTGCTTTTGTATGTGCCCCCCAAAGAGAATAGAATAGAGACTGTGTACAGCCATTCTTATTGTGTGCAGGCAGGGGGAAGAGCACAAAGGAGCCAATTATTGAATGTGAAGTAGAAAACGAATACGTTTACATTGTAATTGTGGACACACAGAGACACACAAGTACTAGGAAGGAACAAAGATGGGGGCCGAAACACCCTTATCACATATTTGTAAGAACCTACCAGGGTACGCGGAGCGAATTAAGAAATATCATGACCAATGGATAACAGAGCTGAAGGGAGAGGGGTTACCCCAGATATGGCCCGAGGGGGGGTCATTTGATAAAAGTGTTCTGGATATGGTGGCCACATGCATTTGTTTGAAATACAAGGGGAAGCAGTTGCACAATAGGAGGGAAATATTAGATCTCTGGAGGTTATTTGAAGAGATACCACCGCCTAAAGCACCAGCATTAAATCCTGACCTACCATCCACCACTGACAATCCACTGATGATACAGAGAGATGCTAAAGAATCATCAAATGTAGAACCCCCAATAGAGGTAATAAGCTTATACCCGATATTAAACAAGCCTGTGCCCGCAGAAGGGTACAGTGACCCCACTTATGTGCCTCCCCCGACAACTACTACACCCCACCGGCCAACGGCACCCCCGCCGTATGAAAGTACAAGGGAGCGAGCCCAGGCAAGTACACAAAGGGTGGACATAGAAAAGCTAACAGATGATTTACATTCAAGACTCTCAATAGCGAAAGATGAGCTCTCAAGGATAAAAGACATATGTGAACAAACAGCACTTAATGCAGCAAGATCAGGGCGCACGTCTAGAGCGCCAAGCGAGAATAGAACACTTGAAGACGGGTGGAAAAAAGGTGAGATACTGTTCAGAATTGAGGAAGAACCGACACGAATAATAGAAGTAGGGACACGAGAGGGAGGTATTGATAATGAAGAAAGGCCTATAGGGGACAGAGAGGAACTGCTATGTGATATAAGGGACGATTTAGAAGAAAGCGACAGGTTGAGCATGGCAATGGGAGGGGGAAGTGAAGGGGTGGATGGTGCATGTTCAATAAGAACACTGGATGATGAGTGGACAGGGCGATTAAGGAACAGGGTGGGAAAAATGGCCTCATTGGGAACAACAGGAGTGAAGACGGGAACAGATACAGCGGTGAAAGGAAAATTACAGCTCCCGCTGATACATAGGAGAGGAGGGAGGCCGAATTACATCCCATGGGCTCAGATGGACAAGGCTAATTTATTAAAGTTATTGCCCCCGTTGTCGGGAGGGGCGAGCAAGTGGATATATGCCTTTGAGA
This sequence comes from Ambystoma mexicanum, assembly GCF_040938575.1. Lineage (NCBI taxonomy): Eukaryota > Metazoa > Chordata > Amphibia > Caudata > Ambystomatidae > Ambystoma > Ambystoma mexicanum. Next base: position 995,837,963 of record NC_090934.1, on the reverse strand, counting down.
AACACACTGCCGGGGTACCCCTAGCAATAGGAGATGTGAAGAGCTTGCTTGTATCAGCAGTGGGGGATCAGGCTGATAGAGTATGGGTCAAGGCCGGTTTCCCGGGAGTAACATTGGATTGCGACCGCCATGACGGGGCCTCCTTTAACACAGTGCGTGCAAGGGTGTGGGATGCCTTGCGGGAAACGTTTCCAGACAAACCAGACCTACAGTCAGTAATGCAGTGTACAATGAATGACGGGGAAGATGCTATGGATTACATTTTTCGGGTCCAAGAGATGTGGAGAGCAGAAACGGGCACGCCATGGTATCAATCGACATCTTTATTTTATTTCATTATAACAAGGGGGCTCCCAAAAGAAGTGCAAAAAGCGCTCGACAAGATAGCAGGTATTGAAGCAAAAGGATGGCCAGAAATTCAGAGCATAATAGTACACCATTGTAAGAGGATCAAAGAAAGGGAGAAAGAGGTGGCGCAGAAAAGATTGTCAGACGAAGCGAAACTAGTGCAGACAAAGTTGGTGAAGGTCGCAGCAGCAGTAGCCGCGCTCCCACACAGCAGGGAGGGAGATGAAGAGGAGGAGGGGCTGGTAGCAATACAAGGAAGGATGGCAACTAATTGGGCTGGAGCAGGACAGCGGCAGTGGAACGAGCAGGAGCAAGGTGGAGGACCGCAGTGGCAAGAGTGGACCCCTCGAGGGGGACGAGGTGGGTACAGGGGCCGAAGAGGAGGTGGACCAGGGTACGGAGGAATGGGAGGAAATGGATGGCAGGGACCTAGAGGTGCGCAAGGGAGTTGTTGGAACTGTGGAAGATGGGGACATTACTCTAGGGAATGCAGAAGTAGACCCAACAACGGGTTCCAAGAGGCAGAACATTATGGCCATCCCCATCCGGGTAGCCCATATGGCCTCCCAATGGGACAACAACAACAAAGAAACCTAGGCCAGGGGCACAATGAGCAACCACAGGGCCATCAGTATAGAACACAGGACCACCCACAAAACAATGACAATATGCAGTACACGTCAGGTAACCCTTTTGCGATAACAGCAAATGGGGCCCCCGCACCAGCCCCCTACAGTGGCGTGTCAGTGGTTTCAGGGAGCGTTTTTAATCGGGGGGGGAAATGAGACACCCCACATAGGACAGCCCACAGAGAACACTTGCGTGTCCAGTTCTATCTACCACCTACAATGCATCAGAGGAACCATTGGTGGGGGCTCATTTAGGAGACAAGCAGTTCCTATTCATGGTGGATTCGGGAGCGGAGAAATCATGCATTAGAGAGGGCCGGTTCCCATTATCTAACCGGAAGTTAGAGACGCAGGGGTTCTCTGGGGCTGTAATTGAAGTTCCTTACACAGAAGCATTGGATGTAACAGTGGGGGGCAAAACGGTAAAGACACCCTTACTGTATTGTGAAGACTCACCAATAAATTTACTAGGGAGGGATCTCCTGAGCAAACTCAACATGACCATATCATTCACTGAGAGAGGTATAGTGTGTTCAACACCCGGAATATGCTCATTACGCGTAATGTTGGTAGTACAGGCGCACACAACCACACAA